>NC_138299.1:86620000-87055000 GCF_965601325.2 Salmo salar
GAGGGCTGTGGGGATAGGGAGGGGGTGGAGGAGGGCTGTGGTGATGGGGAGGGGTTGGAGGAGGGCTGTGATGGTTGGATGGGGTGGAGGAGGGCTGTGGGGATAGGGAGGGGGTGGGGATAGGGAGGGGGTGGGGATAGGGAGGGGGTGGAGGAGGGCTGTGGGGATAGGGAGGGGGTGGGGATAGGGAGGGGGTGGAGGAGGGCTGTGGGGATAGGGAGGGGGTGGGGATAGGGAGGGGGTGGAGGAGGGCTGTGGTGATAGGGAGGGGGTGGAGGAGGGCTGTGGGGATAGGGAGGGGTTGGAGGAGGGCTGTGGGGATAGGGAGGGGGTGGAGGAGGGCTGTGGGGATAGGGAGGGGGTGGAGATAGGGAGGGGGTGGAGGAGGGCTATGGTGATAGGGAGGGGGTGGAGGAGGGCTGTGGGGATAGGGAGGGGGTGGAGGAGGGCTGTGGTGATAGGGAGGGGGTGGAGGAGGGCTGTGATGGTTGGATGGGGTGGAGGAGGGCTGTGGGGATAGGGAGGGGGAGGAGGAGGGCTGTGGGGATAGGGAGGGCTGTGGGGATAGGGAGGGCTGTGGTGATAGGGAGGGCTGTGGTGATAGGGAGGGGTTGGAGGAGGGCTGTGGGGATAGGGAGGGGTTGGAGGAGGGCTGTGGGGATAGGGAGGGGGAGGGGGAGGAGGAGGGCTGTGGGGATAGGGAGGGCTGTGGTGATAGGGAGGGGTTGGAGGAGGGCTGTGGGGATAGGGAGGGGGTGGAGGAGGGCTGTGGGGATAGGGAGGGGGTGGAGGAGGGCTGTGGTGATAGGGAGGGGTTGGAGGAGGGCTGTGATGGTTGGATGGGGTGGAGGAGGGCTGTGGGGATAGGGAGGGGGTGGAGGAGGGCTGTGGGGATAGGGAGGGGTTGGAGGAGGGCTGTGGGGATAGGGAGGGGTTGGAGGAGGGCTGTGGGGATAGGGAGGGGTTGGAGATAGGGAGGGGGTGGAGGAGGGCTGTGGTGATAGGGAGGGGTTGGAGGAGGAGGGCTGTGGGGATAGGGAGGGCTGTGGGGATAGGGAGGGCTGTGGTGATAGGGAGGGCTGTGGTGATAGGGAGGGGTTGGAGGAGGGCTGTGGGGATAGGGAGGGGTTGGAGGAGGGCTGTGGGGATAGGGAGGGGTTGGAGGAGGGCTGTGGGGATAGGGAGGGCTGTGGTGATAGGGAGGGAGTGGAGGAGGGCTGTGGGGATAGGGAGGGGTTGGAGGAGGGCTGTGGTGATAGGGAGGGAGTGGAGGAGGGCTGTGGTGATAGGGAGGGAGTGGAGGAGGGCTGTGGTGATAGGGAGGGAGTGGAGGAGGGCTGTGGTGATAGGGAGGGGTTGGAGGAGGGATGGGGAGGAGGAGGGCTGTGGGGATAGGGAGGGGGAGGAGGAGGAGGGCTGTGGGGATAGGGAGGGGGTGGAGGAGGGCTGTGGGGATAGGGAGGGGGTGGAGGAGGGCTGTGGTGATGGGGAGGGGTTGGAGGAGGGCTGTGATGGTTGGATGGGGTGGAGGAGGGCTGTGGGGATAGGGAGGGGGTGGAGGAGGGCTGTGGGGATAGGGAGGGGGAGGAGGAGGGCTGTGGGGATAGGGAGGAGGAGGGCTGTGGGGATAGGGAGGGGGAGGAGGAGGAGGAGGGCTGTGGGGATAGGGAGGGCTGTGGTGATAGGGAGGGCTGTGGTGATAGGGAGGGGTTGGAGGAGGGCTGTGGGGATAGGGAGGGGTTGGAGGAGGGCTGTGGTGATAGGGAGGGGTTGGAGGAGGGCTGTGGGGATGGGGAGGAGGAGGGCTGTGGGGATAGGGAGGGGGTGGAGGAGGGCTGTGGTGATGGGGAGGGGTTGGAGGAGGGCTGTGATGGTTGGATGGGGTGGAGGAGGGCTGTGGGGATAGGGAGGGGGTGGGGATAGGGAGGGGGTGGAGGAGGGCTGTGGGGATAGGGAGGGGGTGGAGGAGGGCTGTGGGGATAGGGAGGGGGTGGGGATAGGGAGGGGGTGGAGGAGGGCTGTGGGGATAGGGAGGGGGTGGGGATAGGGAGGGGGTGGAGGAGGGCTGTGGTGATAGGGAGGGGGTGGAGGAGGGCTGTGGGGATAGGGAGGGGTTGGAGGAGGGCTGTGGGGATAGGGAGGGGGTGGAGGAGGGCTGTGGGGATAGGGAGGGGGTGGAGATAGGGAGGGGGTGGAGGAGGGCTATGGTGATAGGGAGGGGGTGGAGGAGGGCTGTGGGGATAGGGAGGGGGTGGAGGAGGGCTGTGGTGATAGGGAGGGGGTGGAGGAGGGCTGTGATGGTTGGATGGGGTGGAGGAGGGCTGTGGGGATAGGGAGGGGGAGGAGGAGGGCTGTGGGGATAGGGAGGAGGAGGGCTGTGGGGATAGGGAGGGGGAGGAGGAGGAGGAGGGCTGTGGGGATAGGGAGGGCTGTGGGGATAGGGAGGGCTGTGGTGATAGGGAGGGCTGTGGTGATAGGGAGGGGTTGGAGGAGGGCTGTGGGGATAGGGAGGGGTTGGAGGAGGGCTGTGGGGATAGGGAGGGGTTGGAGGAGGGCTGTGGGGATAGGGAGGGGGAGGGGGAGGAGGAGGGCTGTGGGGATAGGGAGGGCTGTGGTGATAGGGAGGGGTTGGAGGAGGGCTGTGGGGATAGGGAGGGGGTGGAGGAGGGCTGTGGGGATAGGGAGGGGGTGGAGGAGGGCTGTGGTGATAGGGAGGGGTTGGAGGAGGGCTGTGATGGTTGGATGGGGTGGAGGAGGGCTGTGGGGATAGGGAGGGGGTGGAGGAGGGCTGTGGGGATAGGGAGGGGGTGGGGATAGGGAGGGGGTGGAGGAGGGCTGTGGGGATAGGGAGGGGGTGGGGATAGGGAGGGGGTGGAGGAGGGCTGTGGTGATAGGGAGGGGGTGGAGGAGGGCTGTGGGGATAGGGAGGGGTTGGAGGAGGGCTGTGGGGATAGGGAGGGGGTGGAGGAGGGCTGTGGGGATAGGGAGGGGGTGGAGATAGGGAGGGGGTGGAGGAGGGCTATGGTGATAGGGAGGGGGTGGAGGAGGGCTGTGGTGATAGGGAGGGGGTGGAGGAGGGCTGTGATGGTTGGATGGGGTGGAGGAGGGCTGTGGGGATAGGGAGGGGGTGGAGGAGGGCTGTGATGGTTGGATGGGGTGGAGGAGGGCTATGGTGATAGAAGGGGGGTGGAGGAGGGCTGTGATGGTTGGAGGGAGTGGACTAGGGCTGTAGTGATAGAAGGGGGGTGGAGGAGGGCTGTGGTAATAGAAGGGGGGGGTGGAGGAGGGCTGTAATGATAGAAGGGGGAGGGTGGAGGAGGGCAGTAGTGATAGAAGGGGGGGGTGGAGGAGGGCTGTGGTGATAGGGGGGTGGAGGAGGGCTGTGGTGATAGGGGGGTGGAGGAGGGCTGTGGTGATAGAAAGGGGGGGGTGGAGGAGGGCTGTAGTGATAGAAGGGGGGGGGTGGAGGAGGGCTGTAGTGATAGAAGGGGGGGGTGGAGGAGGGCTGTAATGATAGAAGGGGGAGGGTGGAGGAGGGCTGTGGTGATAGGGGGGTGGAGGAGGGCTGTGGTGATAGGGGGGTGGAGGAGGGCTGTAGTGATAGAGGGGGGGGAGGTGGAGGAGGGCTGTGGTGATAGAAGGGGGGGTGGAGGAGGGCTGTGGTGATAGAAGGGGGGGTGGAGGAGGGCTGTAGTGATAGAAGGGGGGTGGAGGAGGGCTGTGGTGATAGGGGGTGGAGGAGGGCTGTAGTGATAGAAGGGGGGGTGGAGGAGGGCTGTGGTGATAGAAGGGGTGGTGGAGGAGGGCTGTGGTGATAGAAGGGAGGGTGGAGGAGGGCTGTAGTGATAGAAGGGGGAGGGTGGAGGAGGGCAGTAGTGATAGAAGGGGGGGGTGGAGGAGGGCTGTGGTGATAGGGGGGTGGAGGAGGGCTGTGGTGATAGAAAGGGGGGGGGTGGAGGAGGGCTGTAGTGATAGAAGGGGGGGGGTGGAGGAGGGCTGTAGTGATAGAAGGGGGGGGTGGAGGAGGGCTGTAATGATAGAAGGGGGAGGGTGGAGGAGGGCTGTGGTGATAGGGGGGTGGAGGAGGGCTGTGGTGATAGGGGGGTGGAGGAGGGCTGTAGTGATAGAGGGGGGGGAGGTGGAGGAGGGCTGTGGTGATAGAAGGGGGGTGGAGGAGGGCTGTGGTGATAGAAGGGGGGGTGGAGGAGGGCTGTAGTGATAGAAGGGGGGTGGAGGAGGGCTGTGGTGATAGGGGTTGGAGGAGGGCTGTAGTGATAGAAGGGGGGGTGGAGGAGGGCTGTGGTGATAGAAGGGGGGGTGGAGGAGGGCTGTGGTGATAGAAGGGAGGGTGGAGGAGGGCTGTAGTGATAGAAGGGGGGGTGGAGGAGGGCTGTGGTGATAGAAGGGGGGGGTGGAGGAGGGCTGTGGTGATAGAAGGGGGGGTGGAGGAGGGCTGTGGTGATAGAAGGGGGGGTGGAGGAGGGCTGTGGTGATAGAAGGGGGGGGTGGAGGAGGGCTGTGGTGATAGAAGGGGGGGGTGGAGGAGGGCTGTGGTGATAGAAGGGGGGGTGGGGGAGGGCTGTGGTGATAGAAGGGAGGGTGGAGGAGGGCTGTGGTGATAGAAGGGGGGGTGGAGGAGGGCTGTGGTGATAGGGGGGTGGAGGAGGGCTGTGGTGATAGGGGGGTGGAGGAGGGCTGTAGTGATAGGGGGGGGGGGTGGAGGAGGGCTGTGGTGATATGAAGGGGGGGTGGAGGAGGGCTGTGGTGATAGAAGGGAGGGTGGAGGAGGGCTGTGGTGATAGAAGGGGGGTGGAGGAGGGCTGTGGTGATAGGGGGGTGGAGGAGGGCTGTAGTGATAGAGGGGGGGGGGTGGAGGAGGGCTGTGGTGATAGAAGGGGGGGTGGAGGAGGGCTGTGGTGATAGAAGGGAGGGTGGAGGAGGGCTGTGGTGATAGAAGGGGGGTGGAGGAGGGCTGTGGTGATAGAAGGGAGGGTGGAGGAGGGCTGTGGTGATAGAAGGGAGGGTGGAGGAGGGCTGTAGTGATAGAAGGGGGGGTGGAGGAGGGCTGTAGTGATAGAAGGGGGGGTGGAGGAGGGCTGTAGTGATAGAAGGGGGGGTGGAGGAGGGCTGTGGTGATAGAAGGGGGGGTGGAGGAGGGCTGTGGTGATAGAAGGGGGGGGTGGAGGAGGGCTGTGGTGATAGAAGGGAGGGTGGAGGAGGGCTGTGGTGATAGAAGGGAGGGTGGAGGAGGGCTGTAGTGATAGAAGGGGGGGTGGAGGAGGGCTGTAGTGATAGAAGGGGGGTGGAGGAGGGCTGTGGTGATAGAAGGGGGGGTGGAGGAGGGCTGTGGTGATAGAAGGGGGGGTGGAGGAGGGCTGTGGTGATAGAAGGGAGGGTGGAGGAGGGCTGTAGTGATAGAAGGGAGGGTGGAGGAGGGCAGTAGTGATAGAAGGGGGGGTGGAGGAGGGCTGTGGTGATAGAAGGGGGGGTGGAGGAGGGCTGTGGTGATAGAAGGGGGGGTGGAGGAGGGCTGTGGTGATAGAAGGGAGGGTGGAGGAGGGCTGTAGTGATAGAAGGGAGGGTGGAGGAGGGCTGTGGTGATAGAAGGGAGGGTGGAGGAGGGCTGTGGTGATAGAAGGGAGGGTGGAGGAGGGCTGTGGTGATAGAAGGGGATAGGAGGGGGGCTGTGGTGATAGAAGGGGATTGGAGGAGGGCTGTGGTGATAGACAGGGGATTGGAGGAGGGCTGTGGTGATAGACAGGGGATTGGAGGAGGGCTGTGGTGATAGACAGGGGATTGGAGGAGGGCTGTGGTGATAGAAGGGGATTGGAGGAGGGCTGTGGTGATAGACAGGGGATTGGAGGAGGGCTGTAGTGATAGAAGGGGATTGGAGGAGGGCTGTGGTGATAGACAGGGGACTGGAGGAGGGCTGTGGTGATAGACAGGGGACTGGAGGAGGGCTGTGGTGATAGACAGGGGACTGGAGGAGGGCTGTGGTGATAGACAGGGGACTGGAGGAGGGCTGTGGTGATAGACAGGGGACTGGAGGAGGGCTGTGGTGATAGACAGGGGACTGGAGGAGGGCTGTGGTGATAGAAGGGGATTGGAGGAGGGCTGTGGTGATAGACAGGGGATTGGAGGGGGAATGGCTGACAATTTAGACCATGTTTGGCTGAGCCTCGAGGAGCGCTGTCATGTATATTATGAGATTCCACTGATAAAAGGCCAAAGTGGTCCAGGTTTATGTGATGGGGAGCAGTCTGCAGGAGGGCCCTGGGAATGGAGGGGTGGTGGTGGGGGACGGGACAGAATATCTCAAACACGCCAAGACCCCAAGGAGAAGAATGATGGGGTGAGAGGGGGGCTGCAGGGGGCTGCGGCGGCTGTATCGTTGGCTGCTTACTGGGGTCACATGGTCTGTGTGGCTGTGCATGCCTGTCATCACTTAAAGGCCTGACATAGCACTCCCAGTAACATGAGGCCAAACTAATTCTGGAGGCCCAGGGGTCTGACTGGGAGATCACCACAGAGCCGCCCCAACTAAGGATGGGTATGAGGAATCGAGGACTCGAACGAACTTCCAAGCTCGGTCTTGGTCCAGAGATTACATTTTTTTTCAAATACTGTAAAACTATTTTGTGGAATGTGCTTTGCGGCTGCCTGAAGGGGAAGTGAAATTTGGTCTTGGAGACAATGTTAATTTACCTTATACCATCTCAATGTAAAATACTCATTTCTGATTGGCTTGAAGGGCATTCAAGGGCATTATTTCCCTATAACGCATGGTATATCAGCGTGGTAGAATTCAATGGCTATAGTTCATTCTTACATGTTCTATATTTGCTTTTGAAAACAAAAGTCGAATTGAAAACATTATTGGCAGTGTTGAAATCGATTTTCATTATAGCAAGCTAAGACTAATGGTTTGGTTACCAAGGCAACTACTGTAGCAATTTCAGTGGATGTTGTCGAACACATTTTTACCTGCAAATGTACACATTTCTAGCGTCAAATGTGTTAAAATAATAGCCATGGTATGAAAGGTATAGTCAACTCGGGGCTCAATGTATTCTCTGGAAAATAAAGCAACTCCGTGGAAAGTTAGTGGTCGTGGAACACACCTTCCACTTGTTCATTCTTTTCCAAAGAACGCATAGCCCCTCGTTGATTAGGCCTTACTTGACTATAGTGTTCCATTTGTACACGTGCATTTGTGGGGCACAACAAAAAAATAAACCAAGCCAAGCCACTTCTCCCTAAATTCCCTTTCCCCTCTGTGTCTCATTCACTCAATTGCGTCCTGACCTCTCCCTCCGCACACGTGTGCTGAGTGTGTACACAAGCTCCCGTTATGCCAGAAATAAATACCTATAAAACGTAGCTGATGGGATACACAAGCTACATTCCTTGCCAAATGACAAGTGTTATCACCAATTCAAAATTGATTGGTTGATTTGAGGTTGGAAAGTACACTAGATGACCAAAAGTATGTGGACACCTGCTCGTCGAACACCTCATTTTGGGCATTAATATGGAGTTGGTCCCCCTTTTGCTGCTATAACAGCCTCCACTCTTCTAGGAAGGCCTTCCACTAGATGTTGGAACATTGCTGCGGGGACTTGCCCTTCTTCAGTCACAAGATCATTAGTGAAGTCGGGCACTGATGTTGGGCGATTACGTCTGGCTCGCAGTCAGCATTCCAATTAATCCCAAAGGTGTTCGATGAGGTTGAGGTCAGGGCTCTGTGCAGGCCAGTCAAGTTCTTCCACACCGATCTCGACAAAACATTTCTGTATGAACCTCGATTTGTGCACAGGGGCATTTTCATGCTGAAATAGGAAAAGGCCTTCCCCAAACTGTAGCCACAAAGTTGGAAACAGAGAATCGTCTAGAATGTCATTGTATGCTGTAGAGTTAAGATTTCCCTTCACTGGAACTAAGGGGCCTAGCCCGAACCATGAAAAACAGCCCCAGACCATTATTCCTCCTCCACCAAACTTTACAGTTGGCATTACGCATTTGGGTAGGTAGAGTACACCTGGCATCTGCCAAACTCGGATTCGTCTGTCAGATGGTGAAGCGTGATTCATCATTCCAGAGAACGTGTTTCCACTGCTCCAGAGTCCAATGGCGGCGAGCTTTACACCACTCCAGCCGACACTTGGCATTGCGCATGGTGATCTTAGGCTTGTGTGCGGCTGCATTTCATGAAGCTCCCGACAAACAGTTCTTGTACTGACGTTGCTTCCAAAGGCAATTTGGGACTCGGTAGTGAGTGTTGCAACCGAGGACGGACGATTGTTACGCTCTTTAACACTCGGCGGTCCCGTTCTGTGAGCTTGTGTGGCCTACCATTTAGCGGCTGAGTCGTTGTTGCTCCTAGACGTTTCCACTTCACAATAACAGCACTTACAGTTGACCGGGGCATTACTAGCAGTGCAGAAATTTGACCAATTGACTTGTTGGAAAGGTGGCATCCTATGACAGTGCCACGTTGAAAGTCTAACTGAGCGCTTAAGTAAGGCCATTCTACTGCCAACGTTTGTCTATGGAGATTGCATGGCTGTGTGCTCGATTTTATACACCTGTCAGAAACGCGTGTGGCTGAAATAGCCAAATCCACTCATTTGAAGGTGTGTCCACATACTTTTGTATGCTTAGTCTACTTTGTGAACTGCTAGAAGCCATTTTTAGAATTGGTTTGCCTAGGCCATAACCCCCCTAAACATATACAAGGTTCCACACTGACAATACGCAAAACCATTAGTTTGATAAAGACAGAGCGTATTTTCATCAGCTTCATTAAGCATAGGCCTACTCACCAAGCAGATGTCGTGGCTGTAATTCATCTCCATGCTGTGTTCAATATGGAATTGTTCATCCATTTAGAGAATACCAAAGAACATGCAGAATAAACTAAATCCAACAGCTGTATATTGAAAAGAAGACAGATTTTGGTTTCTGACCCTCTCCAAATTGAGCCCTGTTTCAAATGATCACTCTTTGACAATAACTGTTGAGGCACGACATGCGCATCACTTTTTTCATTTGGAAAATATTCTGTTTTATTTCATTTTGTTAAATTACATCACTCTTTTTTTACTATAAAATATGTACCTGACTGTGATAAGGACTCTGGATATAAGAGTGTCTTGTCTGCTAAATGACCAAAACAATGCTGTGCCATTGCACAGCTATAGGCTTCTACAAGCAAGCGCCACTGCTGAGGTTACTGCCCTTTTTAAGATTTACTTCCACAATATAATATAACCAGTTGATTTTGCAGATTGTGTTCCATTATATCATGTAACCAGTTGATATTACTGATGGTGTTCCATGATATAATATAACCAGTTGATATTACTGATGGTGTTCCATGATATAATATAACCAGTTGATTTTGCAGATTGTGTTCCATGATATAATATAACCAGTTGATATTACTGATGGTGTTCCATGATATAATATAACCAGTTGATTTTGCAGATTGTGTTCCATTATATCATGTAACCAGTTGAGATTACAGATTGTGTTCCATGATATAATATAACCAGTTGATTTTGCAGATTGTGTTCCATTATATCATGTAACCAGTTGAGATTACAGATTGTGTTCCATGATATAATATAACCAGTTGATTTTGCAGATTGTGTTCCATTATATCATGTAACCAGTTGAGATTACAGATTGTGTTCCATGATATAATATAACCAGTTGATTTTGCAGATTGTGTTCCATTATATCATGTAACCAGTTGAGATTACAGCTTGTGTTCCATGATATAATATAACCAGTTGATTTTGCAGATTGTGTTCCATTATATCATGTAACCAGTTGAGATTACAGATTGTGTTCCATGATATAATATAACCTGTTGATATTACTGATGGTGTTCCATGATATCATGTAACCAGTTGAGATTACAGATTGTGTTCCATGATATAATATAACCTGTTGATATTACTGATGGTGTTCCATGATATCATGTAACCAGTTGATATTATAGTTAAAATTAATGAATGTTAAATGGCACTTGCTTTTTTATTGACTGTGTGTGTATATATATATATATATATATATATATATATATATATATATATATATATATGGGGCAATTTAGCAATTAGGATTTGTTATCTGTAGTGGTTATTATGTTGGCATACTGTAGATAAATAAACACTTTTTTGTCAAGTATTCGGGGGAATGTGGTTGGGCAGTATCTAGATTTTCTGTACCATACCGGGGTAAATGGTATTGCCGAATGTGCACAGAAGGGGTATATTTTATTTATCAAAACTATTTAGGCAACAGGGATCTTGATCCAAAAGGGGATTGAATGTTTGTGCTGTAACCAAGAAGCTTGATCTTGACATCCAGCCCCTAGCTAGCAAGTTAGCAAACCAAATGTATAGCTGGATCCCTGAGCTGGATATCATTTATTTGATTTGTTATATTTATACTTTTTAGTTCTAAGCAGTTGCGTAGCACGCACCCACTCCCCCGGGAAATATCACCCAAGCCTATCGAACAGTCAAACCATTTCAAATGCTCATCCCTAACACCAACCCCACCACCCCAATATGGATACAATGACTTCAACAAGGATAACTACGTTTATTAAATGAGTGGGTTGATGTTCCTCTTGGCTTGGTGAGTGGTTGAAAACCCACACAGTTATTTCTTACTGGCCCATCCTTTCAGAATACTAATTGGTGTGTAAGGCTGCAGTGTTGGGGAAGCTGAGGGTGAATGACATTGACCTTAGGCTTAGACAGGTTTTATCATGAGTTTTATCCCTCTGGGGCTCCATAGTGTCTCATTACAAGGAAATGTAATTTAAAACCACGTCTGCTAAGCATCAGCTCAGTCAGAGTTAGCCTATAACTCTTGAGGATAGAACGGGAGTAACAGGAGTTGCCTCGTGGCTCGAAGCGAATAAAATGTTTTCTGTTCATATGAAAAGTGAAAAATCTGTCGGCGCTAGCTAACGTTTACTCTTTCAAAGTTATTTTTGTAGCACCAGTCTTGAATTTCAGTGGTTATTTAGCAATTTACTAGCCTATGTTTTGATTTTATATAGGCTACAGTGCCTTCAGAAAGTGTTCACACCCCTTTACTTTTCCGACGTAAAGTGGGATTAACATGAATTTAATAGTCATTTTTTTGTCGATCTAAACAAAATACTCTGTCAAAGTGGAAGAAAAATTCTAACATTTGAAAAACAATTATGAAAAATTAAACACTAATATAACTTAACTAGATAAGTATTCAACCCCCAGAGTCAATACATGTTAGATTCACCTTTTGGCAGCGAGTCTTTCTGGGTAAGTCTCTAAGAGCTTTGCTCACCTAGATTGTGCAACATATGCCCATTATTCTTTTCCAAAATCTTCAAGCGCTATCAAGTTGGTTGTTTATCAATACTAAGCTATTTTCAAGTCTTGCCATAGATTTTAAAGTCGATTTACACTACCGGAAAAATGGTTAAACAAAAATATAGTTTATATATGAGATTCTTCAAAAAGCCACCCTTTGCCTTGATGACAGCTTTGCACACTCTTGGCATTGTCTCAACCAGCTTCACCTGGAATACTTTTCCGACAGTCTTGAAGGAGTTCCCACATATGCTGAGCACTTGTTTGCTGCTTTTCCTTCACTCTGTGATCCAACTCATCCCAAACCATCTCAATTGGGTTTAGGTCGGGGGATTGTGGAGGCTAGGTCATCTGATGCAGCATTCCATCACTCTCCTTCTTGGTCAAATAGCCCTTACACAGCCTGGAGGTGTGTTGGGTCATTGTCCTGTTGAAAAACAAATAATAGTCCCACTAAAGGCAAACCAGATGGGATGGCGTATCGCTGCAGAATGCTGTGTTAGCCATGCTGGTTAAGCGTGCCTTGAATTCTAAATAAATCACAGTGTCACCAGCAAAGCACCCCCACACATCACACCTCCTCCTCCATGCTTCATGGTGGGAACCACACATGCGGAGATCATCTGTTCACCTACTCTGCGTCTCACAAAGACACGACAATTGGAACCAAAAATCTCCAATTTGGACTCCAGGCCAAAGGACAGATTTCCACCGGTCTAATGTCCATTGCTCGTGTTTCTTGGCCCAATCAAGTCTCTTCTTTGAAAGGATCGACGCAGGAGATGAGAAGCAGGTACAGGGAGTGAAGGTTTAATAACTGACGGACATGAAACAGAACAGGAACAGCGTCTGGACAGGAACACATAACAACAATTAATGCGGACACGGAACATCACCGAGGAACAGACAGATATACAGGGGCAATCAACCACGTGAAGGAGTCCAGGTGAGTCCAATGAGCGTAGCTGCGCGTAATGATCAAATAAAATGTTATTGGTCACATGCAGATGTTAATGCAAGTGTAGCGAAATGCTTGTGCTTCTAGTTCTGACAGTGCAGTAATATCTAACAAGTAATCAAAAAAATTCACAGCGACTACCTAATACACACAAATGTAAAGGGATTAATATGAACATGTACATATAAATATATGGATGAGCGATGGCCGTGCGGCATAGGGAAGATGCAGTAGATAGAATAGAGTATATACATACAGTTGAAGTCAGAAGTTTACATACACTTAGGTTGGAGTCATTAAAACTTGTTTTTCAAGCTCTTCACAAATTTCTTGTTAACAAACTATAGTTTTGGCAAGTCGTTTAGGACATCTACTTTGTGCATCACACAAGTAATTTTTCCAACAATTGTTTACAGACAGATTATTTCACTTATAATTCACTGTATCACAATTTCAGTGGGTCAGAAGTTTATATACACTAAGTTGACTGTGCCTTTAAACAGCTTGGAAAATTCCAGAATATTATGTCATGGCTTTAGATGCTTCTGATAGGCTTATTGACATAATTTGAGTCAATTGGAGGTGTACCTGTGGATGTATTTCAAGGCCTACCTTTAAACTCAGTGCCTCTTGGGAAAATCTCATGGGAAAATCTAAAGAAATCAGCCAAGATCTCAGAAAAAAATGTGTAAACCTCCAAGTCTGGTTCATCCTTGGGAGCAATTTCCAAACGCCTGAAAGTACCACGTTCATCTGTACAAACAATAGTACGCAAGTATAAACACCATGGGACCACGCAGCCGCCATACCGCTCAGGAAGGAGACGCATTCTGTCTCCTAGAGATGAACATACTTTGCTATGAAAAGTGCAAATCAATCCCAGAACAACAGCAAAGGACCTTGTGAAGATGCTGGGGAAAACAGGTACAAAAATATCTATATCCACAGTAAACGAGTCCTATATCAACATAACCTGAAAGGCCGCTCAGCAAGGAAGAAGCCACTGCTCCAAAACCTCCATTTAAAAAAAGCCAGACTACGTTTTGCAACTGCAGATGGGGACAAAGATCGTACTTCTTGGAGAAATGTCCTCTGGTCTGATGAAACAAAAATAGAACTGTTTGGCCATAATGACCATTGTCATGTTTGGAGGAAAAAGGGGGAGGCTTGCAAGCCAAAGAACACCATCCCAACCGTGAAGCACGGGGGTGGCAGCATCGTGTTGTGGGGGTGCTTTGCTGCAGGAGGGACTGGTGCACGTCAGAAAATAGATGGCATCATGAGGAAAGGAAAATTGTGGATATATTGAAGCAACATCTCAAGACATCAGTCAGGAAGTTAAAGCTTGGTCGCAAATGGGACTTCCAAATGGACAATGACCCCAAGCATACTTCCAAAGTTGTGTCAAAATGGCTTAAGGACAACAAAGTCAAGGTATTGGAGTGGCCATCACAAAGCCCTGACTTCAATCCCATAGAAAATTTGTGGGCAGAACTGAAAAAGTGTGTGCGAGCAAGGAGGCCTACAATTCTGACTCAGTTCCACCAGCTCTGTCAGGAGAAATGGGCAAAAATTCACCCAACTTATTGTGGGAAGCTTGTGGAAGGCTACCTGAAACGTTTGACCCAAGTTAAACAATTTAAAGGCAATGCTACCAAATACTAATTGAGTGTATGTAAATTTCTGACCCACTGGGAATGTGATGAACGAAATAAAAGCTGAAATAAATCATTCTCTCTACTATTATTCCGACATTTCACATTCTTAAAATAAAGAGGTGATCCTAACTGACCTAAGACAGGGAATTTTTACTAGGATTAAATGTCAGGAATTGTGAAAAACTGAGTTTAAATGTATTTGGCTTTGGTGTAACTTTCGACTTCAACTGTATGAGATGATTAATGTAGGATGTGTAGACATTATTAAAGTGGTGTTATTTAAAGTGACTAGTGATACCTTTTTATTAAATCCATTTTTTACATTTATTTAAGTGGCCAGAGATTTGAGTCTGTATGTTGGCAGCAGCCACTCTGTTAGTGATGGCTGTTTAACAGTCTGATGGCCTTGAGATAGAAGCTGTTTTTCAGTCTCTCGATCCCAGCTTTGATGCACCTGTACTGACCTCGCCTTCTGGATGATAGCGGGGTGAACAGGCAGTGGCTCGGGTGGTTGTTGTCCTTGATGATCTTTTTGGCCTTCCTGTGACATCGGGTGCTGTAGGTGTCCTGGAGGGCAGGTAGTTTGCCCCCGGTGATGCGTTGTGCAGACCGCACTACCCTCTGGAGAGCCTTGCCATTGTGGGCGGAGCAGTTGCTGTACCAGGCGCTGATACAGCCCGACAGGATGCTCTCGATTGTGCATCTGTAAAAGTTTGAGTGTTTTAGCTGACATGCCACATTTCTTCAGCCTCCTGAGGTTGAAGTGGCGCTGTTGCGCCTTCTTCACCACGCTGTCTGTGTAGGTGGACCATTTCAGTTTCTCCGTGATGTGTACACCGAGGAACTTAAAACTTTCCACCTTCTCCACTATTGTCCCGTCAATGTGGATGGGGGGGGTGCTCCCTCTGCTGTTTCCTGAAGTCCACGATCATCTCCTTTGTTTTGTTGACGTTGAGTGAGAGGTTATTTTCCTGACACCACACTCCGAGGGCCCTCACCTCCTCCCTGTAGGCCGTCTGATGTTGACAGGTGCGTGTAAAGACGGGTAGCCTGGTGCCCTCGAGTGCCAGGGAGGGGGAGCGGGAGCAGGCGTGACTTTCTTCTTATTGGTGTCCTTTACTGATGGTTTCTTTGCAGCAATTCGACCATGAAGGCCTGACTCACGCAGTCTCCTCTGAACAGTTGATGTTGAGATGTGTCTGTTACTTGAACCCTGTGAAGCATTTATTTGGGCTGCAACTTATCCTTTGCAGCAGAAGTAACTCTGGGTCTTCCTTTCCTGTGGCGGTCCTCATGAGAGCCAGTTTCATCATAGCGCTTGATGGTTTTTGCAACTGCACTTGAAGAAACTTTCAAAGTTCTTTAAATTTTCCGTATTGACTGACCTTCATGTCTTAAAGTATTGATGGACTGTCATTTCTCTTTGCTTATTTGAGCTGTTCTTGCCATAATATGGACTTGGTCTTAGCCCTATTTGATTTATCTTCTGTAAACCCCCCTACGTTGTCACTACACAACTGATTTGTTCAAATGCATTAAGGAGGAAAGAAATTCCTCAAATTAACTTTTAACGAGGCACACCTGTTAATTGAAATGGATTCCAGGTGACAACCTCATGAAGCTGGTGGAGAGTGTGCAAAGCTGTCATCAAGACAAAGGTTGGCTATTTGAAGAATCTCAATTATAAAATATATTTTGATTTGTTTAACACTTTTTGTTGGTTACTACATGATTCAATATGTGTTATTTCATAGTTTTGAATATCTTCACTGTTATTCTATAATGTAGACAACAGTAAAAATAAACTCTGGAATGAGTAGGTGTGTCCAAACTTTTGACTGGTGGTGTATGTCAAAACTGTAACTAGGCCACTCAGGAACATTCAGTATTGTCTTGGTAAGTAACTCCAATGTATATTTGCAACCCCAGTGTATATTTGTTTTAGGTTATTGTCCTGCTGAAAGGTACATGTGTCTATTGGAAAGCAAACTGAACCAGGTTTTTCTCTAAGATTTTGCTTGTGCTTAGCTCTATTCCATTTATTTGTATCATAAAAAAACTCTGTAGTCCTTGCCAATGACAAGCATACCCATAACATGATGCAGCCAGCACTATGCATACTCCGTGATGTGTTATATTTACCCCAAACATAACGCTTTCTATATTCAGGAATTAAGTTAATTTCTTTGCCACATTTTTTGCAGTTTTACTTAAGTGCATTATTACAACAGGATGCATGTTTTGAAATAGTTTATTCTGTACAGGCTTCCTTTTTTCCACTCTGTCATTTTAGGTTAGTATTGTGGAGTAACTACAATGTTGTTAATCCATCCTCAGTTTTTTCCTATCACAGCCATTAAACTCTGTAACTGTTTTAAAGTCACCCTTGGCCTCATGGTGAAATCACTGAGCAGTTTCCTTCATCTCTTGCAACTGAGTTAGGAAAGATGCCTGTATCTTTGTAGTGTAATTAATTACTTCACTATGGTCAAATGGATATTCAATGTCTGCTTTTATATATATTTTTACCATCTACCAATGTACCCTTCTTTGTGAGGCATTGGAAAACCTTGCTGTTTTTTTGTTGAATCTGTGTTTGAAATTCACTGCTCGACTGAGGGACTTTTACAGATACTTTTATGTGTGGGGTACAGAGATGAAGTACTCGTAAAAAAATCTGTTTCATCAAATCAAATGTATTTATATAGCCCTTCTTAGATCAGCTGATATCTCAATGTGCTGTACAGAAACCCAGCCTAAAACCCCAAACAGCAAGCAATACAGGTGTAGAAGCACGGTGGCTAGGAAAAACTCCCTAGAAAGGCCAAAACCTAGGAAGAAACCTAGAGAGGAACCAGGCTATGAGGGGTGGCCAGTCCTCTTCTGGCTGTGCAAGGTGGAGATTATAACAGAACATGGCCAAGATGTTCAAATGTTCATAAATGACCAGCATGGTCAAATAATAATCACAGTAGGTGTCGAGGGTGCAACAGGTCAGCATCTCAGGAGTAAATGTCAGTTGGCTTTTCATAGCCAATCATTGAGAGTATCTCTACCGCTCCTGCTGTCTCTAGAGAGTTGAAAGGTAGCACGTCCGGTGAACAGGTCAGGGTTCCATAGCCGCAGGCAGAAGAGTTGAAACTGGAGCAGCAGCATGGCCAGGTGGACTGGGGACAGCAAGGAGTCATCATGCCAGGTAGTCCTGAGGCATGGTCCTAGGGTTCAGGTCCTCCTCCTCCGAGAGAGAGACTGTTATGCAACATATTATGTGACTTGTTAAGCAAATGTTTACTCCTGAACGTATTTAGGATTGCTATAAAAAAGGGGTTGAATATATGTTGACTCAAGACATTCCAGATTTTCCTTTTTAATTAATTTGTCAACATTTTGAAGAACATAATTCTACTTTGACATTATGGGGTAGGGGGGGGGGGGGGTGTGTGTGTGTGTGTGTGTGTGTGTGTGTGTGTGTGTGTGTGTGTGTGTGTGTGGTGTGGCGTGTGCGGGGGGGGTGTGCGTGTGCGGTGTGCGTGCGTGCGTGCGGGCGGGCGGGCGTGTGGGCGTGAGTGGGGGCCAGGGGGAAAAACGAAATTTTACCATTTAAAATTTTGGCCTGTAACAGAACAAAATGTGGAAAAAGTCAAGGGGTGTGAATACTTTCTGAACGCACTGTATTTTGATTCTTCCTTTAATTTGTGACTGTTCTTTTGGCTGTGGCTAAGTCAGTCACATTATTGTCCAGCTGGGCCATTCCTACAGAGGAAATATGGTGGAGAAGTTGTCTTTATTCCCAAACAGTGAACTCTGACCTCATCTTTATTAGACAAATTAGAAAATGAGATTAATGGTTGGCTCAGAGTAGGGCTGGGCGATATGGCTTAAAAATCATATCTAAATTGTTTTCTAACATATGGGCGATTCACGATATAGATTTTTACATTTACATTTAAGTCATTTAGCAGACGCTCTAATCCAGAGCGACTTACAAATTGGTGCATTCACCTTATGATATCCAGTGGAACAGCCACTTTACAATAGTGCATCTAAATCTTTTTTGGGGGGGGTTAGAAGGATTACTTTATCCTATCCCAGGTATTCCTTAAAGAGGTGGGGTTTCAGGTGTCTCCGGAAGGTGGTGATTGACTCCGCTGTCCTGGCGTCGTGAGGGAGCTTGTTCCACCATATGGGTGCCAGAGCAGCGAACAGTTTTGACTGGGCTGAGCGGGAACTGTGCTTCCTCAGAGGTAGGGGGGCCAGCAGGCCAGAGGTGGATGAGCGCAGTGCCCTCGTTTGGGTGTAGGGACTGATCAGAGCCTGAAGGTACGGAGGTGCCGTTCCCCTCACGGCTCCGTAGGCAAGCACCATGGTCTTGTAGCGGATGCGAGCTTCAACTGGAAGCCAGTGGAGAGAGCGGAGGAGCAGGGTGACGTGAGAGAACTTGGGAAGGTTGAACACCAGACGGGCTGCGGCGTTCTGGATGAGTTGTAGGGGTTTAATGGCACAGGCAGGGAGCCCAGCCAACAGCGAGTTGCAGTAATCCAGACGGGAGATGACAAGTGCCTGGATTAGGACCTGCGCCGCTTCCTGTGTGAGGCAGGGTCGTACTCTGCGAATGTTGTAGAGCATGAACCTACAGGATCGGGTCACCGCCTTGATGTTAGTGGAGAACGACAGGGTGTTGTCCAGGGTCACGCCAAGGTTCTTAGCACTCTGGGAGGAGGACACAATGGAGTTGTCAACCGTGATGGCGAGATCATGGAACGGGCAGTCCTTACCCAGGAGGAAGAGCAGCTCCGTCTTGCCGAGGTTCGGCTTGAGGTGGTGATCCGTCATCCACACTGATATGTCTGCCAGACATGGAGAGATGCGATTCGCCACCTGGTTATCAGAAGGGGGAAAGGAGAAGATTAATTGAGTGTCGTCTGCATAGCAATGATAGGAGAGACCATGTGAGGATATGACAGAGCCAAGTGACTTGGTGTATAGCGAGAATAGGAGAGGGCCTAGAACAGAGCCCTGGGGGACACCAGTGGTGAGAGCACGTGGTGCGGAGACAGATTCTCGCCACGCCACCTGGTAGGAGCGACCTGTCAGGTAGGACGCAATCCAAGCGTGGGCCGCGCCGGAGATGCCCAACTCGGAGAGGTTGGAGAGGAGGATCTGGTGGTTCACAGTATCAAAGGAAGCAGATGGGTCTAGAAGGATGAGAGCAGAGGAGAGAGAGTTAGCTTTAGCAGTGCGGAGAGCCTCCGTGACACAGAGAAGACCAGTCTCAGTTGAATGACCAGTCTTGAAACCTGACTGATTTGGATCAAGAAGGTCATTCTGAGAGAGATAGCAAGAGAGCTGGCCAAGGACGGCACGTTCAAGAGTTTTGGAGAGAAAAGAAAGAAGGGATACTGGTCTGTAGTTGTTGACATCGGAGGGATCGAGTGTAGGTTTTTTTCAGAAGGGGTGCAACTCTCGCTCTCTTGAAGACGGAAGGGACGTAGCCAGCAGTCAAGGATGAGTTAATGAGCGAGGTGAGGTAAGGGAGAAGGTCTCCGGAAATGGTCTGGAGAGGAGGGGATGGGGTCAAGCGGGCAGGTTGTTGGGCGGCCGGCCGTCACAAGACGCGATATTTCATCTGGAGAGAGGGGGGAGAAAGAGGTCAAAGCACAGGGTAGGGCAGTGTGAGCAGGACCAGCGGTGTCGTTTGACTTAACAAACGAGGATCGGATGTCGTCGACCTTCTTTTCAAAATGGTTGACGAAGTCATCCGCAGAGAGGAATGGGGGGGTGGAGGAGGATTCAGGAGGGAGGAGAAGGTGGCAAAGAGCTTCCTAGGGTTAGAGGCAGATGCTTGGAATTTAGAGTGGTAGAAAGTGGCTTTAGCAGCAGAAACAGAAGAGGAAAATGTAGAGAGGAGGGAGTGAAAGGATGCCAGGTCCGCAGGGAGGCGAGTTTTCCTCCATTTCCGCT
Organism: Salmo salar; assembly: GCF_965601325.2. NCBI lineage: Eukaryota > Metazoa > Chordata > Actinopteri > Salmoniformes > Salmonidae > Salmo > Salmo salar. The sequence goes on from NC_138299.1 coordinate 86,639,953, forward strand.
CGGCTGCCCGGAGCCCTGTTCTGTGAGCTCGCAATGAGTCGTCGAGCCACGGAGCAGGAGGGGAGGACCGGCCTGGAGGATAGGGGACATAGAGAGTCAAAGGATGCAGAAAGGGAGGAGAGGAGGGTTGAGGAGGCAGAATCAGGAGATAGGTTGGAGAAGGATTGAGCAGAGGGAAGAGATGATAGGATGGAAGAGGAGAGAGTAGCGGGAGAGAGAGAGCGAAGGTTGCGACGGCGCAATACCATCCGAGTAGGGGCAGAGTGAGAAGTGTTGGAGGAGAGCGAGAGGGAAAAGGATACAAGATAGTGGTCGGAGACTTGGAGGGGAGTTGCAATGAGATTAGTGGAAGAACAGCATCTAGTAAAGATGAGGTCAAGTGTATTGCCTGCCTTGTGAGTAGGGGGGGAAGGTGAGAGGGTGAGGTCAAAAGAGGAGAGGAGTGGAAAGAAGGAGGCAGAGAGGAATGAGTCAAAGGTAGACGTGGGGAGGTTAAAGTCACCCAGAACTGTGAGAGGTGAGCCATCCTCAGGAAAGGAACTTATCAAGGCGTCAAGCTCATTGATGAACTCTCCAAGGGAACCTGGAGGGCGATAAATGATAAGGATGTTAAGCTTGAATGGGCTGGTAACTGTGACAGCATGGAATTCAAAGGAGGCGATAGACAGATGGGTCAGGGGAGAAAGAGAGAATGTCCACTTGGGAGAGATGAGGATTCCAGTGCCACCACCCCGCTGGCCAGATGCTCTCGGGGTATGCGAGAACACGTGGGCAGACGAGGAGAGAGCAGTAGGAGTAGCAGTGTTATCTGTGGTAATCCATGTTTCCGTCAGCGCCAAGAAGTCGAGGGACTGGAGGGTAGCATAGGCGTTTGTATGGCCTGTGCAGAAGGGAGAGAACAGGGATAGACAGACACATAGTTGACAGGCTACAGAAGAGGCTACGCTAATGCAAAGGAGATTGGAATGACAAGTGGACTACACGTCTCGAATGTTCAGAAAGTTAAGCTTACGTTGCAAAAATCTTATTGACTAAAAAGACTAAAATGATACAGTACTGCTGGTTGGTGAAGTAGGCTAGCTAGCAGTGGCTGCGTTGTTAACTTTGTTTGAAAGTGTAGCTGGCTAGGTAACCTCGATAGTTTCAGTGCTACACCATTATCATGATACAAAGGCAACTATGTAGCTAGCTAACATAACACTAATCAAGACGTTCCTTTGTAATGTATTTAGTTTCTACAAAGCTGCTCGTCGGTAATAGTTGGCTAGGTTTGGAAGATGGCGTCGCGGGGGACAAAAATAGCTGGCTAGCTAACCTCGATAATTACTCTAAACTACACAATTATCTTAGATACAAAAACAGCAAAGACAACTATGTAGCTAGCTAACACTACACTGATCAAATCGTTACGTTGTAATGTATTAGTTTCTACAGTGCTGCTAGTCGGTAGAAGTTGGCTAGCTAGCAGTGTTGACTGAGTTAGCAGAACGCGTCGCGGAGGACGAAAATAGCTGGCTAGCTAACCTCGATAATTACTTTAAACTACACAATTATCTTTGATACAAAGACGGCTATGTAGCTAGCAAAAAAACTTGCTCAGATCAAACAAATCAAACCGTTGTAATGAAATGTAATATTACCTGCGGAGCGAAGTGCAGCACGACTACTCGCTCCAAACCCGGAAGAGCTTGATAGATAACATTTTTGAATGTTTTTGCTTTACAGGCATTTGGAATATCGCGTAACAAACATTCATTCAAATTAATACAATATATTGCCCAGCTCTAGCGTAGAGGGGAACATACCATTTCTCATGTCTCTTCAATGGATTTCAATGAAACACAGACTATCCTGAAATCCAGGCTAACTCTGAAATACTTCTTGCTCTGCCTGCACTTTATGTGAACATTGGTGAACACAGTGCACTTTAGTGCATCTTGATTTATATTTTGAACGTACGTAGAATTTGTCTCCTGCCTCTAGCTAGCTGTCACCACATTCCTGATGTGGAGAGGTTGGGGAGAGGCTGTGGAGAGGCTGTGGAGCAGAGGTTTTCTGCTCTCATTCTGAGCTGGTGGGCTGGCTGGAGTCTGTCTGGATGGAGACAAACGCCACCTCTGAGAAACAACACATCGTCCTGAGGATGAGAGATTACTGATCAAGCTCACAGAGACGGGGAGAGAGAAACGAGGGAGAGGGAAACGAGAGAGAGGCTCCAATTCTTCCAGCCAGCCCAATCCACTCCCTGCCGCCTTGCTGTCGTGGAATTATCTCTCAAACTCTCATTCCTGAGGAATTGCTACTGCAGCTGTTGGACTGAACCCTAACGAGTGAGTGGAAATCGTGGGGACCCTGCGGATGACCCTGAGCAGAGGAGGGAGGATAGGAAGAAGAGGGGGAACGAGAGCTCACAGAGTGGAGAGAAAGCAAAAGCAGCAGGACAGTGTCTTTTAGCAGGAGCAGCCGATAAGAGCATTCTTTCTCCTTCTGAGGTGGAAGAGGTTACGACTTGAGGCAGAGTTGCTATAAATTGTACAGCTTTGTATGTAAATAACCATCCAGCTCTTCACTCATAGGCTGGGCTGGGAGCCAGGGGGGCTGTGGGAGCCTAAAGGGGGTTTCAACATTGAAATGCAAAGCCTGACAGGATCAGTGAGTCTAACGCAAGACAGCTCCTCCATTGGCATGGGACAGGGGGGCTGACTGACTTGCTTCCTGCTCCCCCTCCCTCCCCGCCTCCCTCCCCCTCCCTCCCACCCTCCCCTACCCACTCCTCTTCCAGAGCAGCCGGATCTGTGAGCAGAGGAGACGTTCAGGACAACAACACAGCCGGCGGAGAGAGAGAGAGAGAGAGAGAGAGAGAGAGAGCGCTGTAAAGGAGAGCGAGAGACTGCTTTAAGAGAGGGAGAGAGACTGCCGCACTGACGGTTGGAGAAGAAAAACAGGAATACAAAGGAAAGGAGAAAGTCATTGCTTTCTGCTCATACACACTGGCTGGGTGGTTTTCTTCCCTGCGCGCCCGTGTGTTTTTCTTATCCTCGCTCATATGTATCAAGCTCCCATCCTCCATCATCCATCCACACACGCGCAGACAGAGCATAGATACGCTTGCTCACTACACACCCTTTCTGAAGGAGAGAGAGCTGTGGCCGTGGATGGACCAGTTTTAACAGGGGATCGCCTGCTACTGATGAAGAAGCGTTTATTTTTTTGCACTGTGGTTTCACAGATTTCCCTGATTGGATTTTGATTAGAGGAGAGGAGGGTTAGGGTTTTGTTTGTTCATGTGCTGTTTGGCTTGGCGCAGGGCCCACGGCACGGCACAGAGCTTCCCGTCCTTTTCTCTGGGAGTCCAGGGAGACGGTGAGTGACACTGGCTCTGGACAGCCCTCCCCTGGCTGCAGATCTCATCTGTTTGGCCTCTTTTGTGTTCGCGGCTCGTGGTTAGCCAAGCCCTCCCTCCCGCACTGAATTGAGCTATTGTCTGGATTTCGGGGTCTCTCACGCTACCCCCAACCCCGAACCCCCCCCCCCCCCCCTCCCAGTGTTCGTTTGTTTCTGGTCACACTGAAGCTGGAGGCTGGAAGCCTGGATTAATGGCAGACGGAGGAAGGTAATGCATCGCTGGACGCTGCCTCTGCTTTTGGATCACTCAAGGAAAAGAAAGGAGACCTTCCCACAGCATTCAGCCTAGCAGCTAGCGTTACCACGGTTTGTCTGTGAGATCGTGCCGTGTGTGTGTGTTTGTAGCAGGGAGAGAGACGGAGGGATAGAGGAGGAGGGAGAGTAATAGTATTCCAGTGATCTAGCTCTAGCTGCCTGCTTCCATGTCTCCAGCCTGACCTGGCTGAGGTGTAGCCCTCCCTCAGGGTGGATGTGGGGACGGGGGTATCAACAACCCTCAGGAGGTCAGCCTAGCCCTCCCTCCCTCCCTGCCTCCCCATGAAGAAGACACAGAGCACCACCCTGCGTCGGGCCTGGCCCAGCTCAGATTTCTCGGACCGGGCCTCGGAACGTACCCGGTCCCGCAGCGAGAAGGACTACCGCCTCCACAAACACTACCCCCCTCAGTACATCTGCCAGTCCCCCCGGGGCTACATGACATCAGGTGGGTCTGTCAGTCTCTGCTCTGCTCCGTCGACATGGAGCTAGCTACTACGGCTCACTCTGTGTGTGTGTGTTGCTGTTTGTACTGTAGTAAGGTGTGATGATGTTGGCGTTTACATTTTTCCAGGAGGGGTACTTGTTTGTCTTGAAATATGTCAACCTATTATTTGCTTTACAAATTCCAATGTGTCTCTGTTATTATAGATGGCCCAGCAATACCACATGATGACATCACTATTTTTACCACCATGATTTTTCATGATAGTATCTAACGTCTGAACATCAGTCTGGAATGGTAGCATTGTGTCAAAAGGCTGAGTTAGTTGGTATGATTCAGCAGGCTGATCAGATCTAGGGTTGAATCAGACTGTGCAGAGGCCTTTGTCTGAATCTTGGCTGATGAGAAAAAATTGGACCGGGCAGGACCAGGGTCAGATGACACCAGCTAAACATGCTTGTAATGCTTGGGAAACAGCATTTAAAATGCAGGCAATCACCTGTGCCAGAGAGAAAATAGCCTGCAATATGCAAGGGTTATTTTAACCATGACGTTTCATTGTTGGTTAAACAGCTCATTTTGATAATGAAAAGAGAGAGAGAAGGCCCTATTGGCCTTGTCTGATTAATATTCAGCAGTAGGCCTCGTTCATGTAGCTTATCAAAGGAAAAAGACAACCTCCCGCGTTTATTTTCAGCAGAAGATGTAATTCCCCCTGCTAACCACAAACCCCAGAATGCATTGCCACTCTACAACGCACAGTGCCAGGATGTTCTGTTTTGTTTCCTCCATCCTAATAATTTTTTACGCGTGCCGAACCTCAGGGTTGATTTAATTACTTGTTGTTAATGTGGGGAGCAGAGCTGACACAAACCAGTGGAGCTGGGATGCATGTTAGGGGGCCTGAGAACGTCTCCAATCAGTTTGCTTAGGCAGAGAAAAGGAGAGGCTGAGTATTTTCAGCCTGAACGAGCCCATAGAGAAAGGCTGAATGGAGGCTGAGCCGAGGACCGCCAAGACTTACATTGATTCAAGGCCTCTTCAAGTTTCCTAGCAACACAGCGGGTCAGAGGGTAAATGACATGGTCATTATTGGAAATGAATATGAATTGGAGGAAAAAGACCTCAAATTGGAATAAGTGACCGGGGAGGGATAGAGGAGGGGCCAGAACCAGTTCTGCTCAGTTTTGTTGGTCGAGGGTTTTCTGTGTGCGTCAGCAGTGGACAGTCTGAGAGCCAGCAGCTACAGTAGCTTTTCAAATAGGAAGAATAGGCTTACACAATACAACATCCTGGCAGCTGAGCTACATGATGCAACTCGACAAAGTAAACAATAACAAGAGAATATTCACGCATATTAAATGAATAGGGCCCTGTGTTTTGGTTAATCATGTCCCATAACCTGGATTTTAAACTTTATTTTAAGCCTTTTCCAGAAATGACAATTGAAAGCAATTGTCTGAGGATGGTGCTGGACCATCTTACATGAAAACAAAAGGGGACAGTTTGATGAAAAAGCTTTAAATAAAGGTTAAAATCCAGGTCATGTGACATGACTAACCAAAACACAGGGCACTACAAATGAATAATACATTATCATAGATATGAATTTCAGCCATTTGGCAGAGTAACCACGACTAAACTATTCCTTGGCGTATGAAGGCATCATATGAACCAGTGGTGGTATTAAGCCGGTGGATCGTAGTAAGGAGCTGACTTATGGCCTTAACCATAGATCTTGTCTCACAGGCTGCAGCAGCATTAGAGGTTCAGTCACAATCACAGGCATTGTTTAGAGATAAACACCCTCCGCTTTGGGCTTCGTCCCACATGGCTCCCTATTCCCTATATAGTGCACTGATTTTGACCAGGGCTTATAAGGCTCTGGTCAGAAGTACTGCTCTATGTAGGGTATAGGGTGTCCTTTTGGACGTAGCCTTAGTGGCTAGAGCGGGAGCTGTAGCTAAGCTGGACCTTGTGCTCAGTCTTAATGTTCTCTAATGTCATTAGTTCTCTCATGGGTTTTACATGGGGACAAAATATCTGGTTCTGATAGTATCATGGTTCTCCATCCCAAAGTTCAAAGATTCCTGGGCCGTTGATTGGTTTGGTGCATGAATATTGGCTTGTTCTCTGGCCTTTCACTGTAAAGAACATAAAAAATTCAAGTAAATGCATTTGTCATTGCTTTGTAAACTATGAACATTCCACCGGCAGAAATGCATCCCAAGCTTTTATTGTGTGTCAGCTGAATTCAGCTTGAAGGGGAAAATTAGAACATGAACCCGAAGACCGAGGAAGTTCCTTCCTATCTCACCTGGCTATCATTCAACATTACATTGTACAGAAAGACTATGGGGCATTTTTGGATGATGTCCCAAATCCATTAGCGAAATTGTGTGTTGCGTGTGTCTGTGTCTGTGGGTGTATGTGGCAGACATACACTACATGACCAGAAGTATGTGGACACCTAGTCATCGAACATCTCATTCCAAAATCATGGGCATTAATATGTAGTTGGTCCCCCCTTTGCCGCTATAATAGCCTCCACTCTTCTGGGAAGGCTTTCCACTTGATGTTGGAACATTGCTGCAGGGACTTGCTTCCATTTAGCCACAAGAGCATTAGTGAGGTCGGGCACTGATGTTGTGCGATTAGGCCTGGCTCGCAGTCAACGTTCCAATTCATCCCGAAGGTTTTCGATGAGGTTGAGGTCAGGGCTCTGTGCAGGCCAGTCAAGTTCTTGCACACCGATCTTGACAAACCACTTCTTTATGGACCTCGCTTTTGCACAGGGGCATTGTCATGCTGAAACAGAAAAAGGCCTTCCCCAAACTGTTGCCATAAAATTGGAAGCTCAGAATCGTCTAGAATGTTATTGCATGATGTAAAGTTAAGATTTCCCTTAACTGGAACTAAGGGGCCTAGCCCGAAACATGAAAACCAACCCTAGACCATTATCCCTCCTCCACCAAACTTTACAGTTTGCTCTATGCATTGGGACAGGTAGTGTTCTCCTGGCATCCGCCAAACCCAGATTAGTTTGTCGGACTGCCAGATGGTGAAGCGTGGCCACTCCAGAGAATGCATTTCCACTGCTCCAGACTCCAATGGCGGTGAGCATTACACCACACCAGCCGATGCTTGGCACTGCGCGTGGTGATTTTAGGCTTGAGTGCGGCTGCTCGGCCTTTGAAACAAATTTCATGAAGCTCCCGACAAACAGTTCTTATGCTGACATTGCTTCCAGAAGCAGTTTGGAACTCTGTAGTGAGTGTTGCAACCGAGGACAGATTATTTTTACACGCTTCAGCACTCGGCGGTCCCGTTCTGTGAGCTTGTGTGACCTACCACTTCGTGGCTGAGCCGTTGTTTCTCCACTTCACAATAACAGCACTTACAGTTGACCAGGGCAGGTATTTGATGAACTGACTTGTTGGAAAGGTGGCATCCTATGACGGTGCCACAATGAAAGTCACTGAGCTATTCAGTAAGGCCATTCTTCTTGCATGGCTGTGTGCTCGATTGTATACACCTGTCAGCAACGGGTGTGGCCGAAATAGCCGAATCCACTCATTTGAAGGGGTGTCTACATACGGCTGTATATATAGTGTACAGTATGTCCTTGTCTCTGACCTGTATGTGTCTAGTGTAGAAGAGAACCTCAAAGGAAAAGCTGCCTGTTAAGCCTCCTCTTTCCTCATGGGTTTTAAGCCTCCCCTTTCCTCATGGGTTTTAAACCTCCCCTTTCCTCATGGGTTTTAAGCCTCCCCTTTCCTCATGGGTTTTAAGCCTCCCCTTTCCTCATGGGTTTTAAGCTTCCCCTTTCCTCATGGTTTTGTAAAGTTAACTTCTGACTGTGGGGAGAACTTTTAAGAGCACTTGGCAAGTAAATGCCTCCCAATCCTTACACGGAACCCAAACCGGCTGTGCGCGTACGTCATCGGGCATACATTTATTTTGTCCCCCCACACAAAACGCGATCACTACACGCAGGTTAAAATATCAAAACAAACTCGGAACCAATTACATTAATTTGGGGACAGGTCGAAAAGCATTAAACATTTATGACAAGCTAGCTAGCTTGCACTTGCTAGCTAATTTGTCCTATTTAGCTAGGTTGCTGTTGCTAGCTAATTTGTCGTGGGATATAAACATTGAGTTGTTATTTTACCTGAAATGCACAAGGTCCTCTACTCCGACAATTAATCCCCACATAAAACGGCCAAACGAATCGTTTCTAGTCATCTCTCCTCCTTCCAGGCTTTTTCTTCTTTTCTTTGAACTTATATGGTGATTGGCATCTAAACTTTCATAGTATTACCACGACGACCGACAACACAGTTTGTCTTTCAATCACCCATGTGGGTATAGCCAATGAGGAGATGGCACGTGGGTATCTGCTTCCATAAACCAATGAGGAGATGGGAGAGGCAGGACTTGCAGTGCGATCTGCGTCACAAATAGAACTGACTTCTATTTTAGTTCTTGACAACGCAGACGCTCGCGAGCAGTGTGGGGGCAATAATTGAATAATATAGATTTCAAAATGTATTTTGCAACGCGAGCAGTGTAGTCAGGGTGTTAGTGTGTAACGTTGATATGTGCCAAAGGAAATCCACTACATGTAGTCCGAGAAACAGGAAAGATAGGGTGATATGATACCGCTTTAGGATGGGTAATGTTCCCAAGCTCCTGTTTTAGTCATTACATTGTTTTGACATTTATTCAACTTGGAGAGAAGAATCAACCCACAGTACTCTGCTAGATATGAAGGCCAGCAGGTAGTCTTGCGGTTTAGTGTTTGGCCAGTAACCCATAGGTTGCTACTACGAATCCCAGAGCTGACAAGGTAAAACATATATTGATGTGTCCTTGAGCAAGGCACTTAACCCTAATTGCTCCAAGGTTGCCGTTGATAATGGCAGACCCTGGCTTGGACCCTACTGTCTGAGGACGTCTCAGAGAGAGTTTTTCCTATTTTGTTTCAGCCTTATTCTAAAATTGATTCAATTGTTGTTGTTTTTCTCAGCAATCAACACACAATACCCCATAATTTTTGGAAATGTTAACAAATGTAGTAAAAAAAAAGGTAAATATCACATCACCTTTACTCAGTACTTTGTTGAAGCACCTTTGGCAGCGATTATAGCCTCGTCTTTTTGGGTATGACGCTACAAGCTTGGCACACCTGTATTTGGGGACTTTCTCCCATTTTTCTCTGCAGATCCTCTCAAGCTCTGTCAGGTTGGATGGGGAGCATCGCTGCACAGCTATTTTCAGGTTTCTCCAGAGATGTTAGATCGGGTTCAAGTCCGGGCTCTGGCTGGGCCACTCAAGGACATTCAGAGACTTGTCCAGAAGCCACTCCTGCATTGTCTTGGCTGTGTGCTTAGGGTCGTTGTCCTGTTGGAAGGTGAACCTTCGAGGTCCGAGCACTCTGGAGCAGGTTTTCATCAAGGATCTCTCTGTACTTTGCTCCGTTCATCTTTCCCTCGGTCCTGACTAGTCTCCCAGTACCTGCAGCTGAAAAACATCCCCACAGCATGATGCTACCACCACCATGCTTCACCGTAGGGATGGTGACAGTTTTCCTCCAGATGTGACGCTTGGCATTCAGGCCATAGAGTTCAGTCTTGGTTCCATCAGACCAGAGAAACTTGTTTCTCATGGTCTGAGAGTCCTTTAGGTGCCTTTTTGGCAAATTCCAAGCAGGCTGTCATGCCTATTACTGAGGAGTGGATTCTGTCTGGCCACTCTATCATAAAGGCCTGATTGGTGGAGTGCTGCAGAGATGGTTGTCCTTCTGGAAGGTTTTCCCCATCTCTTGCTCAGTTTAGCCAGGCGGCCAGTTCTAGGAAGAGTCTTGTTAGTTCCAAACTTCTTTCATTTATGAATGATGGAGGCCACTGTGTTCTTGGGGCTCTTCAATGCTGCAGAAATGTTATGGTACCCTTCCCCAGATCTGTGCCTCGACACAATCCTGTCTTGGAGCTTTACGAACAATTCCTTTGACCTCATAGCTTGGTTTTTGTTCTGGCATGCACTGTCAACTGTAGGACCTTTTTATATAGACAGGTGTTTGCCTTTCCGAATCATGTCCAATTAATTGAATTTACCACAGGTGAACTCCAAGTTGTAGAAACATCTCAAGGATGATCAATGGAAACAGGATGCAGCTGAGCTCAATTTTGAGTATCATAGCAAAGGGTCTGAATACTTATGTAAACAAGGTATTTCTGTTAAAAAATATATATATACTTTTGCAAAAAAAATGTTTTCTCTTGTCATTATGCGGTATGTGTGTGTGTATGTGTGTGTGTATATATATATATATATATATATATATATATATATATATATATATATATATATATATATATATATATATAAAAAAAATTTTGCACAACAGCAGGTGAAAATTATTGTCAATCAGTGTTGCTTCCTAAGTGGACAGTTTGATTTCACAGAAGTGTGATTGACTTGGAGTTACATTGTGTTGTTTAAGTGTTCCCTTTATTTTTTGGAGCAGTATATATATATACCTGTTGTCTATTCCATTTCCATTTATTTATTTATATATATTTATTTATTTATATATATATGGAATAGACAACAGGTGGAAATTATAGGCAATTAGCAAGACACCCCCAATAAAGGAGTGGTTCTGCAGGTGGGGACCACAGACCACTTCTCAGTTCCTATGCTTCCTGGCTGATGTTTTGGTCACTTTTGAATGCTGGCGGTGCTTTCACTCTAGTGGTAGCATGAGACGGAGTCTACAACCCACACAAGTGGCTCAGATAGTGCAGCTCATCCAGGATGGCACATCAATGCGAGTTGTGGCAAGAAGGTTTGCTGTGTCTGTCAGCGTAGTGTCCAGAGCATGGAGGCGCTACCAGGAGACAAGCCAGTACATCAGGAGACGTGGAGGAGGCCGTAGGAGGGCAACAACCCAGCAGCAGGACCGCTACCTCCGCCTTTGTGCAATGAGGAGCAGGAGAAGCACTGCCAGAGCCCTGCAAAATGACCTCCAGCAGGCCACAAATGTGCATGTGTCTGCTCAAACGGTCAGAAACAGACTCCATGAGGGTGGTATGAGGGCCCGACGTCCACAGGTGGGGGTTGTGCTTACAGCCCAACACCGTGCAGGACATTTGGCATTTGCCAGAGAACACCAAGGTTGGCAAATTCGCCACTGGTGCCCTGTGCTCTTCACAGATGAAAGCAGGTTCACACTGAGCACGTGACAGACGTGACAGAGTCTGGAGACGCTGTGGAGAACGTTCTGCTGCCTGCAACATCCTCCAGCATGACCGGTTTGGCGGTGGGTCAGTCATGGTGTGGGGTGGCATTTCTTTGGGGGCCCGCACAGCCCTCCATGTGTTCGCCAGAGGTAGCCTGACTGCCATTAGGTACCGAGATGACATCCTCAGACCCCTTGTGAGACCATAAGCTGGTGCGGTTGGCCCTGGGTTCCTCCTAATGCAAGACAATGCTAGACCTCATGTGGCTGGAGTGTGTCAGCAGTTCCTGCAAGAGGAAGGCATTGATGCTATGGACTGGCCCGCCCGTTCCCCAGACCTGAATCCAATTGAGCACATCTGGGACATCATGTCTCACTCCATCCACCAACGGCACGTTGCACCACAGACTGTCCAGGAGTTGGCGGATGCTTTAGTCCAGGTCTGGGAGGAGATCCCTCAGGAGACCATCCGCCACCTCATCAGGAGCATGCCCAGGCGTTGTAGGGAGGTCATACAGGTACGTGGAGGCCACACACACTACTGAGCCTCATTTTGACTTGTTTTAAGGACATTACATCAAAGTTGGATCAGCCTGTAGTGTGGTTTTCCACTTTAATTTTGAGTGTGACTCCAAATCCAGACCTCCATGGGTTGATAAATTGGATTTCCATTGATTATTTTTGTGTGATTTTGTTGTCAGCACATTCAACTATGTAAAGAAAAAAGTATTTAATAAGATTATTTCTTTCATTCAGATCTAGGATGTGTTGTTTAAGTGTTCCCTTTATTTTTTTGAGCAGTATATATATATATATTATATATATATATCCATTTTAGAATAAGGCTGTAATGTAACAAAATGTGGAAAAAGGGAAGGGGTCTGAATACTTTCCCAATGCACTGTATACACACTTTTACAGGTGTGAAATAGGACAAATATAAGCACCCACCAAATTATATATTAGTCTCCTTCCTCTGAAACTAATATTATTGTTGGATGGACAGATGAGAATGGTACATGAATTTGTAAAAGACTGACCTACAAATGATATGATATGTCACCATTCCTCCCTCCCTCTCTCCCTCCCTTCTCTATCTCTCTCTTCCTTTTAATATCTAGTATGCACCTCTGTGGGATTTCTCTCTTTCTCTCCCACTCTCCATTTCCTCTCCATTTCCCTCACTCACTTTCACTCGCTCACTGAATCGCTCGCTCACATACACTCGCACATGTAATCTCTCTCAGTGCACTGCACACTAAAAATAAACAGTCACCTTCTGGAATCCCAGATGCTGACATCACTAACCCTGCTCTGGCAGATTAACTCTAGATGATGGGGAAGCAGCATTATAACTAGATGACGGGGAAGCAGCATTATAACTAGATGACGGGGAAGCAGCATTATAACTAGATGACGGGGAAGCAGCATCAGAACTAGATGACGGGGAAGCAGCATCAGAACTAGATGACGGGGAAGCAGCATCAGAACTAGATGACGGGGGAAGCAGCATTATAACTAGATGACGGGGAAGCAGCATTATAACTAGATGACGGGGAAGCAGCAGCAGAACTCGATGACGGGGAAGCAGCATCAGAACTAGATGACGGGGAAGCAGCATCAGAACTAGATGACGGGGAAGCAGCATCAGAACTAGATGACGGGGAACAGCACTATGGCTACTAGGCTAGTTCACAGAGAAACCCCCCTAAAGCAACAATCTCTCCAGCCTGAGGCCCTTCTGTCACAACCTGTTGAGTAGCAACAATGCATGTGACAGCATATAGCAGGGGTCTCCAACAGGTAGAGCTACAGCAGGGATCTCCAACAGGTAGAGCTACAGCAGGGTCTCCAACAGGTAGAGCTACGGCAGGGATCTCCAACAGGTAGAGCTACGGCTGGGTCTCCAACAGGTAGAGCTACGGCAGGGATCTCCAACAGGTAGAGCTACGGCAGGGATCTCCAACAGGTAGAGCTACGGCAGGGATCTCCAACAGGTAGAGCTACAGCTGGGGTCTCCAACAGGTAGAGCTACAGCTGGGTCTCCAACAGGTAGAGCTACAGCAGGGTCTCCAACAGGTAGAGCTACAGCAGGTGTCTCCAACAGGTAGAGCTACAGCAGGTGTCTCCAACAGGTAGAGCTACAGCTGGGTCTCCAACAGGTAGAGCTACAGCTGGGTCTCCAACAGGTAGTGCTACAGCAGGGTCTCCAACAGGTAGAGCTACAGCTGGGTCTCCAACAGGCAGAGCTACAGCAGCGTCTCCAACAGGCAGAGCTACAGCTGGGTCTCCAACGGGTAGAGCTACAGCAGGGATCTCCAACGGGTAGAGCTACAGCAGGGATCTCCAACAGGTAGAGCTACAGCAGGGATCTCCAACAGGTACAGCTACAGCAGGGATCTCCAACAGGTAGAGCTACAGCGGGCGTCTCCAACAGGTAGAGCTACAGCAGGGGTCTCCAACAGGTAGAGCTACGGCTGGGTCTCCAACAGGTAGAGCTACGGCTGGGTCTCCAACAGGTAGAGCTACGGCTGGGTCTCCAACAGGTAGAGCTACGGCAGGGATCTCCAACAGGTAGAGCTACGGCAGGGATCTCCAACAGGTAGAGCTACGGCTGGGATCTCCAACAGGTAGAGCTACGGCTGGGATCTCCAACAGGTAGAGCTACGGCTGGGGTCTCCAACAGGTAGAGCTACAGCTGGGTCTCCAACAGGTAGAGCTACAGCTGGGTCTCCAACAGGTAGTGCTACAGCAGGGTCTCCAACAGGTAGAGCTACAGCTGGGTCTCCAACAGGCAGAGCTACAGCAGCGTCTCCAACAGGCAGAGCTACAGCTGGGTCTCCAACGGGTAGAGCTACAGCAGGGATCTCCAACGGGTAGAGCTACAGCAGGGATCTCCAACAGGTAGAGCTACAGCAGGGATCTCCAACAGGTACAGCTACAGCAGGGATCTCCAACAGGTAGAGCTACAGCGGGCGTCTCCAACAGGTAGAGCTACAGCAGGGGTCTCCAACAGGTAGAGCTACGGCTGGGTCTCCAACAGGTAGAGCTACGGCTGGGTCTCCAACAGGTAGAGCTACGGCAGGGATCTCCAACAGGTAGAGCTACGGCAGGGATCTCCAACAGGTAGAGCTACGGCTGGGATCTCCAACAGGTAGAGCTACGGCTGGGATCTCCAACAGGTAGAGCTACGGCTGGGGTCTCCAACAGGTAGAGCTACGGCAGGGGTCTCCAACAGGTAGAGCTACGGCAGGGGTCTCCAACAGGTAGAGCTACGGCTGGGTCTCCAACAGGTAGAGCTACGGCTGGGTCTCCAACAGGTAGAGCTACGGCTGGGTCTCCAACAGGTAGAGCTACGGCAGGGATCTCCAACAGGTAGAGCTACGGCAGGGATCTCCAACAGGTAGAGCTACGGCTGGGATCTCCAACAGGTAGAGCTACGGCTGGGGTCTCCAACAGGTAGAGCTACGGCTGGGGTCTCCAACAGGTAGAGCTACGGCAGGGGTCTCCAACAGGTAGAGCTACGGCAGGGGTCTCCAACAGGTAGAGCTACGGCAGGGGTCTCCAACAGGTAGAGCTACGGCAGGGGTCTCCAACAGGTAGAGCTACGGCAGGGGTCTCCAACAGGTAGAGCTACGGCTGGGATCTCCAACAGGTAGAGCTACGGCTGGGATCTCCAACAGGTAGAGCTACGGCTGGGATCTCCAACAGGTAGAGCTACGGCAGGGCTCTCCAACAGGTAGAACTACGGCAGGGCTCTCCAACAGGTAGAGCTACGGCAGGGGTCTCCAACAGGTAGAGCTACAGCAGGGTCTCCAACAGGTAGAGCTTACCAGTGTCTCACAGCCCACCTATGAGTAGCTCGCCAATCAATTCTGAAAGTACATGCAAACTGTCATAAACACAAAATTCACGGCTACTATCCAATAGCCACTATTGGTTTAGAAGCCAAACCTAACACAATACTTGCCAATTAATTTCCAGCAATATTGTGACTGTTTGTTTGCTTGCACGTTTGTCTATCACTCTGTATGTAGCCAGTTAGCGGTGCTAATGATAACCATCTTGTGGGTAGGGAGAAAGACTTTCCTTAAAAACCTTCTCAGTTAAATGTTCATGTTAACTGCAAAGTAGGCTTACCTGACAGAACTATATTATGATTATTTGTAACAATTGGGTTGCCATTGTTTTACAAGCTGCCATGACGTGCTGCAGCAGTAGGCCTAACAGCATAAACACTGCTAGACCAATGCATTCCTCTCTTGCTAGATGCACAATTATTATTTTTTATTTAGATGTGATTTAAGCATTGACATGGACTCAGAACATCCTTTTCCGTTGTTTATTTTTATTATTATTCCACCCCCTTTTTTCCCCCAATTTCCATATGGATTCAGGAGAGGCAAAGGTCGAGAGCCGTGCGTCCTTCGAAACACAACACAGCCAAATCGCACTGCTTCTTGACACACTGCTCGCTTAACCGGGAAGCCAATGTGTTGGAGGAAACACCGTACACCTGGCAACCGCCCAGCCAGCCACAGGAGTCGCTAGTGCACGATGGGACAAGAACATCCCTGCCTGTCAAACCCGAATGACGTTGGGCCAATTGTGCGCCGCCCCAAGGGTATCCCGGTCGTGGCCGGCTGCGACAGAGCCTGGACTCGAACCAGGATCTCTAGTGGCACAGCTAACCCAGCGATGCAGTGCCTTAGACCGCTGCACCACTCGGGAGGCCTTCAGTTGTTTCTCTATTAATAATTGTAATATTGAGAGTAAAAAAACTGATTTAAAAAAATATATATATATTTGGACTGTCATGCCAAATACCATTTATGAACCATTATTTTACCAGGTATATTGGCAGAAAACACATCTCTTGTGCACCAAGGACCCGGGGAAGACTTACAGGGAAGAGAAGAGAAGAATATGCCTATTTGAAAGCTATAAAAAAAGAGTAGCTCGCAACATGTTCCTTTTATTTTTGAAGTGGCTCTCATGCTAGAAAAGGTTGGAGACCCCTGAACTATATCCTGTACCCTTAGCTGTTTTCTGCAACATAAGCTTGTAATGTCACGGAGCCATGCCAATCATATAGCTAAGGCCTAACAAAGGATTTAAAGAAACTAAACCAAATCCCCACCCTCTTTGAAAGACTGGTTTTGTCAAAATACCTCAACGGTATCATTCATGAAAAAGCATCTCTTTAAAAGGTTTGAATGACATCTGCATGTTTTGACTTGATGTTTTGGTTACCGTCCTGACAGAGACGATGTGTTTACTGACATTCCCTCGGGGAGAAGAACTCATGACACAGAATGTTTGTAGAAAGAGAAATATCACCAAAAGCATACTACTTATTCTGTCTTTTTGTTTTAGGGTAAGTTGAAAGACTATTTATTTCATCAAACACAAACAGTTGACATTATATTATCAAAATCAATGAATGGTTCAGCAATCCCCCCCCCCCTCAAAACATTTTTTTAATAAGAAATAAACAATGTGTATACATTTGAAGTTGTTGGCCTGAAAGACCAGTATTTCTTGATCTCAGATGTTATCTTGGATCACAGATCCTCAGAGAGCCCAAGTGGTTGTGACTCCAAGTTATTTTGATAAGCCACTAACAGGCTGCTCAGAGTTTTGTTCTGCCTGTAGTGGTTGTGACTCCAAGTTAGTGCTAGCTGGAGATACTCAGCAAGTCAGGCCCAGCACGTTTTACCAAAACCCCTCTCCTTCCCTCCTCCCACTTAGCCCACATTTCCATTATCCCAGGTCGGTTAGAGTTTCATATTTTTTCCTCGCTGACACATTTCAGTAAACTGTTGAAATCTTGGCCCTCTCCCCAGACCCTCCCCCACATCAGACTACCTCACCTCTCCCCCTTGTCTCACCCTCCTCTCCCCCTCGTCTCAGCCCCCCTTTGGATGTGTGTCCCCCCGGCCGGCTGGAAGTCATTTTAAGCGTCCGCTCAGTTACCATTGGACCTTTACTGACATCTCTAGTGGTTGATATTTTCTCGACCTTCAGAGGCATGCGGATGTGTCCCTCACACAGCTCCTAAGAGACATGACTGTGTCAGGTTCCTACCCATATCCTCTGTAGTGGTCATTCACTCACTGTTTTCCTGCCCAGTGCGCACACACACTCTGAACTTTTTACCCCGTTGTCTGACTGTCAACCTGCAAGCTGCTCTCACGTCATAAATCATACCACTAGGATGGAGGCATAAAGTCATTTTGATTTATCGCTCCTGGACTTCCACCATTTGTAAATTGAGCTGGTATCGTGTTTTATCTGTGTTGAACTTAATGGATGCCACGGAGGCACTTTGGGTTTCCAGGTTTCAAGATAAGCAGCGTTGAAGCCCCATGACCTTACTTTTAAGTCCACACAGTGTCCTGTACATGCAGTACCACACAGCTCTGCTGTAAGCCTGGCCTTCACACCTCTCCTCTGCAAGGTGCTGTGTGTGTGCTGCCCAGTAGGAGAGCACAGCGCTCCCCTCTGTCAGTCCAGAACAGGCTAGAATGACTGGGCCACAGCCAGCCCAGGTAAGCCCCTGCTCTTTGTTATGGCTGGGGATTTTGTCAGGTCTCTCCTCTCTCTCTCTTCTTTTCTCTCTTTCTCCCTCCCTCTCTCTTTTCCTTTCTCATGTCGCCACGTGTCCGCCTGCCACCCGCCCGGCAGGCTGGCCTGCTGCTAAGCTCTACTATTTCTACTTCAAATTTACAGGAAGACTTGCTGCTTCCTCTCTGAGCTCCTACTCTGAACCTGCTGGCTGGCTAGACTGCCTGCATCAATCAAGGCCCAGAGCCCACTGTGCAGGTTTACTGTTACAGAGTTAATGCATTGGGAGGGTTTCTACATTTTTCATTATCAGGAAGTGGTAATGTTACTATGGCAGCTGTGTCAAGGATGAAGGGTCAGTATGTGAACAGCTTGACTTTGGTGACCTTGTGAGGCTTGTCGCCTCAAACAAAGCCATTGTGTAACTTGTGTTATCTACATTTTTACATTTACATTTTAGTCATTTAGCAGACACTCTTATCCAGAGTGACTTAGTTAGTGCATTCATCTTAAGATAGCTAGGTGAGACAACCACATATCTCAGTAGTAGTAAGTATCTTTTTCCTCAATAAAGAAGGTATAATAGTTATATTATATAATTCGTTTTTTCTGTTGATAAAAGTGGTACAATGTCCAATACATGTAGCCTAGGCAAATTTGATCCATGTGATCCCTAGTGAATGGTATTGATTCTACATGAAATTACATGCATTTTATTTATTTGTATCAAGGCTCTCTTTTTATAGTAATAATAACTATGGGTGAAATGAGAACAATTGAAGCTATAACCAAGCTGACCCCATGTGCCTTTGTGATTATGTTTACAGTGGGTGAAACAGTTGATAAGCTACACAGTATGATTTTGTACTTGTGTTCTATCCGGTGGTCCTCTAGTCTGTCATCATCTGGCCTCTAGTCTGACATCATCTGGCCTCTTATCTGACATCATTTGGCCTCTAGTCTGGCACCCATCATCTGTCCCTGACATGTGGACTGTCACAGTCCCTGACCAGTGTGGTTAGGAATCATAGGAACACTCACTCACTCACTCACTCACTCACTCACTCACTCACTCACTCACTCACTCACTCATCCCTAGCTGACTTAATGCAGGGATTGTGTGAACTTGTTAACCCTGCCTCGTGGCTCCCTCTAGGCCTGGCTGTCTGATTCAACACTCCACCCCCTCCCTGCAACGCTCTCCGTTCTCACGCACTGCTGATCAGACACACCCCCTCTCCTCTCTGTCCCAGGATGCCAATCACCACACAGCATCATCATTCTTCCCCGCCCCTACTAGACCCTCCCCTTCCCTACTAGACCCACCTCTATTAGACCCTCCCCTCCACTACTAGACCCACCTCTATTAGACCCTCCCTCCCCTACTAGACCCTCCCCTCTACTACTAGACCCACCTCTATTAGACCCTCCCTCCCCTACTAGACCCTCCCCTCTACTACTAGACCCTCCCCTCCACTACTAGACCCTCCCCTTCCCTACTAGACCCACCTCTATTAGACCCTCCCCTCCCCTACTAGACCCTCCCCTCCCCTACTAGTCCCTCCCCTCCACTATTAGACCCTCCCCTCCCCTACTAGACCCTCCCCTCCCCTACTAGACCCTCCCCTCCCCTACTAGACCCTCCCCTCCCCTACTAGTCCCTCCCCTCCACTATTAGACCCTCCCCTCCACTACTAGACCCTCCCCTCCCCTACTAGACCCACCTCTATTAGACCCTCCCCTCCACTACTAGACCCACCTCTATTAGCCCCTCCTACTAGACCCTCCCCTACTAGACCCACCTCTATTAGACCCTCCCCTCCCCTACTAGACCCTCCCCTTCCCTACTAGACCCTCCCCTCCCCTACTAGACCCTCCCCTCCACTACTAGACCCTCCCCTCCCCTACTAGACCCTCCCCTCCACTACTAGACCCTCCCCTCCACTACTAGACCCTCCCCTCCACAACTAGACCCTCCCCTCCCCTACTAGACCCTCCCCTTCCCTACTAGACCCTCCCCTCCCCTACTCGACCCACCTCTACTAGACCCTCCCCTCCACTACTAGACCCTCCCCTCCCCTACTAGACCCACCTCTACTAGACCCTCCCCTCCCCTACTAGACCCACCTCTACTAGACCCTCCCCTCCCCTACTAGACCCTCCCCTCCCCTACTAGACCCTCCCCTCCATTACTAGACCCACCTCTATTAGACCCTCCACTACTAGACCCTCCCCTCCACTACTAGACCCACCCCTCCACTACTAGACCCTCCCCTACTAGACCCTCCCCTCCACTACTAGACCCTCCCCTCCACTACTAGACCCACCCCTCCACTACTAGACCCTCCCCTCCACTACTAGACCCACCCCTCCACTACTAGACCCTCCCCTCCACTACTAGACCCTCCCCTCCCCTACTAGACCCTCCCCTCCCCTACTAGACCCTCCCCTCCCCTACTAGACCCACCACTACTAGACCCTCCCCTCCACTACTAGACCCACCCCTCCACTACTAGACCCTCCCCTCCACTACTAGACCCTCCCCTCCCCTACTAGACCCTCCCCTCCCCTACTAGACCCTCCCCTCCCCTACTAGACCCTCCCCTCCACTACTAGACCCTCCCCTTCCCTACTAGACCCACCTCTATTAGACCCTCCCCTCCACTACTAGACCCTCCCCTCCACTACTAGACTCTCCCCTTCCCTACTAGACCCACCTCTATTAGACCCTCCCCTCCACTACTAGACCCTCCCCTTCCCTACTAGACCCACCTCTATTAGACCCTCCCCTCCACTACTAGACCCTCCCCTCCACTACTAGACCCTCCCCTCCACTACTAGACCCTCCCCTTCCCTACTAGACCCACCTCTACTAGACCCTCCCCTCCACTACTAGACCCTCCCCTCTACTACTAGACCCACCTCTATTAGACCCTCCCCTCCACTACTAGACCCACCTCTATTAGACCCTCCCCTCCACTACTAGACCCTCCCCTCCACTACTAGACCCTCCCATCCACTACTAGACCCTCCCCTCCACTACTAGACCCTCCCCTCCCCTGCTAGACCCACCTCTATTAGACCCTCCCCTCCACTACTAGACCCTCCCCTCCCCTACTAGACCCTCCCCTCCCCTACTAGACCCTCCCCTCCCCAACTAGACCCACCTCTACTAGACCCTCCCCTCCCCAACTAGACCCACTTCTATTAGACCCTCCCCTTCCCTACTAGACCCTCCCCTCCCCTACTAGACCCTCCCCTCCCCAACTAGACCCACCTCTACTAGACCCTCCCCTCCACTACTAGACCCACCTCTATTAGACCCTCCCCTCCACTACTAGACCCTCCCCTCCCCTACTAGACCCACCTCTATTAGACCCTCCCCTCCACTACTAGACCCTCCCCTCCCCTACTAGACCCACCTCTATTAGACCCTCCCCTCCACTACTAGACCCTCCCCTCCCCTACTAGACCCACCTCTACTAGACCCTCCCCTCCCCTACTAGACCCTCCCCTCCCCTACTAGACCCTCCCCTCCCCAACTAGACCCTCCCCTCCACTACTAGACCCTCCCCTCCCCTACTAGACCCACCTCTACTAGACCCTCCCCTCCCCAACTAGACCCTCCCCTCCACTACTAGACCCTCCCCTCCCCTACTAGACCCACCACTACTAGACCCTCCCCTCCACTACTAGACCCTCCCCTCCACTACTAGACCCTCCCCTCCACTACTAGACCAATCTCTATTAGCCCCTCCTACTAGACCCTCCCCTACTAGACCCACCTCTATTAGACCCTCCCCTCCCCTACTAGACCCTCCCCTCCCCTACTAGACCCACCTCTATTAGACCCTCCCCTCCACTACTAGACCCTCCCCTCCCCTACTACACCCTCCCCTCCACTACTAGAACCTCCCCTCCCCTGCTAGACCCACCTCTATTAGACCCTCCCCACCACTACTAGACCCTCCCCTACTTGACCAACCTCTATTAGCCCCTCCTACTAGACCCTCCCCTCCCCTACTAGACCCACCTCTATTAGACCCGCCCCTCCACTACTAGACCCTCCCCTCCACTACTAGACCCTCCCCTACTAGACCCTCCCCTCCCCTACTAGGCCCTCCCCTCCCCTACTAGACCCTCCCCTCCCCTACTAGGCCCTCCCCTCCCGTACTAAACCCTCCACTACTAGACCCTCCCCTCCCGTACTAAACCCTCCACTACTAGGCCCTCCCCTCCCGTACTAAACCCTCCACTACTAGACCCTCCCCTCCCGTACTAAACCCTCCCCTACTAGGCCCTCCCCTCCCGTACTAAACCCTCCACTACTAGACCCTCCCCTCCCGTACTAAACCCTCCACTACTAGGCCCTCCCCTCCCGTACTAAATTCTCCAATACTAGACCCTCCCCTCCCGTACTAAACCCTCCACTACTAGGCCCTCCCCTCCCGTACTAAACCCTCCACTACTAGGCCCTCCCCTCCCGTACTAAACCCTCCACTACTAGGCCCTCCCCTCCCCTACTAAACCCTCCACTACTAGACCCTCCCCTCCCGTACTAAACCCTCCACTACTAGGCCCTCCCCTCCCGTACTAAACCCTCCACTACTAGGCCCTCCCCTCCCGTACTAAACCCTCCACTACTAGACCCTCCCCTCCCCTACTTGACCCACCACTACTAGACCCTCCCTTCCTCTACTGGCACAGCCCTCACAGGCGTTTGCCCCGCAGGAGGCTTGGGCTATTTCTGTTCTCTTACACATTGTGGCACGTTCGTTTAATGATGTATGAGAATCCTAAGCAGCTGTGTGTGTGGTGGTGGAGAGGCTGGCGTTTTTGAGTAGAAACGTGAGGGAAAGAGAGAGTAGTAGTACACTGCGGCTTATAAACATTAAAGACAAATCTCTCAACAGCATTCACTTTGCACTGGTAAAGTAGATCATCTTTGCAATGAACTTCAATGAGGCCTTAAGCACATCCCGGCTTTTAATGCACTTGGCTATTCTTTGATTGCTGCCTATCAAAGAGCACGAGGCCTCAAGGCAGAGTTCATCAAAACCAGGAAGCATTAGTAGCCCGGATTAGTGGGCTTGATAATCCAAAATTCTGGAAAATAGAAAGGAGTCTAAACCATAAAGTTATGGCTTATTAACAATGGATAAAATGAGAAGTCAGAAGTTTTGTGCCTTTCAGGGTTGGACACTAGCAATAGTCAGCACCCCCCACCCCCTCCCACCCCATACCCACTAGCTTTGGTTAAGCCCATTATACACTAATGTTGTTGTTTGTGGTGGGTGGTTTTTTTTCTTATTCTGAGCTGTTGGAACTAAAGAGTGGAACTGTTGGTCAGCCCTTTCACCGACCTCTGTATCTGTAATCTATCTTTCTGACAGACAGTGTTTGGCAATGGGGTGAAAGGAGATGGAAACAGGCTGTGTTGTGTCAGGGAGGAGTTTGATTAATGATAAAAACAGATCTGAAGACTGAGATTTTTCTTCGTCGAGGAAACGAAACTTAACCCTCTGTGTCTCCTCCGTGCTGTAGTAAGTGTGACCCCACTGCCTCACCAAGGGAGGGGGTCAAACATTTCTCCCCCACCACGCCTGCCTTTCCAGTTTCCTCACCCATTTAGGCCTAATTTGTCAGCAGGGCAGCACTACCGTTTGGCTAAGGATATAGGCTGGTAGTGGTAGAAAATGTGGAGTTGAGTAAAACATTCCAACCTCAACAACCTCTTCGTCTATCCAGAGCTCAGCTGAGGGCTGTAGCGTCAGGAAGATCAGCGGGTGTCAAAGTCTGCGTCCCAAATGGCACCCTATTTCCTTTGTGATACACTATTTTTGACCAGGGCCTGTAGTGGGATGTTTTGGAGATGTGGGTGCCAAAGAGCGGATGGGGTTTTTATCTGGGCCAGCCCTGCACAGAGCTGGGCTATCTATCTATCTGAGGAGCCTCCCTTTCATCTCTCTGGGTAACTGGAGAGAACATAGCCAGATGCCGATCGAGCCCTTTGAACCTAGCCAGATTAGAAGCACAATGAATTAAATGTAAACTTGCTGTGTGTTTGCTCAGGATGAGAAGGATAGGCCCTTGGTGTAAGGCAGGATGGATCCTCCGTCTGTCTGTCTGTCTGTCTGTCTGTCTGTCTGTCTGTCTGTCTGTCTGTCTGTCTGTCTGTCTGTCTGTCTGTCTGTCTGTCTGTCTGTCAATGCTGTCAACTCCAAAGGAGCTTGGTCTCTTCCCTTTCCCCTTGTTGAAAGGACGCGGTGGTAGTGGTAGCATAGTGGTTACTCCTATTACCTCACGCTTTCTGTATGGAGTTTCTGCTATACTAAACATTTCTAGTGACTTCCAAATGTGAAACTGCAGTTCACAACAAGAGGGTCTAAATTCTGGAGAGGGCAGCAGCAGGAAGTTCCAACATAGCTGCTATTCAGGAGAGAGAGGGAGAGAGCACTAACCGGCTGAAAGTAGGACACCAGCACGATGCTGCCACTTCACCATCTGGTTCGTGTGTGTGTGTGCGTTATACTGAGGCAAGCTCTGAGCACTTTTATAGCATGTACCACATGCTACTACTACTACTACTACTACTACTACTAGTCACAGGAAGTTGGTGGAACCTTAATTGGGGAGAATGGGCTTGTGTTAATGGCTGGAGCGTAATAAGTGAAATGGTATCAAACACATGGTTTGATTCCATTACATTAGCTCTGTTCTGATGCCATTTCTATGAGTCTTCCTCCCCTCAGCAGCCTCCTGTGCTACATGCTTTTTCAGTTCTGCCCACAAAGTTTCTATAGGATTGGGGTCAGGGCTTTGTGATGGCCACTCCAATACCTTGACTTTGTTGTCCTTAAGCCATTTTGCCACAACTTTGGAAGTATGCTTGGGGTCATTGTCCATTTGGAAGACCAATTTGCGACCAAGCTTTAACTTCCTGACTGATGTCTTGAGATGTTGCTTCAATATATCCACATCATTTTCCTTTCCTCATGATGCCATCTATTTTGTGAAGTGCACCAGCCCTCCAGCAGCAAAGCAGTGGCTTCTTCCTTGCTGAGCGGCCTTTCAGGTTATGTCGATATTGGACTAGTTTTACTGTGGATATAGATACTTTTGTACCTGTTTCCTCCAGCATCTTCACAAGGTCCTTTGCTGTTGTTCTGGGATTGATTTGCACTTTTCGTACCAAAGTACATTCATCTCTAGGAGACAGAACACGTCTCCTTCCTGAGCGGTATGGCGGCTGTGTGGTCCCATGGTGTTTATACTTGCATACTATTGTTTGTACAGATGAACGTGGTACCTTCAGGTGTTTGGAAATTGCTCCCAAGGATGAACCAGACCTGTGGAGGTCTACAATTTTTATTCTGAGGTCTTGGCTGATTTCTTTTGATTTTCCCATGATGTCAAGCAAAGAGGCACTGAGTTTGAAGGTAGGCCCTGAAATGCATCCACAGGTACACCTCCAATTGACTCAAATGATGTCAATTAGCCTATCAGAAGCTTCTAAAGCCATGGCATTTTCTGAGCTGTTTAAAGGCACAGTCAACTTAGTGTATGTAAACTTCTGACCCACTGGAATTATGATACAGTGAATTATAAGTGAAATAATCTCTCTGTAAACAATTGTTGGAAAAATTACTTGTGTCATGCGAAAAGTAGATGTCCTAACCGACTTGCCAAAACTGTAGTTTGTTAACAAGGAATTTGTGGTGGTTGAAAAACGAGTTTTAATGACTTCAACCTAAGTGTATGTAAACTTCAACGTGTGTGTGTGTGTGTATTTTATATATATATATATATATATATATATATATATATATATATATATATATATATATAGGACATCTATGGTTAGGACATATATATATATATATATATATGTATGTGTCATTTCATAGTTTTGATTTCTACATTGTAGAATAATAGTGTAGACAATAGTAAAAATAAATCAAAACCCTGGAATGAGTAGGTCTGTCCAAACTTTTGACCTACTCATTCCAGGGTTTTGATTTATTTTTTACTATTGTCTACACTATTATTCTACAATGTAGAAATCAAAACTATGAAATGACACATATGGAATCATGTAGTAACCAAAAAAGTGTTAAACAAATCAAAATATATTTGAGATTCTTCAAAATAGCCACCCTTTGCCTTGATGACAGCTTTGCACACTCTTGGCATTCTCTCAACCAGCTTCATGAGGTTGTCACCTGGAATGCATTTCAATTAACAGCTTTGCCTCATTAAAAGTTAATTTGTGGAATTTATTTTCTTCTTAATGCTTTTGAGCCAATCAGTAGTGTTGTGACAAGGTAATGGTGGTATACAGAAGATAGCCCTATTTGGTAAAAGACCAAGTCCAACTGCTCAAATAAGCAAAGAGAAACGACAGTCCATCATTACTTTAAGACATGAAGGTCAGCCAATCCGGAAAATGTAAAAAACTTTGAAAGTTTCTTCAAGTGCAGTCGCAAAAACCATCAAGCGCTATGATGAAACTGGCTCTCGTGAGCACTGCCACAGGAAAGGAAGACCCAGTTACCTCTGCTGCAGAGGATAAGTTCATTAGAGTTACCAGCCTCAGAAAAGTTCAAGTAACAGACACATCTCAATATCAACTTTTCAGATGAGACTCTGTGAATCAGGCCTTCATGGTCGAATTGCTGCAAAGAAATCACTACTTAGTAGTGGTGGGGGAAGTAGTGGTGGTGGGGTTAGTATAGTGCTTGGCAGTATACTGTATTTTACTATATACTGGTATTTATGCACGGTATGGTGGTGGTGGTGGTAGTAGTGGTGGTGGTAGTGGGGATGGTTGGGGATAGTAGTGGTGGTGGGGATAGTAGTGGTGGTGGTAGTAGTGGTGGTGGTGGGGATGGTGGTGGTAGTAGTGGTGGTAGTGGGGATGGTTGGGGATAGTAGTGATGGGGATAGTAGTGGTGGTGGGGATAGTAGTGATGGGGGTAGTAGTGGTGGTGGGGATAGTAGTGGTGGGGATAGTAGTGATGGGGTAGTAGTAGTGATGGGGATAGTAGTGGTGGTTGGTGGACGGGGTGGTGGTGGTGGTGGGGATAGTAGTGATGGGGGTAGTAGTGGTGGTGGGGATAGTAGTGGTGGGGATAGTAGTGAAGGGGGTAGTAGTGGTGGTGGGGATAGTAGTGATGGGGTAGTAGTAGTGATGGGGATAGTAGTGGTGGTTGGTGGACGGGGTGGTGGTGGTGGTGGGGATAGTAGTGATGGGGGTAGTAGTGGTGGTGGGGGTAGTAGTGGTGGGGATAGTAGTGAAGGGGGTAGTAGTGGTGGTGGGGATAGTAGTGATGGGGATAGTAGTGGTGGTGGTGGTGGTTGGTGGACGGTGGTGGTGGGGATAGTAGTGATGGGGATAGTAGTGGTGGTGGTGGTTGGTGGACGGGGTGGTGGTGGTGGGGATAGTGGAGGTGGTAGTGGTAGTAGTAGTAGTGTTAGTGGTGGTAGTAGTGGGGATAGTAGTGGTAGTAGTGGGGATAGTGGGGGTGGTAGTAGTGGGGATAGTAGTGGTGGTAGTAGTGTTAGTGGTGGGGATAGTTGTGGTGGTAGTAGTGGGGATAGTGGAGGTGGTAGTGGTAGTAGTAGTGTTAGTGGTGGTAGTAGTGGGGATAGTAGTGGTAGTAGTGGGGATAGTGGTGGTAGTAGTAGTGGGGATAGTAGTGGTAGTAGCAGTGTGGTAGTGGGGATAGGAGTGGTTGGGGGGTAGTGGTGGTGGGGGGAATTGTTGTAGTAGTTGTGGGGATAGTCGTAGTGATGGTGGGGATAGTAGTAGTAGTAGTGGTGGTGGTGGTGGTGGTGGTGGTGGTGGTGGGGATAGTGGTGATAGTGGTGGTGGGGATAGTAGTGGTCGTGGTGGTGGGGATAGTGGTGGGGATAGTAGTGGTGGTGGTGGTGGTGGTGGGGATAGTGGTGATAGTGGTGGTGGGGATAGTAGTGGTCGTGGTGGTGGGGATAGTGGTGGGGATAGTAGTAGTGGTGGTGGTGGTGGATAGTGGTGATAGTGGTGATAGTGGTGGTGGGGATAGTAGTGGTCGTGGTGGTGGGGATAGTGGTGATAGTGGTGGTGGGGATAGTAGTGGTGGTGGTGGGGATCGTAGTAGTGGTGGTGGTGTTTGTGGGGATGGTAGTAGTAGTAGTAGTAGTAGTAGTAGTAGTAGTAGTAGTAATGGTACAGTAATTCTAGTCATGATAAGATGGGGGTGTTCCACTGTAATGCTCTGTAAAATAGGATGTCAATTCATTTTATGCCCCTAAAAGAGCAACAACAGAAACATGTTCCAACTTGAGTTGCCAGGGGAGATGAAGTGAAAAGACCATTACTGCCTCAGCCTAGATGTCTCTGATTAGGCCTAAATGCAACAGCTTAGGAAAGAGAAGCCAAATAAAAGCACTTGCACATGGAGATTTCACTCACTCACTCACTGCCTCCTCAGAAGTTAATTCAGTAGGCCTAACACATTCCCCGTTTTGACTGTGACAGGGAGCCAGTCATTCTTTTACCCCCATCTAGTGTTAAGGCATGCAATGCACCCTAACACTGTTGACCACATGGTACCTTCAGTTGTTTATAGGTGGTGTAATAGTGTCTCTGGTCAGTATAGGCCTAATACTTCTGTTTTGTTTGTGTTGTGTAACAACTTGATTCTTGTCACCAGGTGTATAGGCAGGGTAATGGGTTGACAGGGTTGGGAATTGTCACTCCCGCTGACCTGAAGGTCATTGGTTAAGTGTCTTGTCCAGTGACCCTCTCTAACAGTCCATAGAGAGAAAGAACTGGATGCTTTTGTCAATCAGTGTTTTAGTTTGTGAATATTAACAATTCATGAAAACCTGTTCCTGAGACGTAGTTTATTCCTTCAGATAGAAATATTGAGGTTGCACTTTACAGAATCTAGTAGTAGACCTAATAACATGGTAATAGTATGGCAACAAGTAATAGTTATTCACAATGAAAGCACTGATACCACTCACTAAAACTTGTTACCAAACTGTTACATTGTTATCCTGTGTTGTGATGTAACGTGCTACCAGTATGGGTGTGAAATGTTGCTACCACTCTTTGTGTGGTCTCCATTGTACTTGTCCCAGAACCTGCAGGGTGGTGAAGAAATGTTTATTTCTAACAGTAGCACCTGGACACTGGTCTCATGTTTCAGTTGGGAACTTGTTGATGGCAACAACCATGTGATTTAAAGGCAAATCTCTCAGATCAATAGTTTGGTCTAAACATGGAGGTATTACGGAGCATCTCTACTCTCTAAATAGGCCACTTTGCTAGCGAAAATACTTTCTGATTTTTGAATACTTGCATCTGATTTTGCTGGTCGATTGTTTGGTCGATTGGCTGTTGATCGACCAAGATTTTTTTTGTCGGTGACAAATATATCAAAATAATTTATGGCACACAAGAGACCTGTCTGATTCACGTCTGTCTGAGTGGATTAATCCATTGCAGAGGCCTCGGGGATGGCACACCAGTATCACCAATAGTAAATGTACCTTTTTAATAAATGTAATTCTAATCTACAATGTTTGTTTGGTTACGGTAATTTCTGTTAATGCATTCAAATATATTATTACTACAGTCTCACCGTTATCATTCTAGGAGTGGACGCGTTGTTTGCAAAGCGCACAACCTAGGCTACACTTGCGAGAAAAATGTTAGTTTATTATTTCATTCCATTTACGAGTTATCAATTTCATCTTTTGTTTGGCGCGTTCCTGTCAATCTTGTGTAAGGACACGCACCTGATTACGCATAGAAGTAGGCCAAGGCTACCTGGCCTACGTACAAATGTAGGCCTATAAATGTTCCCATTTGGGGATCTGATACTATTTCCATTACATTTTATATTTTAGTCATTTAGCAGACTCTCTTATCCAGAGCGACTTACAGTAGTGAATGCATACATTTCATACATTTCATACATGTTTTTTTTTTTTTTTTTTTTCCTGTGCTGGCCCCCCGTGGGAATCGAACCCACAACCCTGGTGTTGCAAACACCATGCTCTACCAACTGAGCTACAGGGAAGGCATCACTGTGGAGCTTCACAAAGTATTTTTTTCTGGCCTCCCAAGTGGCGCAGTGGTCTAAGGCTCTGCATCGCAGTGCTTGAGGCGTCACTACAGACCCGGGTTCGATCCCGGGCTGTGTCGCAGCCGGCCACAACCGGGAGACCCATGAGGCAGCACACAATTAGCCCAGCGTCAATCCGGATTGGGGAGGGTTTGGTTGGCCGAGATGTCCTTGTCCCATTGCACTCTAGCGACTCCTTGTGGCAGTCCGGGCGCATGCAAGCTGACTAAGATCGCCAGCTGGACGGTGTTCCCGCTGACATACTGGCTTCCCGGTTAAGTGAGCAGTGTGTCAAGAAGCTGGATCGTGTTTCGGAGGACGCATTGCTCTCGACCTTCGCCTCTCCCGAGTCCGTACGGGAGTTGCAGCAATGGGACAAAACTGTAACTACCAATTGGATACCACGAAATTGGGGGTAAAAAGGGGGGTAAGTACAAATGTTATACTTCAAACAGCAAGTAAACAAAGTCTATTGAGAATGACCATAGTTTCCAGCTCTCCCTTTTGATAACCACTCAGCATGAAAGGGGAAGGAAATGTCATGCTCATAAAATAGGCCTACCTGATTACTTCTTATCCCTTGCGCAGACAAATGTGTCTGTCCGGCACAGGAAACTCTTAGGGCCCAGAATATTTTATACAATGTTGCAAGTCTGCTAGCATGACCTTTGGGCCAGACCAAGTTACCTGGGGCGGCAGGTAGTCTAGTGATTAGAGCATTGGACTAGTATCCGAAAGGTTGCAAGATCGAATCCCCGAGCTGACAAGGTAAAAATCTGTCGTTCTGCCCCTGAACAAGGCAATTAACCCACTGTTCCTAGGCCGTCATTGAAAATAAGAATTTGTTCTTAACTGACTTGCCTAGTTAAATAAAGGTAAAAAACAGGCCATGCATAACCAGTGTGATTCATAGGATATTTATTTTTATCGGAATATTTTCGACCTGCAGGCTGCAATGTTTTTATTTGTTGACTTTATGTGGGCTATTATTACATATTGGCAATGGCAATAGAAGTTACTTTTATATTTGTATCATTTTAATTTAGAAATCATTTTGATTAACCACATGACATCGATTTTTAGATATGAAGACTTTATTATAAATGAAATTAAACCGCTCCACGAAAATGTGAATATGAAAATCGTAACTGGCACGCAGATCAGTAGAAATGGTACCATAACTTGGCACTGCAAATGGAAACGGTTGCTGACCGCTGGTGTAGCCTGTTACCGGCAACGGAACGTAAAGGCAGAAAGGGCAGCGGCAAGAGAAGGGTTGGGTCGGGAACAGTTTCTTTTTTTCTGCTGAGGCTATAATGATCTCTGGCTCCCTCTGTGTCTTATTTTTTTACGGCAGTGCTTAAAGCATCAGACAAGCCCAGTAGCCTACATATAGTTGATTTTATTGAAACATAGGGTGTGTCTATATATGGAAAAATACAAGTTTTTCAATTTCGACCAATCGATTGACGAATCAGTCAACAAAGATTTTTTTTGTCGGGGACAGCCCTAGATTTTGCGTCAACTCGAGGGCCCTTTTGTGAGACACAGGAGGCCCCTATGAATGTCCACCCCTCCCCCACTCACATATAATGCCACCTCCCCTCTTAACCCCACATCTCCTCCTCTCACACCCCACACCTCCTCCTCTCTCACCCACTCAGCAGGTTTATATCAAGTTCTCCACTACATCTGTGCCAATGGAAACCCACTTCCTTGGCAGCATGAGAAGGCCAGGCACATAGTCATAGTGACACATTGTGTATCAACTACATAGCATTGTGTTCAGTAAATACCATTTTATTTGCTTATACAAAAAAACCTGCCCTATATCTTGGATTTGACTGCAAGCCTCCTGAAATTGAGCTATCTGGGCTGTCCTTTTCTAATTGGGTCACAGTGAATCCCCCCCTCACAGAGAAAGAGAGAGAGCTGTGTGGAGAGGAGAGCAGCAGATCACCCATTTTATCTGACACATGACTGGACGTGCTTCTGAGCTCAACCTGCAGTGAGCAGCACTTTTCATTGGAGAGGAGGGAGAGACGGAGAGGGATGGAGAGATATCGAGGGAGAGAGATAGAGGGAGCCATGAAGAGGGGGGAGGGAGAAAAGGCTTGCAGAACAGGCGTTGGGCGCAACTGGGGATGCGTTGCCATAACAACGCTTTCGGCAGGCCGCCCACAAGCTTGTATGTCAGTGGGCATTAAGGGGAGGGAGCTAGGAGAGAGAGAGGGAGGGAGCAGAGAAAGAGGGGGGGGTGGGAGCAGAGAGGGGGGAGGGAGGAGAGAGAGAGAGGGAGGGAGGGAGGGAACAGAGAGAGAGGGAGGGAGGGAACAGAGAGAGAGGGAGGTAGCACCGAGAGACGGAGAGGGAGGGAGCACAGAGAAGGAGGGAGGGAGGGAACAGAGAGTGAGGGAGGGAGGGAAAAAGCAGAGTGCATACTGAAGCAAGACGTGATTGGTCACACCCCCTTGTCTTTGTGTGGAGTGGAGCATGCTGGGTAAGGCCCCTGAGTGAATGCTCATTGAGTCTGAAGGCTGCAGCTAAAAGAGCTGCCTCTGAATCTGTTTGGATTAAAGCGGAGGAGTCAACAGAATCAGCCAAGGTACTGCCCATCTCATTCCTCTATCTCACCATCTCTCTATCTCACCCTCTCTAACTTTTTTCCTGCTTTAGATTGTGTAGCATAGCTTTGCCGGAATGAATCACAAAAGAAGGGGGTGGGGTTAAGCAGGAGGTGCGTGGACAAAGGACACTGGCTGGCTGTGTGAATTGTTTACTACCACTGCAGCAGGCAGGCATGAGAGAGAGAGAGTTCCTACTCTCCTCTGTCTCTCCCAGAGGACAGCTTCCATGTTAATGGAGGGAAGAACAGCTCTGTAGAAAACCAGCTCTGCTCTAACAGATACACAATCAAGTACCTCTGACCCAATACTGTAGTTCAATAATTGTAACAATATATTTTAACACTATTCTGTCCTTACAGTGATAGACTACAACCAATCTCTCAGATAGTTCACGACTAAAATGCTTTCACTGATACTAGCTGAGCTACTTTCTTCAGATAAAATACTGTACCAATGGCAAAGCCCAGGGTCACTAGTATACTGCTTGTAATGCTCCACTTTATGCTGTCTGTCTTTCTTTCTTTCACTCTCTTTCTAAGCAGGCGTCTCAAGTCTTTCTCTCTTTTCTCTGGATTGTCATGCTCCATTTGTACCCAGCTCGTCTTTCATAAAGGCATGCTCTTCCACTTAATACGTGTGGTCTTTGCAGCTGTGATCTCTCTCTCTTCCCCTCCCAATCGCTCCCTCTCTTTCACTCCTCTTCTCTCTCCTCCTGAAACAAACCCCTTTATCTGTGCTCGCTGTGACACTGCAGCAGGGAGACAGGCAGACAGGGAGACAGGCAGACAGGCAGAGAGACAGGCAGTCAGGGAGGGAGGGAGACAGGCAGCAGGCAGGCAGCAGGGGAGATGTGACAGACCCTAGTTGATTTCTTCAGCCATCCTCTCTCTCTCTCTCTCTCTCTCTCTGTATTTCTCAATCTGTAGTTCTCTCTCTCTCAATACATATGGGTATATGGGAATGAGGTCAATTCCTCCACTCCCCATCAGCTCCGAGGCTCAGCAAGATCAACTCAGAATATCACATTGTCACATGCTTCGTAAACACAGGTGCAGACT
This sequence comes from Salmo salar, assembly GCF_965601325.2. Taxonomy (NCBI): domain Eukaryota; kingdom Metazoa; phylum Chordata; class Actinopteri; order Salmoniformes; family Salmonidae; genus Salmo; species Salmo salar. Next base: position 86,673,672 of record NC_138299.1, read on the forward strand.
AAAAGTGAAAACCTTACTTACGAATCCTTTTCCAAGTTAAGATAAAGATAATAAATGAAATGCAAAATTTAAGTAATGACATGAGAAATAAATACACAGAGAATAACAATAACAAGTAAAAGTAACATGGCTATATACAGGAAGTACCAGGTAGTAACATGGCTGTATACAGGAAGTACCAGGTAGTAACTTGGCTATATACAGGGAGTACCAGGTAGTAACATGGCTACACAGTATACAGGAAGTACCCAGTAGTAACATGGCTATATAGAGGGAGGTAGCTATGTACATATAGAGTTGAAGTCGGAAGTTTACATACACTTAGGTTGGAGTCATTAAAAGTCGTTGTTCAACCACTCCACAAATTTCTTGTTAACAAACTAGAGTTTTGGCTAGTCGGTTAGGACATCTACTTTGTGCATGACACAAGTAATTTTTCCAACAATTGTTGACCGACAGATTATTTCACTTATAATTCACTGTATCACAATTCCAGTGGGTCAGAAGTTTACATACACTAAGTTGACTGTGCCTTTAAACAGCTCAGAAAATTCCAGAAAATGATGTCATGGCTTTAGAAGCTTCTGATAGGCTAATTGACATCATTTGAGTCAATTGGAGGTGTACCTGTGGATGTATTTCAAAGCCTACCTTCAAACTCAGTGCCTCTTTGCTTGACATCATGGGAAAATCTAAAGAAATCAGCCAAGACCTCAGGAAAAAAATTGTAGACCTCCACAAGTCTGGTTCATCCTTGGGAGCAATTTCCAAACGCTTGAAGGTACCACGTTCATCTGTACAAACAATAGTACGCAAGTATAAACACCATGGGACCACGCAGCCGTCATACCGCACAGGAAGGAGACGCGTTCTGTCTCCTAGAGATGAACGTACTTTGGTGCGAAAAGTGCAAATCAATCCCAGAACAACAGCAAAAGACCTTGTGAAGATGCTGGAGGAAATGGGTACAAATGTATCTATATCCACAGTAAAACTAGTCCTATGTCGACATAACCCCGCTCAGCAAGGAAGAAGCCACTGCTCAACAACCGCCATAAAAAAAGCCAGACTACGGTTTGCAACTGCAGATGGGGACAAAGATCGTACTTATTGGAGAAAAAGGGGGATGCTTGCAAGCCGAAGAACACCATCCCAACCGTGAAGCATGGGGGTGGCAGCATCATGTTGTGGGGGTGCTTTGCTGCAGGAGGAACTGGTGCACTTCACAAAATAGATGGCATCATGAGGAAAGGAAATTATGTGGATATTTTGAAGCATCATCTCAAGACATCAGTCAGGAAGTTAAAGCTTGGTTGCAAATGGGTCTTCCAAATGGACAATGACCCCAAGCATACTTCCAAAGTTGGCAAAATGGCTTAAGGACAACAAAGTCAAAGTATTGGAGTGGCCATCACAAAGCCCTGACCTCAAACCTATCGAAAATTTGTGAGCAGACCTGAAAAAGCGTGTGCGAGCAAGTAGGCCTACAAACCTGACTCAGTTACACCAGCTCTGTCAGGAGGAATGGGCCAAAATTCACCCAACTTATTGTGGGGAGCTTGTGGAAGGCTACCTGAAACGTTTGACCCAAGTTAAACTATTTAAATGCAATGCTACCAAATTCTAATTGAGTGCACATAAACTTCTGACCCACTGGGAATGTGATGAAAGAAATAAAAGCTGAAATAAATCATTCATGATTTCAATTGGTCTTTCTCCATTCTGATTGTTTTATAGTGTTCAATTCAACTTCAACCTAAAATATTTTCCTGCATTACCATCAATTTCTGCATTTCCTGCACTCATTTGAGATCATTTCCACACTGCCATGATATGGGCAAAAATACTAGGCCTTATTTTTAACCAAATGTTACAATTGCGATTTAGATCAAAACACTTTTGGAATCGTGGAATTATTATGTATACATTGTTGTTTGACATGACAACAAATTAAAATGCCATGGACAAGTTATTGTGACAGGGTAGGAACCAAAGTGATGTTCAGTGTTTCCTAGGGGACCCTATAATCTTTGGTTACATTAAATCTTTATTCGTATAGCTAACATATTCATGATTCGCCTATTCCTCTTTGATTTAGAAGATACTGTTGCACAAACAACATGCTGATTTACTAGCGATTAGCATTAGTGGCTAACAAGATTTAGCTTAACTTGCTAAGAATATACAAACTATCTGTTTGCAGATGTAACAAACAAACTAATATTGTAATTATAGAACGCTTGTGGATTTATATTAAGATCGAATTGGAAACAACATGGTTGTCATCAACATTGTTGCATGCGCTGAATTGAGCATGCAGACTGAACAAAAGTGTCTCGTGGTCAAGCAACAACAAATGCGCTCCTTGAGTGACGGGGTGGAACAAGGTCTGTGTGGAAAGCGGCATGGAGAGAGACAGAGCGGAGAGGGATGACTCAAGTAGCGGAGTAAACTATAAAAATTGACACATTTTTACACATTTAACAAACCAAACATTCAAATACCGTTATAGAAAGTAAAGTAAAAACCCAAACCGGTCCGTGCACATATCGCCCAGCCCTAATGGAGATTGCATGGCTGTGTGCTTGATTTTATACACCTGTCAGCAACGGGTGTGGCTGAAATAGCTAAATGCAGTAATATAAAAAACTAATTTGAAGGGGTGTCCACATACTTTTGTGTATATATAGTGTTTCTTATTGCTGTGTTGACTGTGTTCCAAAAATACAAGTATAAGGAATCTTATTTTCCATATAACTCTCCTGCTGTGTGTGTGTGTGTGTGTGTGTGTGTGTGTGTGTGTGTGTGTGTGTGTGTGTGTGTGTGTGTGTGTGTGTGTGTGTGTGTGTGTGTGTGTGTGTGTGTGTGTGTGTGTGTGTGTGTGTGTGTGTGTGTGTGTGTGTGTGTTATATCAGTCACCATATAGCATCTGGCTGATGCCTGAGGACCTAGGTTCGACATGGCGTCTGTCAGCCAGGAGAGTATTTCGTCTGATGTGACCTCAACTCAGCCTGTTGGTTCTTTTGGGGTTCATGGTTTATATCCATTTCACTGGTTTACATTCCCAACATCCGGCTCAACAGGATATTCAAGCAGGATCTGGATTGTTCACCTTTTTATGACTTAACAGTAATGTTTGCCTTGGTATTTATTGTCATGAGTTAGGCTATGTTACACCCAAAGTGAAATTAGGATTGCCATCCTCCATGCATACCACCTGAGATTAGATCTGTGTCCCAAATGGTACCCTGTTCTCTAAATGGTGTAGGGTGTCATTTGGGACACATCAGTGCTTGGCTTGCATTAGCCCTGTTCTACCCTGTTATGATGCCGTGGTGTGAGTTGCCCTCCTACAGAAGAACAAGCTGTGTTTTGCATAATCTCTCAATAGATAGTGGACGGGGACTTTTATGCAGGTTAACTTAAATCCATTTTACCTAATTTGTACCAGCATGTTACATGTGCAACCAGAGGGGAAAAAACCCTAGACCACAGAGATGCGTACAAAGCTCTCCCTCGCCCTCCATTTGGCAAATCTGACCATAACTCTATCCTCCTGATTCCTGCTTACAAGCAAAAACGAAAGCAGGAAGTACCATTGACTCGCTCAATACGGAAGTGTTCAGATGACGTAGATGCTAAGCTACAGGACTGTTTTGCTAGCACAGACTGGAATATGTTCCAGGATTCATCGGATGGCATTGAGTATTCAACCTCAGTCACCAGCTTGATCAATAAGTGCATCGATGAAGTCGTCCCCACAGTGACCGAACGTACATACCCCAACCAGAAGCATGGAGTGGGACTCTAACCCGGATGCTTATAAGAAATCCCGCTATGCCCTCTGACGAACCATCAAACAGGCGAAGCGTCAATACAGTATTAAGATTGAATCCTACTACACCGGCTCAGACGCTTGTCAGATGTGGTAGGGCTATTACGGACTACAAAGGGAAGCACAGCCGCGCGCTGCCCAGTGACACGAGCCTACCAGATGAGCTAAATGACTTCTATGCGCGCTTCGAGGCAAGCAACACAGAAGCATGCATGAGAGCACCAGCTGTTCCGGAGGACTGTGTGATCACACTCTCCGTAGCCGATGTGAGTAAGACCTTTAAACAGATCAACAACAGGGCCAGACGGATTACAAGGTCGTGTACTCCGAGCATGCGCCGACCAACTGGCAAGTGTCTTCACTGACATTTTCAACCTGTCTCTGACTGAGTCTGTAATACCTAAATGTTTCAAGCAGACCACCATAGTCCCTGTGCCCAAGAACACCAACGTCACCTGCCTAAATGACTACCGACCCATAGCACTCACGTCTGTAGCCATGAAGTGCTTTGAAAGGCTGGTAATGGCTCACATTAATACCATTATCCCAGAAACCCTAGACCCACTCCAATTTGCATACCGCCCCAACAGATCCACAGATGATGCAATCCACACTGCCCTTTACCACCTGGACAAAAGGAACACCTATGTGAGAATGCTATTCATTGACTACAGCTCAGCGTTCAACACCATAGTGCCCTCAAAGCTCATCACTAAGCTAAGGACCCTGGGACTAAACACCTCCCTCTACAACTGGATCCTGGACTTCCTGACGGACCGACCCCAGGGTGGTAAGGGTAGGCACAACACTTCTGCCATGCTGACCCTCAACACGGGGGACCCTCAGGGGTGCGTGCTCAGTCCCCTCCTGTACTCCCTGTTCACCCATGACAGCATTGCCAAGCACAACTCCAACACCATCATTAAGTTTGTCGATGACACTGGTAGGCCTGATCACCGACAACAATGAGACAGCTTATAGGGAGGAGGTCAGGGACCTGGCAGTGATCAAGACAAAGGAGATGATCATGGACTACATGAAAGGAGGGCCGAGCACGCCCCCATTCTCATCGACCGGGCTGTAGTGGAGCAGGTTGAGAGCTTCAAGTTCCTTGGTGACATCACAAACAAACTATCATGGTCCAAGCACACAAAGACAGTCATGAAGAGGGCACGACAATGCCTATTCCCCCTCAGGAGACTGAAAGGATTTGGCATGGGTCCTTAGATCCTCAATAATTTCTACAGCTGCACCTTCGAGAGAATCCTGACTGGTTGCATCATCGCCTGGTATGGAAACAGCTCGGCCTCCGACCGCAAGGCACTACAAAGGGACCTCTATACCAGGCGGTGTCAGAAGAAGGCCCTAAATATTGCCAAAGACCCCAGCCACCCTAGTCATAGACTGTTCTCTCTGCTACTGCATGGCAAGGGGTACCAGAGCGCCAAGTCTAGATTCAAAAGGCTTCTTAACAGCTTTTACCCCCAAGCCATAAGACTCCTGAACAGCTAATCAAATGGCTACCCAGACTATTTGCATTTACCACCCCATTTTTACGCTGCTGTTACTCTGTTTATTATCTATGCATAGTCACTTTACCTCTACCTACATATACATATTACCTCAATTACCTCTGTATATAGCCTCATTACTGTTATAAAACATGTATATTTTTTACCTTTATTTAGTAAATATATTCTTAACCTCTCTGGGCCAGTGGGACGTTTGTGTCCCACCCTAGTCAACAGCCAGTGGAATCGCGTGGCGCGAAATACAAATACCTCAAAAATGCTATAACTTCAATTTCTCAAACATATGACTATTTTACACCATTTGAAAGATAAGACTCTCGTTAATCCAAGCACGTTGTACGATTTCAAAAAAGCTTTACAGCGAAAGCAAAACATTAGATTATGTCAGGAGAGTACCCTGCCAAAAATAATCACACAGCCATTTTCAAAGCAAGCATGTATGTCACAAAAACCAAAACCACAACTAAATGCAGCACTAACCTTTGATGATCTTCATCAGATGACACTCCTAGGACATTATGTTATACAATACATGCATGTTTTGTTCAATCAAGTTCATATTTATATCAAAAAACAGCTTTTTACATTAGCATGTGATGTTCAGAACTAGCATACCCACCGAAAACTTCGGGTGAATTTACTAAATTACTCATGATAAACGTTGACAAAATACATAACAATTATTTTAAGAATTATAGATACAGAACTCCTTTATGCAATCGCTATGTCAGATTTTTTTTAAATAGCTTTTCGGCGAAAGCACATTTTGCAATATTCTGAGTACATAGCTCGGCCATCACAGCTAGCTAATTTGACACCCACCAAGTTTGGGGCAACCTAAACTCAGAATTACTATTAGAAAAATTGGATTACCTTTGCTGTTCTTCGTCAGAATGCACTCCCAGGACTTCTACTTCAACAACAAATGTTGTTTTGGTTCCAAATAATCCATAGTTATATCCAAATACCTCCGTTTTGTTCGTGGGGTAACGCGCAAGCGCATTTCGTGACAAAACATTTCTAAATATTCCATTACCGTACTTAGAAGCATGTCAAATGCTGTTTAAAATCAATTTTTATGCTCGTAAAATAGCGATAATATTCCAACCGGACAACGTTGTATTCATTCAAAGACTGAAAGAAAAAAATGGAGAAGTCTCGTGAATGCGCATCTCAGTCTCACTGTCCCCAGGCAGGCCACTTACAAACTCTGCTGCTGTACTTTGCCCAGAGACAGGAGACACGTCATTCCGCTTTCTGAACGCTTTAGAGAGCCAATGGAAGCCTTAGAAAGTGTCACGTAACAGCACAGATGCTGTAATGTCGATAGAGATGCAACAGAAGGACAACAAATTGTCAGACAGGGCACTTCCTGCATGGAATCTTCTCAGGTTTTGGCCTGCCATATGAGTTCTGTTATACTCACAGACACCATTCAAACAGTTTTAGAAACTTTAGAGTGTTTTCTATCCAAATCTACTAATTATATGCATATTCTCGTTTCTGGGCAAGAGTAGTAACCAGTTTAAATCGGGTACGTTTTTTATCCGGCCATGAAAATACTGCCCCCTAGCCCCAACAGTTATTTTTCTTAATTTTAACTGCATTGTTGGTTAGGGCCTGTAGGGAAGCATTTCACTGTAAGGTCTACACTTGTTCTATTCGGCACATGTGACAAACAAAATTTGATTTGGTACAGGTCAGGCCAGTGTGTTGGACTCACTGTGTTTAGCATCGTCACACACTGCTCAGGTTAATTGTCTAGCCTAGCTCCCTCTTCTCAGACTGGGGATTTGTTCCAAATGTCACCCTATTCCCTATATAGGTTACCATATAGGGGATAGGGTGTCATTTCGGACGCAGCCTGGATACTAGTGGATTTCTACTAAAATTTTTGTCCTTAGTTTTCCTTCTTAGTATTGTCCAGCAGGGCCTTCCCTTCTCTCTGCTGGCCCCCCACAGGCAGGGCCTTCCCTTCTCTCTGCTGGCCCCCCACAGGCAGGGCCTTCCCTTCTCTCTGCTGGCCCCCCACAGGCAGGGCCTTCCCTTCTCTCTGCTGGCTCCCCACAGGCAGGGCCTTCCCTTCTCTCTGCTGGCTCCCCACAGGCAGGGCCTTCCCTTCTCTCTGCTGGCTCCCCATAGGCAGGGCCTTCCCTTCTCTCTGCTGGCTCCCCACAGGCAGGGCATTCCCTTCTCTCTGCTGGCCCCCCACAGGCAGGGCCTTCCCTTCTCTCTTTTGGCCCCCCACAGGCAGGGCCTTCCCTTCTCTCTGCTGGCCCCCCACAGTAGAGGTCGACCGATTAATCGGAATGTGGTTAATCTAAATTATTTCTAAATTGCCAATATGTAATAATAGCCCACATAAAGCCAACAAATAAAAACATTGCAGCCTGCAGGTCGAAAATATTCTGATAAAAATAAATATCCTATGAATCACACTGGTTATGCATGGCCTGTTTTTTACCTTTATTTAACTAGGCAAGTCAGTTAAGAACAAATTCTTATTTTCAATGACGGCCTAGGAACGGTGGGTTAACTGCCTTGTTCAGAGGCAGAATGACAGATTTTTACCTTGTCAGCTCGGGGATTCAATCTTGCAACCTTTCGGTTAACTAGTCCAACGCTCTAACCACCTGCTTTATATTGCACTCCACGAGGAGCCTGCCTGTTACGCGAATGCAGTAAGAAGCCAAGGTAAGTTTCTAGCTAGCATTAAACTTATCTTATAAAAAACAATCAATCAATCATAATCACTAGTTAACTACACATGGTTGATGATATTACTAGTTTATCTAGCCTGTCCTGCGTTGCATATAATCGCTTAGGTACACGTTGCTCCAACCATAAATATCAATGCCTTAAAATCAATACACAAGTATATATTTTTAAACCTGCATATTTAGTTAATATTGCCTGCTAACATGAATTTCTTTTAACTAGGGAAAATGTGTCACTTCTCTTGCAAACAGAGTCAGGGTATATGCAGCAGTTTGGGCCGCCTGGCTCGTTGCGAACTGTGAAGACTATTTCTTCCTAACAAAGACAGCCGACTTCGCCAAACGTGGGATGATTTAACAAAAGCGCATTTGCGAAAAAAGCACAATCGTTGCACAACTGTACCTAACCATAAACATCAATGCCTTTCTTAAAATCAATACACAGAAGTATATATTTTTAAACCTGCATATTTAGCTAAAAGTAATCCAGGTTAGCAGGCAATATTAACCAGGTGAAATTGTGTCATTTTGCGTTCATTGCACGCAGAGTCAGGGTATATACAACAGTTTGGGCCGCCTGGCTCGTTGCGAACTAATTTGCCAGAATTTTACGTAATTATGACATAACATTGAAGGTTGTGCAATGTAACAGGAATATTTAGACTTAGGGATGCCACCCGTTAGATAAAATACGGAACGGTTTTGTATTTCACTTAAAGGAAAAAAGTTTTGTTTCGAAATGATAGTTTCCTGATTCGAGCATATTAATGACCTAAGGCTCGTATTTATGTGTGTTATTATGTTATAATTAAGTCTATGATTTGATAGAGCAGTCTGACTGAGCGGTGGTAGGCAGCAGCAGGCTCGTAAGCATTCATTCAAACAGCACTTTCGTGCGTTTTGCCAGCAGCTCTTCGCTGTGCTTCAAGCATTGTGCTGTTTATGACTTCAAGCCTATCAACTCCCAAGATTAGGCTGGTGTAACCGATGTGAAATGGCTAGCTAGTTAGCGGGTGCGCGCTAATAGCGTTTCAAACATCACTCGCTCTGAGACTTGTAGTTGTTCCCCTTGCTCTGAATGGGAAACGCTGCTTCGAGGGTGGCTGTTGTCAATGTGTTCCTGGTTCGAGCCCAGGTAGGAGCGAGGAGAGGGACGGAAGCTATACTGTTACACTGGCAATACTAAAGTGCATATAAGAACATCCAATAGTCAAAGGTATATGAAATACAAATCGTATAGAGAGAAATAGTCCTATAATTCCTATAATAATTACAACCTAAAACTTCTTACATGGGAATATTGAAGACTCATGTTAAAAGGAACCACCAGCTTTCATATGTTCTCATGTTCTGAACAAGGAACTTAAACGTTAGCTTTCTTACATGGCACATATTGCACTTTTACTTCTCCAACACTTTGTTTTTGCATTATTTAAACCAAATTGAACATGTTTCATTATTTATTTGAGGCTAAATAGATTTTATTAATGTATTATATTAAGTTAAAATAAGTGTTCATTCAGTATTGTTGTAATTGTCATTATTACAAATAAACAAAAAAAATCGGCAGATTAATCGATATCGGCTTTATTTGGGCCTCCAATAATCGGTATTGGCGTTGAAAAACCATAATCGGTCGAACTCTACCCCACAGGCAGTGCCTTCCCTTCTCTCTGTTGGCCCCCCACAGGCAGGGCCTTCCCTTCTCTCTGTTGGCCCCCCACAGGCAGTGTCAAGGAAAGGAGTGATGGGAGGGAGCCAGGACCTACTACTGCTCACTTATTGCCCTCCTGACCTTTCTGAACCAGCCTCCCCCTCACCCCAGAACTAGACAGTGCCAGCAGCCTCCCCCTCACCCAACCTCACCCCAGAACTAGACAAAGCCAGCAGCCTCCCCCTCCCCCAACCTCACCCCAGAACTAGACAGAGCCAGCAGCCTCCCCCTCACCCAACCTCACCCTAGACCTAGACAAAGCCAGCAGCCTCCCCCTCACCCAACCTCACCCTAGAACTAGACAAAGCCAGCAGCCTCCCCCTCCCCCAATATTCCCCATTAGTGATGGGGGGTGGGTTGATACAGTGAAGTATCGCAATATAACTTTTTATGATTTTATATTAATACTGACTTCAAGTATATGTTCTTTAAAAAACTTCATGTTAGCTAGTGCTAGTCAGCTGAACCTGCGCCAAAACGCCGGTATTTCTCATCCTATGGCTGGTTCTCCATCTTCTCTCTAAATGGGGAGCTGACATGTTTTCAGTTTCTCATTTTCTCATGGGTGTCTGTTGTCCCTCTGCAGCGACATAGTCCAATGGTAAAAAATAAGCAATAAATCTCAATATTGAATGGCATGGTGAGGTCCCTGGTAATTCCCTGCCTTGTAATCCCTATATAGCGTACTACTTTTGACCAGGGCAACATTTGAGACTTGACCATTTTTCCTTTCTTTTTCTATTGGAGCTGTTCCATCGACATTTTCAGTGAACTCAATGTATTGTGATATTTACATGGAACTGTGTGTTTGACCTTTGACCTGGTACTGTAGTTTGACCACCCCACTGAGTCTGGTTCCTCTCTAGGTTCCATCCTTCTAGGGAATTGTTCCTAGTCACTGTGCTTCTGCCTCTGCTTGCTCTCTGGGGTCAAGGCTGGGTAACTGGAAAGCACTTTGTGACAACTGCTGATATAAAAATGTCTATAAAAGAAATGTGATTGATTGATTGATTGATTGATTGTGTGACATCTGTGCTTCCTTCCCACCTCTCTCAGGTGATGTGTCTCCCATCAGCATGTCTCCCATCAGCCAGTCACAGTTCATCCCTCTGGGGGAGGTGCTGTGCCTGGCAATCTCGGCCATGAACTCCGCCCGCAAGCCTGTCACCCAGGAGGCCCTGACAGAACACCTGGCAACATGTTTCCCAGGTAACAACAATACAACGTCAGTGTCTATATGTTACAGCGAACACCAGAAATGTTTATTCTGCTAAGTTCTCAACCTCCCCAGGTAGCACGCATAAAGGCAACGCTGCACCGCCGTAACCCTAACCCCTGCAGCTGTGTGTGTCATTAAAGCCAGGAGCGTTTCCTGACCACTGGAAAAACTCTGGGTCATGTAGTGCTCTGTCTGAATGAATTTCCTCACGTTTTACTGGATGTCATCAGATGGAGCAGCTCTTCCTCAGCCAGACACATCTTTATGTAACCTGAGAGGAGTTATATTGCCAGCATATACAAATTAAAACAAATCTCACACAACCGTGGATATTAAATCATGGGTGTTGAGAGGCTGTGTGACGAGGGATACATCTGTTCTACAGCTGACAGTACACGTGGAAACTTAAACAGGAGTTTGGCCTGTTTTTACCTCACCATCGTAAAATGCTAACGATTATTAGAATCATGGAAAGCTAGCTCGGAGAAGAGCTTAGTGAGATGAAGTTTACAACAGTCAGTGTTGTATTGTGAAGTGTCATTTTTATAACGGGTTAGCCTATAGTTTTCCATTACACTTGCGATAATACTGCCATTTCTCATGAAATAGCTAGTAAAGCAGTTCAATAGTTGATAACTATTGGCACCTAAATAAAATGGAATACATTTTAAGCCCATCTGGTTATTTCAGCTCAAAAATACTTTAAAAGATGTTGTTTTCTGTTCTCATTCAAACTAGGCGAAATCACGCTGTAGTAGCATGTACAGTCCTATAGCAAATATTGATCTGCTTTTTCCCTGAGTTAGCCTGTATGTCTATTATACAGACACAAGTGCTGGGAGTCAAATGCATGCGCTCCATGCAAGCAAGGGTATTCACTCCTCAATCTGTGTCCTAAATGGCACCCTATTCCCTACAGTATATAGTGCACTACTTTACACCATGGTTCATGGGGCCCATATGGTTCATAGGGCCAATGGGGTTCATAGAGCCCATAGGGTTCACAGGGCCCACAGGGTTCACAGGGTTCACAGAGCCCATAGGGTTCACAGGGCCAATGGGGTTCATAGAGCCCACAGGGTTCATAGAGCCCACAGGATTCACAGGGCCCACAGGGTTCACAGAGCCCACAGGGTTCACTAGGGCCCACGGGGTTCATAGGGCCCACGGGGTTCATAGGGCCCACAGGGTTCATAGAGCCCACAGGGTTCATAGGGCCCACAGGGTTCATAGGGACCACAGGGTTCATAGAGCCCACAGGGTTCACAGGGCCCACAGGGTTCACAGGGCCCACAGGGTTCATAGGGCCCACAGGGTTCATAGGGCCCACAGGGTTCATAGAGCCCACAGGGTCCACAGGGTTCATAGAGCCCACAGGGTTCATAGGGCCCACAGGGTTCATAGGGCCCACAGGGTTCATAGGGCCCACAGGGTTCATAGAGCCCACAGGGTTCACAGAGCCCACAGGGTTCACAGGGCCCACAGGGTTCATAGAGCCCACAGGGTTCATAGGGCCCACAGGGTTCATAGAGCCCACAGGGTCCACAGGGTTCATAGAGCCCACAGGGTTCATAGGGCCCACAGGGTTCATAAGGCCCACGGGGTTCATAGGGCCCATGGGGTTCATAGTAGTGTGTGCTGGGGGCCTCCCGAGTGGGGCAGCGGTCTAAGGCTCTGCACCGCAGTGCTAAAGGCTTCACTACAGATCTGGGTTCAATCCCGGGCTGTGTCGCAGCCGGCCGCAACTGGGAGACCCATAAGGCGGAGCATAATTGGCCCAGCATCGTTCGGGTTTGGGGAGGGTTTGGCTGGCTGGGATGTCCTTGTCCCATCGCATTCTAGCGACTCCTTGTGGGGGGCCGGGCGCATGCAAGCTGACAGTGTTGGCCAGGTGTATGGTGTTTCCTCCGACACATTGGTGTGGCTGGCTTCCGGGTTAAGTGAGCAGTGTGTCAAGAAGCAGTGTGGCTTAGCAGGATCGTGTTTCGGAGGACTCTTGTTTCTCGACTTTCGCCTCTCCCGAGTTCGTACGGAAGTTGCAGCGATGGGACCAGACTAACTACCAATTGGATATCATGAAATTGGGGGTAAAAATACAAATAGTGTGTACTAAATAGGAAATAGGGTTCAATTTGCGACGTACCCTCAGTCTGCTCCAGAAGATATTATGGAAAGGTCAGTGGGGAAGGTTGTTAGAGATGGGGACTAGCCTACTTGGGACAGAACTGTGACTGTTTAATGCCGGGCCTGGTTCAACCGGGCCCACCTCTCTATGTATCACTGGAAACTAAAGCATGTGATGCACGCTGAGGTAATTTAATTGCCCACACTTAATTGTTGCACATGACTGCATCTCTGGGCAGAAATGAAGTGCAAACAGTGGATGTGTAGGACTGAAGCTTTAAGCGGGAGGCTCCCCTAGTCTCTTGGTATGCTCTGTTTGTATACACTGATGGACCTAAACATGATCCACGCCAGCTTGACACTGGAACAACAAAGGTCAAGCAGACGTTTTTAGTAGGGCAACACCTTGACCCTTCACAGCTGCCCATTCAGCAGATATTCCACCAATGGCGTGATGGCATATTGTGTTTATTTATTCTATATATTACATTCTGCAACGTTCCGAATATTGGGTCCCGTGCTGAATAAGCCGCTAGCCCATCTGCCTCCTCCTTGACCATCCAATCAGGCCCCTCTCCCCTCCCTTCCCTAGTCCCCACCTCTGTGCTGAGTAAGTACCTTGTGTTCCAGCACCCCCCCCCCCCCCCCCAGCCACAGTCTCTCTCTCTCCCTTTCTCTCTTCTCTCCCCCCGCTGGAAGGTCAGAGCCAGTGCTAGGAGGATTAAAATGAGGAGGAGGTAATCTAGTTAGCTGTTAACTCAGTCTCAGTCCTCCCTCCCTCCCTCTGTCTGTCTCTCTCTCTGTCTCTTTCTCTCTTGCACGGTTTTTATTTTATTTAGCCATTATGGCCCCTCCCTCCAACCCGCTTTTATGGCCCATCCCTCCAACCCGCTTTATGGCCCCTCCCTCCAACCTGCTTTTATGGCCCATCCCTCCAACCCGCTTTATGGCCCCTCCCTCCAACCCACTTTATGGCCCCTCCCTCCAACCCGCTTTATGGCCCATCCCTCCAACCCGCTTTATGGCCCCTCCCTCCAACCCGCTTTATGGCCCCTCCGTCCAACCCGCTTTATGGCCCCTCCCTCCAACCCGCTTTATGGCCCATCCCTCCAACCCGCTTTATGGCCCATCCCTCCAACCCGCTTTATGGCCCCTCCCTCCAACCCGCTTTATGGCCCCTCCCTCCAACCCGCTTTATGGCCCATCCCTCCAACCCGCTTTATGGCCCATCCCTCCAACCCGCTTTATGAGTTAGTTTGGACCCTCAGCTCAGGTGTGTGCGTGACTGTGTGCTGGCATCCTAGAAACAGAGGTACAAAGGTTTATGTAGGGGAGCATAAGTACCGCTTCATAATGGCAAATGTCATGTTTTGTCAATGTCAAGCAGACATGGGTAGTGTCCCAAACAGCACCTTATTCACTTTACAGTGTACTATTTTGAAATAGGGAAAAGAGTTGCCTTTTGAGATGCACCCTTATTCCTCCGTTACTACCCCTCCATTCAGACACTTGAGTCACAAGAACAGGGCTTCCCTCCCATCTTCAGAGGAATAAGAGGAAGTTGCGTCACTTCGGTCGGCAACTAAACCCGTATGATGTAATGGCAGGCAACCTCAACCCCTAAGGCTGATCTGTCATACAGACATATGTGTAGGCGGGTAACGGTCTGTCTGCCTGCTTGCCAGTTTATCAATTTACACACCACCATAACCTGTCCCCTCAACTAACACACCACCATAACCTGTCCCCTCAACTAACACACCACCATAACCTGTCCCCTCAACTAACACACCACCATAACCTGTCCCCTCAACTAACACACCATCATAACCTGTCCCCTCAACTAACACATCACCATAACCTGTCCCCTCAACTAACACAACACCATAACCTGTCCCCTCAAATAACACATCACCATAACCTGTCCCCTCAACTAACACAACACCATAACCTGTCCCCTCAAATAACACACCACCATAACCTGTCCCCTCAACTAACACAACACCATAACCTGTCCCCTCAAATAACACACCACCATAACCTGTCCCCTCAACTAACACAACACCATAACCTGTCCCCTCAACTAACACACCACCATAACCTGTCCCCTCAACTAACACATCACCATAACCTGTCCCCTCAACTTACACATCACCATAACCTGTCCCCTCAACTAACACATCACCATAACCTGTCCCCTCAACTAACACAACACCATAACCTGTCCCCTCAACTAACACATCACCATAACCTGTCCCCTCAACTAACACAACACCATAACCTGTCCCCTCAACTAACACACCACCATAACCTGTCCCCTCAACTAAACACATCACCATAACCTGTCCCCTCAACTAACACACCACCATAACCTGTCCCCTCAACTAACACATCACCATAACCTGTCCCCTCAACTAACACACCACCATAACCTGTCCCCTCAACTAACACACCACCATAACATGTCCCCTCAACTTACACACCACCATAACCTGTCCCCTCAACTAACACAACACCATAACCTGTCCCCTCAACTTACACACCATCATAACCTGTCCCCTCAACTTACACATCACCATAACCTGTCCCCTCAACTAACACACCACCATAACCTGTCCCCTCCACTAACACACCATCATAACCTGTCCCCTCAACTAACACACCACCATAACCTGTCCCCTCAACTAACACACCACCATAACCTGTCCCCTCAACTAACACACCACCATAACCTGTCCCCTCCACTAACACACCACCATAACCTGTCCCCTCAACTAACACACCACCATAACCTGTCCCCTCAACTAACACATCACCATAACCTGTCCCCTCAACTTACACATCACCATAACCTGTCCCCTCAACTAACACATCACCATAACCTGTCCCCTCAACTAACACACCACCATAACCTGTCCCCTCAACTTACACATCACCATAACCTGTCCCCTCAACTAACACACCACCATAACCTGTACCCTCAACTAACACACCACCATAACCTGTCCCCTCAACTAACACACCACCATAACCTGTCCCCTCAACTAACACACCACCATAACCTGTCCCCTCAACTTACACACCACCATAACCTGTCCCCTCAACTAACACATCACCATAACCTGTCCCCTCAACTAACACACCACCATAACCTGTCCCCTCAACTAACACACCACCATAACCTGTCCCCTCAACTAACACACCACCATAACCTGTCCCCTCAACTAACACATCACCATAACCTGTCCCCTCAACTAACACACCACCATAACCTGTCCCCTCAACTAACACATCACCATAACCTGTCCCCTCAACTAACACACCACCATAACCTGTCCCCTCAACTTACACACCACCATAACCTGTCCCCTCAACTAACACACCATCAAAACCTGTCCCCTCAACTAACACACCACCATAACCTGTCCCCTCAACTAACACACCATCAAAACCTGTCCCCTCAACTAACACACCACCATAACCTGTCCCCTCAACTTACACACCACCAGAACCTGTCCCCTCAACTAACACAACACCATAACCTGTCCCCTCAACTTACACACCACCATAACCTGTCCCCTCAACTAACACACCACCATAACCTGTCCCCTCAACTAACACACCACCATAACCTGTCCCCTCAACTTACACACCACAATAAGTTGTTCCCTCAATTTCCTAAGCTGAATCTAGGAATGTATGATCCTATTTTAGACTGTTAACATTGCTTTAATTCAGCAGGGAGCATATTTAGCCAGTTAATTTTAGGGATGTATGACTGTTTAAATAATCCCTTTCTATGGTTCCGTGACAGTAGACCTGTATTGTACTCGTATTAGTACTGTGCAGCCGTCTTCATTGACCTGGCCAAGGCTTTCGACTCTGTTAATCACCACATTCTTATCGGCAGACTCAATAGCCTTGGCTTCTCAAATGACTGCCTCGCCTGGTTCACCAACTACTTGGTGACGACACCATTCTGTATACATCTGGCCCTTCTTTGAACACTGTGTTAACAAACCTCCAGACGAGCTTCAGTGCCATACAACACTCCTTCCGTGGCCTCCAATTGCTCTTAAACGCACCCGCCCGCCTGACTAGCATCACTACTCTGGACGTTTCTGACTATGTGGACAACTACGAATACCTAGGTGTCTGGCTAGACTGTAAACTCTCCTTCCAGACTCATATTAAACATCTCCAATCCAAAATTAAATCTAGAATCGGCTTTCTATTTCGCAACAAAGCCTCCTTCACTCACGCCGCGAAACATACCCTCGTAAAACTGACTATCCTACCGATCCTCGACTTCGGCGATGTCATCTACAAAATAGCTTCCAATACTCAGAAAACTGGATGGAGTCTATCACAGTACCATCCGTTTTGTTACCAAATCACCTTATACCATCCACCACTGCGACCTGTATGCTGTAGTCGGCTGGCCCTCGCTACATATTAGTCACCAGACCCACTGGCTCCAGGTCATCTATAAGTCTTTGCTTGGTAAAGCTCCGCCTTATCTCAGCTCACTGGTCACCATAGCAGCACCCACCCGTAGCACGTTCCAGCAGGTATATTTCACTGGTCACCCCCAAAGCCAACACCTACTTTCGCCGCCTTTCCTTCCAGTTCTCTGCTGCCAATGACTGGAACGAATTGCAAAAATCACTGAAGCTGGAGACTCATATCTCCCTCACTAGCTTTAAGCATCAGCTGTCTGAGCTGCTAACCGATTGCTGCAACTGTACATAGTGCATCTGTAAATAGCCCACCCAATCTACCTACCTCATCCCCATATTGTTTTTATTTACTTTTCTTCTCTTTTGCACACCAGTATTTCTACTTGCACATCATCATCTGCTCATCTATCACTCCAGTGTTAATCTGCTAAATTGTAATTACTTTGCTACTATGGCCTATTTATTACCTTACCGCCATTTGCACACACTGTATGTATATAGACTTTCTTTTTTTCTATTGTGTTATTGACTGTACGCTTGTTTATTCCATGTGTAACTCTGTGTTGTATGTGTCGCACTGCTTTGCTTTATCTTGGCCAGGTCGCAGTTGTAAATGAGAACTTGTTCTCAACTAGCTTACCTGGTTAAATAATGGTGAAATAAAATAAATAAATCCCCCAAAATTACAGACACAATAGTTGCCTTTCCCTATCACATGCCAAGTATTGTAGTGAAGCTATTCTGTGTGTGTGTGTGAGAATGGGAGCAGGTTTTATTGGTATGGGAAGAGCGTAGTCGTGGTGGGGCGGTCTGCTGCGTGTGTCTGAGGTGGGTATGACCACTCGCTGCCTCGCCTGCCTGTGTTTTGCCGCAGCCTCAGTCTGCATATGCGGCTGGCTGGCCGAATGGCTGGCTGGCTGAATGGCTGGCTGGCTGGCTGAATGGCTGGCTGGCTGAATGGCTGGCTGGCTGAATGGCTGGCTGGCTGAATGGCTGGCTGGCTGAATGGCTGGCTGAATGGCTGGCTGAATGGCTGGCTGAATGGCTGGCTGAATGGCTGGCTGAATGGCTGGCTGAATGGCTGGTGGGATTGCATCACGCTGGCCGGGCTGAAAGGGCACCATGATGTAACTGTGAGTAATACTACCTCCAGTGAAGTGAAGCAGCTCAGCACTGTACTGTACTATACTGTTCTGTTCTATACTGTACTATACGGTACTATACTATAACATACTATACTGTAATGTACTAGACTATACGGGACTATACTGGAATATATTGTACTATACTGTAATGTACTGGACTATACTGTACTGTACTATACTGTGATGTGAATGGCATGGAGGAGTGGATGTGGAGTTGCTACTGCTGCACACTCTATGTGTGTCTCAAATGGAACCTTATTCAAATGTAGTGCACTATATAAGGAATAGGGTGCCATTTGGGACGTAGCCCGTGTCACCGGCTGACTGGTTCCCAACAGTGCTGATCAGACAGTGAAGACATGTCTGGTATACCCATAACAAGTTATTACAACCCGTAACAAGCTATAACAACCCGTAACAAGCTGAAACAACCCGTAACAAGCTGAAACAAGCTACAAATCAAATTTTATTTGTCACATACACGTGTTTAGCAGATGTTATTGCGGGTGTAGTGAAATGCTGTAAGAAGCCATAACAAGCTGTAACAACCTGTACAGTCAGATTACCATCAGACAGATCCACATCCGCCATATGGTTGATGTATTGAGGGAATGACAGTTTTCATGATCGATGGATTGGTTTACACAATCATAGCTCATCCGTAGCGGAGTAATGAACATTCAATGCTGTTATATATGATAATATCACTAATGATGCGTACACCAGATGATATAGTGCACTTCACAGGGAATAAGGTTCCATTTGGGACGCATCCAGAATGTTATGTTTGACATTTCTGACATGTTCCTATCCGTGTCGTTGTCTAGGTGTGCCCACGCCGACGGCAGAGATTCTCCACCACACGCTGAGTATGCTGGTCCGGGAGAGGAAGATCTACCCCACACCAGAGGGCTACTTCATCGTCACGCCCCAGACCTACTTCATCACGCCCTCTCTCATCAGGACCAGCTCCAAATGGTACCACCTGGATGAGAGGATACCTGACCGCCAGCAACAACAACAACAGCAACAACAACAACAACAGTGTACCTCCCCCCTCTCTGGAACCATCACCCCCTCCACTTCTGGCTGTGTCAGGGACAGGTCCCATCCTAAGAACCATGGAGACTCCTATAATAGTTACCGTGACGACCCCCCCAGCCACCATACCACCCTCACCAGGAAGTCCCCTAAGGAGCACCGAGAGGCCTACTCTCCCCACTCCCCTCACTCACCCCACTCCCCTCACACACCCACACAGACCCAGCCCCAGCCTACCTCCACGGAGAAGACCCGGAGCACCCTCAGCTTCCCCTTCAAGTCGGACACCCTGACCAAGCACCGTGAGGGGGGCAGCAGCGGGGAGAAGCAGTCCAAGAAGTTTGGCCTCAAGCTGTTCCGGCTGAGCTTCAAGAAGGACAAGACCAAGCAGCTGGCCACCTTCTCGGCCCAGTTCCCCCCGGAGGAGTGGCCTCTGCGGGACGAGGAGACGCCCACGGCCGTGCCGCGCGACGTGGAGATGGAGATCATCAGGCGGATCAACCCGGACCTGACGGTGGAAAACGTGGCGAGACACACGGCCGTGATGAAGAGGCTGGAGGAGGAGAGGGCTCAGAGGAGCAAGGCCAGCTCGTCAGCCCAGCACAGCGCACGCAGCAGGAGGAGCCGCGGACACCGCAAGCCCCAAGGCAAGCCGTCGCGCTCCCACAGTAAGACCCGCGCCTCCCGCGGAGACCCCTCTGAGGGATCCAACCTGGACCTGGGGGCTGAGAGGGGCTACCGGGCTTACAGCTCCTCCCTGGCGCGCTCGCCACGGGACGCCTCCTTCTCCATGGAGCGCAGCCGTGCCCGACACCTGGCCCACAGCAACCCAAACATCATGGAGTCCCACCTGCCCATCACCCCGGAGTGGGACGTGTCGGGAGAGCTGGCCAAGAGGAGGACGGAGATGCCCTTCCCCGAGCCCTCGCACGGGCCGTCCCACTCCAAGGTGCACCGCAGCCACAGCCACACGCAGGAGAGGAAGTCGCGCAACGAGCGCTCGGACAACAAGGCCAAAGAGCGGTCCCGCTCCATGGACAACTCCAAAGGGCCCCTAGGGGCCGGGCAGATTGGGCCCCCGGACTACTTTGAGCGCAGCCCTGATGAGAGGGACAGAGACAGGAGCCGCTACTACACCGATGACGGGACCTTGAGGGCCTCAGCCCAGGCCACCCAGTACTCCCACTCGCGGGCCACGCCCCCTGCTGCTAAGTTGGCCACACCTCCTGCTGCTAAGTTAACCTCTGACCCCTGTGGGCCCGATGGAGGGAGAACACTTGAAAATAACAAAAGTAGAGACCGTTTACCTGCCTACGACAGCCAGAAGGCTTATTCTCCTAAACACATGGCTGAGGACTATTTCCAGTGCAATGCATCCACTGAGGCGGTCCTCACTACCCCTAGCCCCTTAGGAAAACCCAATCACGATAGCTTACCTAAGGTGAAGGTGGGCTGTTCGTCCGACAGACAGACACCTCATCCCCCAGAGTACAAAGAGGACACTACAAAGGGACAGAACGGTGTTAGTTTGCCCATGCCCTGCCAGATGCCTGAGCCTTTGCCAAATGGCCGTTCAGTACAGCACCACAACACCAACTCTGGTAGCATGGACAGGAGGAAGGACATCTTCAGCAAAGACACTCTGTTCAAACCTCCGCCCAACACACTGCCCAGCGGCTACGGGGACGGCAGCTACTCCAGGTCGAGCACGCTGAGGAAGACCCCGGTCATGTCGTCGGCCGAGGTGCTGGACAGCCAGGAGCACTTTGAGCAGCCGGGCCCCCTGCTAGCTGTTCCCCGGCCCCCCTCCTCTGGCCCCTCAGGGATGGAGCAGGCTGGCTCGTGCCCGGCCGGGGAAGCCTCCTTCGACTACTACAATGTGTCTGATGACGACGAGCTGGAGGACGCCGCCTCAGCCAAGCAGGCAGAGCAGGAGCCGAAGTCCCCAGAGGGCTGTGCTGGGGTCGGTGGGGGGGGTACCATGCAGTGGCTGCTGGAGCGGGAGAAGGAGAGGGACCTCCAGCGCAGGTTTGAGAGGAACCTGACCTTCCCCAACCCCAAGGAGAGTGACCACAACAACCAGAGCCAGCAGTCAGCCCACTCGGCCAGGCTGGACAGCATGGACAGCAGTAGTGTTACAGTGGACAGTGGATTTAACTCTCCACGGTAAGCCTCGTCGGGTGACAACACACTCACTCACACAGCCTCTCTGTTTGTGTGGTCGGTGGTCATGAGAGGGGATGGCTTCTTATTCTGTGAATAGACTAATGGTGGGATTATTGTTCTCACATGAGAACATAATGGACTGGTAATATTATTCCATATGGTGCTGTTGATTCTAGTGAATCTGAAGTACAACCTATCATGGTTATAGCCCTGTAGAAGAGACAGAATAGGAGTTTCCAATGTTCCCCAATTCCATAATTGCCTCTCATCCATGTGAACTTTTGCTTTTCTGTTTACAAAACAACATTTTTGCTCTGAATGGATTTGGTTTGCTTTGTTTCTTTCTTTCTGATGTCTGTGCTTCCCTCAATGATTCACGTTCATTTCAACTGTGGTTTTCTTCTGAGTGTCTTAGTGAATCACTTGAGCGTAAGCAGACATCTGTGTTTTTGTGGAGTTTTTTTTTCTCTGTCACTGAAGTATGTCCATTACGGCAACCATTCACATGGCTTTACCTTCAGCCGACAAAATATCACCTTTTTTGGTCCCATAAGCAACATACAGTCTGGAGGTTTTTGAGGATTTTGATATTCATCAGTGGTAGAGGGAGAAAGGGGGAGTCCCTCAGCTCAGGCCTCTCTCTGTCACAGTGCACGGTTCATCTGTCGGGTCACAACTCTCTCAGCTGACCCACAGCTCTCTCTTCTCATAACAGAAAAGTTGAGCCTCTAAATCCTAAAAGCCATAACTATAAACAAAGACTTGTTCAAAATGTGATTAAGTCGTTAGGGTATGCCTGAATCTACTTTACCGCAAAGAACGGACCTCACCGTTTTTTTATGTACTTTCAAATTGTGTGAAGAATTGTATTCTGGGTGTTTTTAAAGACTATTAAACTGTGGTCTTACATTATACAGATAGCAACCCCCCAAAAGCTTTTGTGCATTACAACACTGCCTGTTTTTGCTAAATCCTTTTCACCCAGGCCCCTCTGGCATAGTGGGAGTGTGTGATGCTTCATTAGGGTCACATGTCTTCCTGTGTCTAACCCCGACCACATGCTCCAGCCTCTAAACAAGATGGATGCCCTCGCTAGCGCCGCTCGTCTTTGATTGGTTTGTATCACGCGTAGGTTTGCAGTTCAGAACCTCTGGGACCATCGGCTCATTTGTTTTCTGGCTGAGTTTCCCCTCCCCCTCCCCTCCCCTCCCCTCCCCTCCCCCTCCCCTCCCCCCTCCCCCTCCCCTCAGCCCCTACCGTGTTTCCAGCCACGGCCTCCCGCTCTCCCCCGTGGCCAGTAATGGAAAATAATGTCTCTGTATTCAGCAGACGTTTGGCTGTCTCTAGATAATGCTCCTCGGCAGACTGACCTGCCTTCTCAGCCAGCTTATTCAAACAAGATGGGCAACCTTTTATGGAAGTGATTGTGGAACTGGAAACAGTGACCGCTGCAGATTTGAAATGGCTTGGAGTTGGAGTGGTGGCCCTTCCTTGTAGATTCGGTTGCCTATTTCACAGCCTCTAACGACCTTGTGATTTTATTTTCCTGTGGAGAACAGTGATAAGAAGTGTGATGTGGTTTTCCACTCTGTTGGGTTGGGATCACACCAGTGATCATGTGGAGCTCTTCAGGACAGATGTCACTAATCTCCTGTGTGACTGAAAGGGCATTGGTCCACGTATGTACAGGACTGGGTCTTTTGGCCCCTCCCTCCCAGGCAGCTCAGCTCCACCCCTCTCCCGTAGTCTTGGCCTGCAGATGGAGCCAGTGAGGAGAACCACATCCACCTTTCATGGGTGACCTGGTCTAGCTGGCGGTGGAAAGATAGAAACAGGCATGATCAGACTTTTTTGACATGCTGTTACTCTTTAAATCAGTAAGATACCATTCCAAACAACTATATAGTCATACAGATATTAATACCCTAAATATGATCAGTAATGTAATGTTACGAACAATTCCATTACAGAGAACATCAGACAAACCATGAATAAGAACCACACTTTATAAGTGTCTATATCTGCCAGAGGTTATCGATCTTATGACTCTTCTCTCATTCGTTCTTCTTGCTATACCCATCTTTTCTTCTCACCTTTTGTATCCCCCCCCCCCCTTCAGGACAGTGGTTACAGCAGTTACTGGTTAACATGGAGAGGATATCAAGTTTTGATTTACTTGAAGGGAACTCCCTAACCTCAATCCGTGCTGCCTATAGCTGGAAACCTTTATAGACCACGTGTCAATAATCAATCAGATACTTTCTGCTCTCACACTATTCCACACAAACAAGGGAAGGCAGCATAACATGCTTCTGTGTTCGGACCTCTCTCCTTCTTTCTCCTCATTCTCTTCACCATTCTATTGTTCTCTTTTTGTTCTTTCCCTTCCTCTCCTCTTCTTCCTGGCTCAGCACACGAGAGAGTCTGGCCTCAAACACCTCCAGCATCGTGGAGAGCAACAGACGGCAGAACCTGGCTCTGAGTCCCGGACATCTGGGAATCGCCACGGGCAACGGTCCACCTTTCACCTTCCGGACCATTCCAGAGCCGCCGCCTACCACCCAACCCGAGAAACTCCAGAAACCCTCAAACTGTTTGGCCTCCATCACCAGTGTGTGACAGTGGCAGGAGAGGGAGATCAGATGAAGAGGGAGGTGTTGGGTTTGGATGAGTACAGCTCCTCCACCTCACTGGGACTGTTATAGTATCCAGACTGGCTGACACAACATACACCACACCAGCCCGTTCAGCGACTGGTATTACATTGTCAATCTGTCATTCAATGGTTTTGGATTAGTTTTCCTCATCTTCTGTTGGGTAATATTTGAATTTGTGATACTCACTACTACATTGTAACACCACTTCTTCTCACAAGATTACATTTATAAAAATATTTAAAAGCATTGATCTTTTTCAATCCCAATCTAAACCTTGGAAGAAAAACAACAACGTCATTCTATAGGTCCTTTTTTGTTTTTACTGAGCAGTTTTCATTTATTTCATGTGACTGATTTGACTTTGAACTGCCAGTTGACATTCTGTCATTTATTTTGGTGTCAAATGTATAATTTTATAATCTCAGGTCACGCGTAATTACACTCCTACCATTTGTTGGCTATGTGTGGCTGTTGAGCTTTTTAAACATACTCTTTAGCCCCCTCTGCTGGCTCACATGAGGCTCTGACACAATGCGATGCATACGCAGCCCTGCTAGCTAGACTTTACCTGACCCCTCTGCCATAAGGCCTACATAATACTGTCATGATATTATAACATGTAATAAACCGTTATGTCAGCTCATGACGACTGATTTACAGCTGTCCTAACAGAAACCGTGGTTTAGGCTTGTTAATTGTCTGGCCATACATCTAGACAATTAGCATACCTGAGTAATGGTTTGTGTCATGACTGTGTCAAGTGACATAAGCAGCTGTCATTATGGTTTGTAATGCTATGACAGTCTTACGTAGAGTTCAAGTGACATGTTATCCTTAGTGATGTTAGGAGTGCAACATGTCCAGTCCATCCAACCCCTCTGTACCATGGTACTGAAGCCAGCCCTGATGCTGCTGTAGTCTAGATAACAAAATCCAAGTGTTTGAACTGGGCTCTTAGAGCTAATGTTTACATAGAATCAGGTCTCTCAGCACATTTTGGTACATTGTAAATACAGATTAAGGAAAGGCCTCAATGCCCGACAGGGATTGAGTTTCTAAGCAGTACTACACGGCAGTCATGGCCAACAACGGAAAAACCAAACTTTTCTTTTTATTGGATCAAACATGTCACACTATTCCTGGTGCTATTACCTGTGGTATTTTCCTGTTGAATGCATTCGATGTTCAAATTAACAACAAGGGACTTTTGAATATGGACAATGTCGAAAACCATCCCCTTCATAGAGGCAGATAAGGTCAGTCCTCTCTCTTTATAGAGGCAGATAAGGTCAGTCCTCTCTCTTTATAGAGGCAGATAAGGTCAGTCCTCTCTCTTTATAGAGGCAGATAAGGTCAGTCCTCTCTTCATAGAGGCAGATAAGGTCAGTCCTCTCTCTTCATAGAGGCAGATAAGGTCAGTCCTCTCTCTTTATAGAGGCAGATAAGGTCAGTCCTCTCTCTTTATAGAGGCAGATAAGGTCAGTCCTCTCTCTTTATAGAGGCAGATAAGGTCAGTCCTCTCTCTTTATAGAGGCAGATAAGGTCAGTCCTCTCTCTTCATAGAGGCAGATAAGGTCAGTCCTCTCTCTTCATAGAGGCAGATAAGGTCAGTCCTCTCTCTTCATAGAGGCAGATAAGGTCAGTCCTCTCTCTTCATAGAGGCAGATAAGGGTCAGTCCTCTCTCTTTATAGAGGCAGATAAGGTCAGTCCTCTCTCTTCATAGAGGCAGATAAGGTCCTCTCTCCCCAGCCCTCTGAGTTGTTGTCATATTAACCCTATGTTGTCAGATTCTCTGTAATACAACTACCTCCACAACAGTATAGTGGCTCTCCTCTTACAAATCACTGTCATCAGCCTGTATCCTGTGAATGTCAATGTAAAAGCCCTAGAAATGACTCACACACAAAGACCATGTCAAAGTGCTGGACTGACTCTCCTATTGTCATTCTAAAGACAGCAGAGCTCACCTGTATGCGCTACTTGACTATTTAGCCCCTCTGTCTCTGAGTTTATTAGAGGTCTTCTCACGCAATTCTCACTTTTTGACTCTCTCACTTCCCCCAACAGAAATTGAATCATTTCTGTGCAGTTTTATTAGAAGGGGGGGGGGGGGGGTTCTCCTCTCCTCTATTTAATGATGTTAAGGATATCAAAGGTCAAAGGTGACCTCTTATAGCACAGCATTCCCGTAGGGTACATCACCGTCTTCTCAGCACTGTGTACCATCAGTATCCATGTCTCATACAGTGTGATGATGAGCCTATGAGGGAGTGGTGTCAACCTTGTCACTTTGGTGGTACAGTTCCAGTCCAATGACAACGCATTGAAAAGGTACATTTTCAGTTTTTGTGAGCTCTTTTCAAATAATGATCAACATCATCAATTCCCTCTGAAATCAAAAGGGAGAATTGCAGCCAAGACTGCCTTGTATTGTCATGTTTGCACTGAAATAAATGCCTGTTCTCTGGTTGCTGTAAAAGCCATCCAAGAAGGATGTTCTGTTTATATTGAAAATATTTCATATGAAATTCTGACAGTCCATGAAATGTCTTCCCTTAACATTGCGGATTTATAATGGAGTTCAATAACGTTGTTTCTAATTGTGACGGTATGTCATACTGTAGATGATCTTGGTCTGTCATGCTTAGTCAAATAATGTCAACAATAAGAGGGATTTTTTATGTCTATAATATCTAAGTCCCTTTTTGTGTAGTCATGGTGTTTACTGTTGTTCTAGTGTGTGTGATATAACCTTTGGGGATTGTTACTTTTTAAGATAATAAAATAACATGTTTGGTTATATGTCTTGAATGTCTTTATTTAATGGAAGACCAGAGGCTGTATGTATCAAGTGTCTCGGGAGTAGGGCTGCTGATTCGGGATCAGTTTTGCCTTTTAGATCACAATGAACAAGATGATATGGGCCAGGGGGACCTGATCCGAGATCAGCACTGCTACTCTAAGAGGCTTGATAACTTGTTTTCGCCGGTAGATGACGCTAAAGCGCCTCCAACCCACATCTGAGCTGCAATCTATCTCCACTAGATGGAGTTCTAGCCTCAGTATTTGGCTACAACAAGCAAACTAGTTCTTCTCAGCAACCTCCATTCACTCCACATATGGGTTCCTAACTAATTCATATGACAGGTACACTATATATACAAAAGTATGTGGACACCCCTTCAAAATAGTGGATTCGGCTATTTCAGCCGCACCCCGTTGCTGACCGGTGTATAAAATTGAGCACACCGCAGTAGAATGTTCTTACTGAAGAGCTCAGTGACTCTCAACGTGGCACCGTCATAGAATGCCACCTTCCCAACAAGTCAGTAATTAACATTTCTGCCCTGCTAGACCTGCCCCGGTCAACTGTAAGTGCTGTTATTGAGATGTGGAAACGTCTAGGAGCGACAACGGCTCAGCCGTGAAGTGTAGGCCACACAAGCTCACAGAACGGGACCAGCGAATGCTGAAGCACGTAAAAATCGTCTGTCTTCGGTTGCAACACTCACTACCGAGTTCCAAACTGCCTCTGGAAGCAGTGTCAGCACAAGAACTGTTCGTCGGGAGCTTTATGACATGGGTTTCCATGGCCGAGCAGCCGCACACAAGCCTAAGATCACCATGTGCAATACCAAGTGTCGGCTGGAGTGGTGGAAAGCTCGCCGCCATTGGACTCTTGAGCAGTGGAAACACGTTCTCTGGAGTGATAAGTCACGCTTCACCATCTGGCAGTCCGACAGTGTTTGGCGGATGCCAGGAGAACGCTACCAGCCCCAATGCATAGTACCAACTGTAAAGTTTGGTAGAGGAGGAATAATGGTCTGGGGCTGTTTTTCGTGGTTCAAGCTAGGCCCCTTAGTTCTAGTGAAGTGAAATCTTAACGCTACAGCATACAATGACATTCTAGATGATTCTGTGCTTCCAACTTTGTGGCAACAGTTCGGGGAAGGCCATTTCCTGTTTCAGCATGACAATACCCCGTGCACAAAGTGAAGTCCATACAGAAATGGTTTGTCGAGATCGGTGTGGAAGAACTTGACTGGCCTGCACAGAGCCCTGACCTCAACTCCATCGAAAACCTTTGGGATGAATTGGAATGCCGACTGCGAGCCAGGCCTAATCGCCCAACATCAGTGCCTGACCTCACTAATGCTCTTGTGGCTGAATGGAAGCAAGTCCCTACAGTAATGTTCCAACATCTAGTAGAAAGCCTTCCCAGAAGAGTGGAGGCTGTTATAGCAGCAAAGGGGGAACCAACTCCATATTAATGCCCATGATTTTGGAATGAGATGTTGGACGAACAGGTGTCCACATACTTTTGGTAATGTAGTGTAAACTCCTGCATGACCTTTGGCCCGTGTAGGTCATTGGATTTCATTCGGTCACTTTTATTGCTTTTGGACAGGTTCTGACAACTTCCAAATTATGTTTTTTTTATTTTCATTAATAGCATTTTGTCTATCATTGTTTTGTGTCATTCCAAGTTGAGTGAAGTCCCTCCAGTATTTTGTTACGCTGCCAGGAAAATACATCTCTGGAGCTTGGAAATGATATAATCACTACATCTTGGGTTTACTAAGAGTAGAGAGTGAATAATTGAATTAGTGCTCAGAGATTGTAACATAACCCAGTGATAACAGTGTGAGGGCCGACCAAAATCAACCACATCCTAACATATTTTGGCTTAATCGTAATATGATTAGCCTGCTTAATTGCTTACACATAACTTAAGAAGTTCTGAAGTAAAGTTCTACACGTTTTTCTCCGTATCAGAATTCTAGGCCTCAAACTGACAATCCAATCTTGAACTTGCTAGGCTGCTGAATTTCACTCTGTGTACCCAAAGTAGCAGATGTCTCACCATTCTCATTGTTCAATTGAAAGTTGTCTGTTTCATATCAACCAACGTCTGTAATGATTCATGTCTAGGCAATTCAGAATGACTATATAATGTTGAGACCTTTGAGCCATGCCTTTTAAAGCCATGCCCTACCCCCATGTTATTGGCCTTGGCTTTTTACCAGGCCTTCTGCATTTTCACATGACGACTTGAACCCCAAAGTATTAGAACATTTACTTTGACTGGCTTCTGGAAGTCTTCTCTTTTACCTTGTCAAAGTCAACTTGCTACTTCAAAATGACCACTTACAACAGCCTTAGACAGTATATTGTACAGTCCAGGAGACAAAAATCAGATTTTTTTCAAGGTTTTATTGATCAATCTAATTAGTAGAAACACCACAGAGCTTTTCCATGGAAGTCTGAAGATTTGCGGCAAAAAAACAAAGGTGACAATAAGTACAAAACTACGTTTACTTCATTACAATGCAGAGTTCTTCTAAAACTCATATTCAAACAATTATAAAAAAGACGTCATTCTTTCATCCAACCCTCCTTCACAGATACAATGATGAAGAGGACATTGATGCTGTAAGGAATTTACGGCGCTCATGTTAGCAGCAGCAAATCACCATAGAGATGATTGTGAACTAAGGTTGGTCCAGATTACTTATAAAATGTTTTGGTTTGCAAAGATAGTTTTTGGTTATATTATATAAACTGAAGGCACTGGTCAACCCATATTTAAATATCAAACCTGTGTAATCAATGTGTTTTGTACTTTGCACTGTCATGTTGAGAATAGGAAATGGTTTGGAAACCTGTGTTGGCTCAGGTGCCATGATAGGGTAGATTTCTGCCATTAGAACCATGTATTTATAGAGTTGGGCCATTGAGATTTCTGCATTTACATGACACCACAACGTTCTATTGCAGCCATGTTAGCTCCCCATTAACATTACATGGGGAATATTTAAACAATGCTATGTAACAAAATATCTAGGACTCAACTACATGGCTCTGCCCGTAGAATTAGGAATGAAAACACAAAATAATCATTTAATAGGATCTCCATGACTCTGCCTGCCATTATCAGAGCATTATAGAGCTATGTGGGTGTATGACATCACCCACTCTAGTGAATCTCTGGTTCTAAGCCTGCAGAGACAACACCAGGGCCAGTAGACCCAGAGCCCGGAGAGGACTAGGCCAGGCCAGGCCCACAGAGCCACTGAGAAGGTACTCCACCCGGGACCAGGAACCGTTGTTGGGCAGAGGCAGAATCCCCAGAGTCCTACACATCAGGTTATACACATCCACTGCTCTGATAGGGGCTGCACGCACATTCCTCTTAAAATCTGGAGGTAAGAAGACAATTTGTTGATTATTATACCTGTGGATGTATTATATCATGGCAAAGACAGTACAGCAGAGTAGAAATGATTTTCTGGGTCACTTCCAAAGTACATCAGTGTTATTTGAGGTGTTTGAATCATGGTAATGATAAGAGTCATAACAACCCTGATTGGAATATTAAAGTTCAATAAAGTTATAGGCAGTACAGCTCAGATCATGTTAATGATCACTACTTATGAGAGCGATGATGTAGTACACAGGCACTGTGTTTACTATATACAGTACACAGGGATCATATATGTGTGTATATATATATATATATATATATATATATACACACACACACAGAACAAAAATATAAACGCAACATGTAGTGTTGGTCCCATGTTTCATGAGGTGAAATAAAAGATCCCAGAAATGTTCCTATGCACAAAAAGCTTACTTCTCTAACATTTTCTGCACACATTTGTTTACATCCTTGTTAGTGAGAATTTCTCCTTTGCCAAGATAATCCATCCACCTGACAGGTGTGGCATATCAAGAAGCTGATTAAACAGTATGATCATTATACAGATGCACCTTACGCTGGGAACAATAAAAGGCCACTATAAAATGTGCAGTTTTGTCACACAACACAATGCCTCAAATGTCTCAAGTTTTGCTGTGACTGCAGGAATGTCCAACAGAACTGTTGCCAGAAAATGTAATGTTAATTTCTCGACCATAAGACGTCGTTTTAGAGAATTTGGCAGTACATCCAACCAGCCTCACAACCACAGACCACGTGTAACCACACCAGCCCAGGACCTCCACATCGGTCTTCTTCACCTGTGGGATCGTCTGAGGAAGATTAGGGCCTAATGAATTTATTTCAATTGACTGATTGCCTTCTATGCAACTCAGTAATATCTTTGAAATTGTTGCATGTTGCATTTCTATTTTTGTTCAGTATAATTCTATGACTATAAAGGCCTACTGGTGAGACAGTTGTTACCTGGTCCCTGTGCTAAGAAGAAGCCCCTCATGTCCACAAACTCGTTGTCGTAGCCGTGCCAACCATGCTGCCATCCCTGCGGCTCTGGTGAACTGCTGTTCTGCCAGAAAGGCAGTTTGGACTTGCTCTGAAAACAGAGGCAGCCATGTCAGTACGTAATGGGTTAAAAGACAGTGGAATGAAGGTTAGCCTACTTGTTCCAGTGTTGCTCATTTGCTGTACATAATAGCACGCTAAGGAATTGTCCCAAATGGCACTCTATTCCCTATATAGTGCACTACTTTTGACCAGGGTCCATAGAGCTATAGTCAAAAGTAGTGCACTATATAGGGAATAGGGTGCCATTTGGAATGTAAACTAGGTATATCATCACTGTGATGTGATGTGTCAAAGCCTTACCTCTGTTATGAACCAGCCAGGGTCAGCCACCAGGGTCAGACTGGAGACAAACTTCCCCCCCTTGTAATGGAAGCGATCAGGGACCTGATTCCTCCTGTAGACATTCATATTCCGTACACTGCTCAGTGCTCTGTAGACCTGCCATCAACACAACTCAGATTCACTATACATTCTGTTCATGTTTTTCTCCCTGTTTTGCTCAGGGAGAGGTGTAGCTGCAAATTGCATACCACTGTACAGCGCAGTAAGTAACCCCATGGTAATGACATATGGAACCTTTGCCTGTAAATTTGGATACAGAAGTTATGGCTGGCTTGACTGAGGCCTTTCATATACATTGTTACGGTGCAAACGTTTTTGGAAATGTTTGTTTTTTGACAGGGAAGAGTATACAAGTGACTAAATGTGCCAACATGACATGTTTGTTTCTGTTTACAATGGTAGAGAGGAGAAATCAAGGTCGCATGTTTTTTTCAGTGTCTTGGCTGGGTTGAAAGACAATTGGCCTGTATGTATGACAGAAATGGAAATCAATGTACCTCCTCATATTTAGCTTGTTTTGGCCACAGACTGACGACAGGCCCCCGGTCCATCATCTTGACAACGTCAGACATGTTTATGTACGTCACAAGCTCAATGACTTTCTCCATCCACTTGATCTCTGTCATCCCATGGTCGGAGAACATGATGACGTTCAGCTCGTCACGCAGGTTCTTATCCTGAAATACAGCAAGGTGGTGGTGACCTGTTCAGATCAAAGTCCATGTCCCAAATGGCTCCCTATTCCCTATATAGTGCACTACTTTCGACCAAGGCCATCTGGTCACAATGTTCCGCTCAACATTCTGACCACAATCAGTAGGCTGTGTCTGTTACTTTGTACAAATCATTGTAGAATGGAAACATTTTCTGCTGGATTGAGTTGTTCATTTTTAGTCTCTTTTCAATGTTTGGAAAACAATATAGGGCCTAACCTTAATGTTTTGGTTTAGCACCTGGAAGGCGTTGTCCAGCCTCTGAACAGCATTCTTCACCTGAGAAGACATGGGGCCATAGTGATGCCCCTCTACGTCAATCTTCTCATAGTACACAGCAGCCATGTCTGCTCTGCCACTACTGATGAAGTAAACACATGCTTGATGTTATAACACAACAGAATGGCACTACATTCCAAACCTGGCTGATGCCAAAATACCTCCATTTCTTACCGTAAACCATCGAGAGCTCTTTCAATAGAATCTGTCAGATTTCTCTCTGTGGGATTGTAGACGTATTCCTCACAGAACGAAGGTCTCACACCCAGAATCTCCACCTCACAACCTGATAACGTGACAGTAGATAACAGGTGTCACATCACTGCTCACTGTACTTCTAGAATGTTCACGCTTGAGTTCATCTTAATGATCCAATTGGAATGAACATCAATGGAAAGCATTTCATTTGATTCCAGAATGTACAGCATCTGAATCCTGTGTTCTTTATATGACTGGTAGACAAAACATTTGAAATACTTGATTAACTATAATTATATCCAAAACAATGTAATACCACTGGGGGCCTTATTGTCTTTCTCTCCAAAGCTCTGATCATTCTGAAATGTGCCAGAGTTGTCCTTACCGGGCCAATAGTACATGAAGACTTTCTTCCCGAGTTTCTGCATGGTTACCCAGATGGGCTCAGACCCGTCCCACCACATTGGCAGCCGACTGTCTGGGTTGATGCCGATTAGGAATTCCTTGAGAGAGCCCTGATCCCACATGTAATTCCCTGTCATTTGGTGCACTTCACAGTACCGGCCTGAAAACCCGGAAATTGCTTTTTTATTTCAGAAGTTAGATATGGACATAGATAAGACTTTTTATGGACAAAGACTCAAGGGAGAGTAGTGAGTTTGATGTGTGCCAGCTTTATAAGGACATTTGAGTATTTCTGGCCCAGCTACTTATTTTTATCCAGCTCGGTCCAAAAGGGTTCCTGTGACTGAAAACTGTTGTCTACAGATGTGTATCAGTTCTAAACCATCATTTAGATGTTAACTAAGTTGGTATCATGATCCCGGACATGAATACTGAATACTTTAGTTATTTTCATTAAACAACCCGTTGACCTGCAATTGAACTGTTCTGTATTTGTTAAGGGATATTGGGTCATGTTATGTTTGCCAGCTAACCCCCCAGTGCTTTAAACACAGCCAGCATTCACTAAATATGATGTATTGTGTAACGGCAGTCAGCCGGATGCTTTTTGGTCACAGAGCCTACACTCTTAGAAAAAATGGTTCCAAAATGGTTATTCGGTTGTCCCCATAGGAGAACCCTTTTTGGTTCCAGGTAAAACCCTTTTGGGATTCATGTAAAAACCCTTTTGGGGTTAATGTAAAACCCTTTTGGGGTTAATGTAAAACCCTTTTGGGGTTAATGTAAAACCCTTTTGGGGTTAATGTAAAACCCTTTTGGGATTCATGTAAAACCCTTTTGGGATTCATGTAACACCCTCTGTAGAAAGGGTTCTACCTGGAACCCAAAAGGATTCTACCTGCAACCAAAAATGGTTCTTCAAAGGGTTCTCCTATGCGGACAGCAGAAGAACCATTTAAGGTTCTAGTAGCACCTTTTTTTCTAAGAGTGTAGGTTAACTGGCTGAAACAGACCTTGCCTAGGACTGATATGATGCAATAAAACAACAAATGATTATCTCTGATGTCTTCATTCGTTAAAGTTGGTTTACTGCCGAGTTCAGTTCAGTTGAAACAGTGAGCGAGTGCTTTCTCCCCCACCCTTACAAAACACACACAGACTCAAGATCATCCACACACACAGGCAGTGTCTCCTTCTCCCTTCCCCTAGCTGGCTCACACTATCCGGTATCACAACTCACAACACAAACAGAACAACTAACATAAAACACAACTACAGTCACAGTACTAACACAACTACAGGCACAGCACTAATACAACTACAGTCACAGCACTAATACAACTACAGTCACAGCACTAACACAACTACAGTCACAACACTAACACAACTACAGTCACAACACTAACACAACTACAGTCACAGCACTAACACAACTACAGTCACAGCACTAACACAACTACAGTCACAGCACTAACACAACTACAGTCACAGCACTAACACAACTACAGTCACAGCACTAATACAACTACAGTCACAGCACTAACACTACTACAGTCACAGCACTAACACAACTACAGTCACAGCACTAACACAACTACAGTCACAGCACTAATACAACTACAGTCACAACACTAACACAACTACAGTCACAGCACTAACACAGCTACAGTCACAGCACTAACACAACTACAGTCACAGCACTAACACAACTACAGTCACAGCACTAACACAACTACAGTCACAGCACTAACACAACTACAGTCACAGCACTAACACAACTACAGTCACAGCACTAACACAACTACAGTCACAGCACTAATACAACTACAGTCACAGCACTAACACAACTACAGTCACAGCACTAACACAACTACAGTCACAGCACTAATACAACTACAGTCACAGCACTAACACAACTACAGTCACAGCACTAACACAACTACAGTCACAGCACTAACACAACTACAGTCACAACTACAGTCACAACACTAACACTACTACAGTCACAACACTAACACAACTACAGTCACAACTACAGTCACAACACTAACACTACTACAGTCACAGCACTACTACAGTCACAGCACTAACACAACTACAGTCACAGCACTAACACAACTACAGTCACAACACTAACACAACTACAGTCACAGTACTAATACAACTACAGTCACAGTACTAACAACTACAGTCACAGCACTAACACAACTACAGTCACAGC
Source organism: Salmo salar (assembly GCF_965601325.2). Classification (NCBI taxonomy): domain Eukaryota; kingdom Metazoa; phylum Chordata; class Actinopteri; order Salmoniformes; family Salmonidae; genus Salmo; species Salmo salar. The sequence continues at coordinate 86,709,732 of NC_138299.1, forward strand.
ACTAACACAACTACAGTCACCGCACTAACAACTACAGTCACAGCACTAATACAACTACAGTCACAGCACTAATACAACTACAGTCACTACTACAGTCACAGCACTAACACAGTCACAACACTAACACAACTACAGTCACAGCACTAACACAACTACAGTCACAGCCCCCCGCCGACTAACACACACGTCACAGCCTCCCACAGCCCGCCCCACGTCCAGCACACAACTACAGTCACAGCCCCCTACGTCACCGCACACAACTACAGTCACAGCACTAACACAACTACAGTCACAGCACTAACACACGTCACAGCTCCCACAGCCCACTACACACACGTCACAGCTCCACAGCCGACTACACAACTACAGTCACAGCACTAACACAACTACAGTCACAGCACTAACACAACTACAGTCACAGCCCCACTACAGCACCGCACCAACTACAGTCACAGCCCCTACGTCCAGCACACAACTACAGTCACAGCCTCACTACAGCACACACGTCACAGCCTCACAGTCCCACTAACACACACGTCACAGCCTCCCACAGTCCGCACTAACACAACTACAGTCACAGTACTAACACAACTACAGTCACAGTACTAACACAACTACAGTCACAACTCATACACGACAACACGTTGAGCAAGGCCACATCTTTTATTTGAACAACCGTTCAGTACTGTCACTGCTGTTTGTAGAGGCGCTCCTGCAACTATGTGGTTCCTTATTAAAGTGACGCCAGGAATGTAGCTGGTATTTTGGAGCCACAGTTGGTTAGCAGAGTTACGACATTCAGAAACGACTCAAATAAATGCTCTGAATCCTTTTGGTAGCTCAGCGTCACAGCTCGGCCTAGAGTTTTTCCTCTGAGAAAAACAATAAAAACTGCAGCTGTGTTTTGTTAGCCGCCTGCAATAGTCTCTATGGACATCTGAGGTTCAGTTGAAATAGCACAGAGGGTGAAGGGGGCCAGTACAGGACCTTTATAAGGCTACTTATTTACTGTACATAGATGCTAGAAGGAACATATTTTTCCATTATTAAAGTTATTTACTGTAGCGTTTCAGGGGAAATAGACTATGCATGTACGAACTACACATTGACACATCCGCTTTGGACTGGATGTGTCAATGTGTAGTTCGTACATGCATAATCTATGAGCAGAATTACTGTCTAACCTCAATTAGGCATGAAATCCCTAGGTTGAAAGCGACTAATTACTGGAAGCTGTCCATCGCCATTTCCCCCCAGGTGGACCAGCCTCCTAGTAATTTGAGTTCCAACCAGTGGCGTGTATTCATGGATACCGAGCGTCCCCAAAACATGAACCAAGAACTAAATACAAAATGTGTTTTAGTGTATCTTTCATCTCTCTGTGTTTCATACTTTTCCTTCAATTTGCAAGAGGCTGAATGTATCTCACCGGAGAAAGAATCCGAGCAAGTGAAACAGCGCCACTCGGTCTCAATATGTATAGCCCATCTACCTGATGCTGTCTGGTCAAAAAGAGTATGACATTAATGCTGCCCGTAGCATTGAATGCAAGGGAAGCCAGCAAGCATTTGGACTCCCTTTAAATTTGTATATTTTTTAAATAATAGCCAATCAGTGTTGAGCTAAACTGAGTGAGCTCAACTGTGAATGGTCCTAGCGCACCCAAAAAAAGTGTCAAAGGAAGCCAGATAGGATTTGGCTTCTCACCAATCACATCAAAAGCCAAATGTCATTGACAAACATTCTTTATTGTTGCATCTCCTTGTGTCGTTGTCCTCCAGTGGCTAGCTAGCTAAATTGGCCCTTTCCTAAATTAACCATGGATGGAGATAGAATTAAGTAAAACCACAAGTCCAAATCCCTATGTAGGCTACTAGTCAAGGATCACAATGGCGATCCAACCATGAATTCATACATTGTAGTGCCCCTAGCCTGAGAGGATGGAAGTTCAGTATGTAGCTAGATGTAGAAGGCTAATGTTAACTAGCTGGCCCGGTGCATTGTTGCCCATGAATAGAAATTAGGCTAGGGAGCAAGCATTTTAGCCAGGTAGCCTAGGACAACAAAAACGAATGTGGAATGTTTGAGTCGTGGTACGTTTCGGCAACATGAAAGAGAGGCGGATGGATTTCGCGTTTCTCTACAAGTAGGGTGAGTCAACATGTTTTTTCTACTTGCATGCCCGCACACGCCCACGAAGGCACACTCACAGAAACCATCATAGGAGATTAGATGATGTTGAAATGTTGATGTTGAAATGGTGCTGGAATAGTGGAGGCAGCTCCTGTTTTCTTTGTGACTTGCTGTAACTCTCTGTGTTTCCAAATCAATAGTTGTTAAGTAGTCCGAAAATGTTGGAATCATTACCTTGCTTGACAATACTGTAGGTCATGTAACTGTTTGTTAAATGTAATATGCTTTGTAGACAGATGTTGCTCTACGTTTTTGTGATGAAACAAAGGTGTGGTTGAATTTATTCTGCCACTGTCTTCTTGTCTCGGCCTTAGGCCTATATATCACGGTGTCAAGGCATATGAACTAACAGGTTATAGAGCAAACTAAGCAATTGTGACAACACAAAGGTTGTAATATGGCATTTTTTCCTGGCTTGGCTACCCCAGTGATTTTACCCACGCACCACCACTGGTTCCTCGCCATTTGAGTGACAGCTAGCAAGATGCACACACAGCAGAGCGAGAGAAAGAGAGCAATGACGTGGCACACATATCTGCACATGTGACGTAGTACGCAATTTCCGGGGTGACTGGAGGGCCCTGTGTCAGATGCCCGGGGTGACTGGAGGGCCCTGTGTCAGATGCCCGGGGTGACTGGAGGGCCCTGTGTCATATGCCCGGGGTGACTGGAGGGCCCTGTGTCAGATGCCCGGGGTGACTGGAGGGCCCTGTGTCAGATACCCGGGGTGACTGGAGGGCCCTGTTTCAGATGCCCGGGGTGACTGGAGGGCCCTGTGTCAGATGCCCGGGGTGACTGGAGGGCCCTGTGTCAGATGCCCGGGGTGACTGGAGGGCCCTGTGTCAGATGCCCGGGGTGACTGGAGGGCCCTGTGTCAGATGCCCGGGGTGACTGGAGGGCCCTGTGTCTGATGCCCGGGGTGACTGGAGGGCCCTGTGTCAGATGCCCGGGGTGACTGGAGGGCCCTGTGTCAGATGCCCGGGGTAACTGGAAGGCCCTGTGTCTGATGCCCGGGGTGACTGGAGGGCCCTGTGTCAGATGCTCGGGGTGACTGGAGTGCCCTGTATCAGATTGGCCTTTGTCAGCCCGTACACAAAATGATGGTCGTTGCCTGAGCCATGGCTTTGTTGAGGGGAATGTGCTCTACCAAAACAACTTACATCAGCAAATCATCCACAAAGTGATCCGGTGATTGGGAGGGATTTGACAGAATCTGTTGTCTTTGGGGCTTTACTGCTCTTCCCTCTGCTCTCTCTCTGCCAGGGGTTCAGCCTGGAGTGGAGATAGCCTACAGCCGCTGACTGAGGAGCCATACAGCCCAGGGCTGTTATCACTGAAGTACTACCTACATCTCTTGTTATGTCACTACTACACTGTCATTGATGGTGTCGTTCACTGCCAGGACTCTGAAGAGGTCCAGTATTTGGCTGAGAGAACGGTTCAGGTGTAAAGCAGTATGTGTTGTTAGGTATATGAGAGAACTGTTCAGGTGTAAAGCAGTGCGTGTTAGGTATATGAGAGAACTGTTCAGGTGTAAAGCAGTGTGTGTTGTTAGGTATATGAGAGAACTGTTCAGGTGTAAAGCAGTGTGTGTTGTTAGGTATATGAGAGAACTGTTCAGGTGTAAAGCAGTGTGTGTTAGGTATATGAGAGAACTGTTCAGGTGTAAAGCAGTGTGTGTTAGGTATATGAGAGAACTGTTCAGGTGTAAAGCAGTGGTGTGTTAGGTATATGAGAGAACTGTTCAGGTGTAAAGCAGTGTGTGTTGTTAGGTATATGAGAGAACTGTTCAGGTGTAAAGCAGTGTGTGTTGTTAGGTATATGAGAGAACTGATTAGGTGTAAAGCAGTGTGTTGTTAAGTACACTACCATTCAAAAGTTTGGGGTCACTTAGAAATGTCCTTGTTTTTTAAAGAAAAGCTCATTTTTTATCTATTAAAATAACATAAAATTGATCAGAAATACAGTGTAGACGTCGTTAATGTTGTAAATGAGTATTGTAACTGGAAACGCCCCTCTCCCTCCTGGCAACCACACTGTCTCTATTGTGCCATTTACGTATGTTATGAGTGAAAACAAGGGACAACCAGAGCCATGTATCTAGAGCGTTGGGCCAATGAGGTTTCTACATTATGGTGCATTCACATGACACGACAACGTTCTATGGCAGCCATGTTAGCGCCCCATTAACATTACATGGGGAATATTTAAAACAATGCTGTCACGGAATGTCTAGAATTAGAACAATATTCAAAATTCTAAAAGTTGGCCTCTCTCTTTAAATGTATACAGTTGAAGTCGGAAGTTTACATACACATAGGTTGGAGTCATTAAAAGTCGTTGTTCAACCACTCCACAAATTTCTTGTTAACAAACTATAGTTTTGGCAAGTCGGTTAGGACATCTACTTTGTGCATGACACAAGTAATTTTTCCAACAATTGTTTACAGACAGATTATTTCACTATCACAATTCCAGTGGGTCAGAAGTTTACATACACTAAGTTGACTGTGCCTTTAAACAGCTCGGAAAATTCCAGAAAATGATGTCATGGCTTTAGAAGCTTCTGATAGGCTAATTGACATCATTTGAGTCAATTGGAGGTGTACCTGTGGATGTATTTCAAGGCCTATTTTCAAACTCAGTGCCTCTGCTTGACATCATGGGAAAATCCAAATAAATCAGCCAAGACCTCAGAAAAACAATTGTAGAACTTCACAAGTCTGGTTCTTCCTTGGGAGCAATTTCCAAACGCCTGAAGGTACCATGTTCATCTGTACAAACAATAGTATGTAAGTATAAACACCATGGGACCACGCGGCCGCTCAGGAAGGAGACGTGTTCTGTCTCCTAGAGATTAACGTACTTTGGTGCGAAAAGTGCAAATCAATCCCAGAACAACAGCAAAGGACCATGTGAAGATGCTGGAGGAAACAGGTACAAAAATATCTATATCCACAGTAAAACGAGTCCTATATCGACATAACCTGAAAGGCCGCTCAGCAAGGAAGAAGCCACTGCTCCAAAAATCGGCATTAAAAAAAGCCAGATGACGGTTTGCAACTGCACATGGGGACATAGATTGTGCTTTTTGGAGAAATGTCCTCTGGTCTGATGAAACAAAAACTGAACTGTTTAGCCATAATGACCATCGTTATGTTTGGAGGAAAAAGGGGGAGGCTTGCAAGCCGAAGAACACCATCCCAATCGTGAAGAACAGGGGTGGCAGCATCATGTTGTGGGGGTGCTTTGCTGCAGGAGGGACTGGTGCACTTCACAAAATAGAAAGCATCATGAGGAAAGGAAAATTATGTGGATATATTGAAGCAACATCTCAAGATATCAGTCAGGAAGTTAAAGCTTGGTCGCAAATGGGACTTCCAAACGGACAATGACCCCAAGCATACTTCCAAAGTTGTGGCAAAATGGCTTAAGGACAAAGTCAAGGTATTGGAGTGGCCATCACAAAGCCCTGACCTCAAACCTATAGAAAATGTGTGGGCAGACCTGAAAAAGCATGTGCGAATTTTTACTAGGATTAAATGTCAGGAATTGTGAAAAACTGAGTTTAACTGTATTTGACTAAGGTGTATGTAAACTTACGACTTCAACTGTAGCTCTGGGGACAACTAGTTCAAGTTTAACTAACCCAAAGCAACGTTTACGGTTTGCCACAGAACACAATCCGTCAGTTTCATTAATACAGTAACAACAACCATACGATACATACACTACCGTTCAAAAGTTTAGGGTCACTTAGAAATGTCCTTGTTTTTTAAAGAAAAGCACATTTTTTTGTCCCTTAAAATAACAAATTGATCAGAAATACAATGTAGACATTGTTAATGTTGTAAATGAGTATTGTAGCTGAGCTATATATTTAAAGAGAGACCAACTTTTAGAATTTTGAATATTGTTCTAATTCTAGACATTCCGTGACATAGCATTGTTTTATAGATGTACTATTGTAAAGTGGTTGTTCCACTGGATATCATAAGGTGAATGCACCAATTTGTAAGTCGCTCTGGATAAGAGCGTCTGCTAAATGATGTAAATGTTTTAAATATTCCCCATGTAATGTTAATGGGGCGCTAACATGGCTGCCATAGAACGTTGTCGTGTCATGTGAATGCACCATAATGCAGAAACCTCATTGGCCCAACTCTCTAGATACATGGCTCTGGTTGTCCCTTGTTTTCACTCATAACATACGTAAATGGCACAATAGAGACAGTGTGGTTGCCAGGAGGGAGAGGGGCGTGGGGCTCTGTTACTGATGAGGCTGAGTCCTACTGCTTGAGGACAAGGACTGATGTGCCAGGCTCCTGTCCATCAATGGATGTATTATACATCCATCACTGAATTAAGCTACTAGCAATGTCTACACAAGGATTTTAGAGTATGGCCTACTTATGAAATGTTATCTGCGTTCCATTCCATGGTGTACAGTTTCCTTTAAGTAATTGTTGGGTTGCTCATTTGTCAACGTAAGTTAGAAAATCATTCATTACCAATGTGTCATTCTGTAACAATATTGGTGAGCATGATTGACCAATTTCTTGGTATTTCAGTGTTACCACAGAGTACAAAGGCTACTTTACAACTTTGTACATAAACATGAAAGTTTAAACTCCACTGTCACTATTTCCTATTTGTTCAGGCAAGCAATAAAAGGTTCAAATGGATTGCACCTGTGAACTTATTTATTCACACTGTATGTCCAAGATAACAAATAAATGTTCTTAATCTTATTTGGTGATCAATCATGGTCAACGTTTTGTAGCCTAATCTATATTTTTTCACAGCTGTAACTTTGAGGCACAGTCAGTCAAAGGTAAAATCATCTCACCTGTCATGAGTGAGTAGTAATTGGGGTATGAAAGGCTGGGGAAATCGGGGGTCATATAATCCACTTTGACCCCATTATCCATAATCTCTTTAAACCCAGGCAAGTTTTGCAGATCGTCCATGTAATCATATCGAAAACCATCGATGAGGAACACCAGAAGTTTGCGGCTGGCGAAGCAGGATCCCGACAAAAGCACTGCAAGAATGGCGATAGCGCACGCCAGGCTCAGTCTGGACATGATGGCTCGTTACGGTCCACTGATACGCACATGTAACTGTACTGAACGATGCGAGCAGGGGCAGGGGCCCCAATATGAGTAGGGGCGGGGCTAATGGCATTGTTAAAGGGCTAAGCCTACTGCAGTTTGAGAATGAAAGTCCATGCGCTCAGACTCACTCTAAGGAAAAATACTTCACGTTAAGGCTATTCTTTATTTTGTTAAATAAATATTTAGTAAGGGCCTAGGCCTATGTGATTTTTCTATTTAATAATTTGTGATATTCTTAATAATTTCTACAATGGAAAATTAAAGTGACACCCTAAAGCCCACTGTAACATATGGAGCAAGTGTCGTATTTAATATCCACAAAGCATTTTTACTCTAAACCCGCAATATCAAAAATGACCAGCAGAGTGTACTCTTCTCATATATTTGTCCAAGGGAACACTTGATCAACACGTTATACAACACGTGGGTCTAATTCTGAATGATGATTGGTTAAAACCGCATTCCAGCCTGCTTCTATTCCACAAATTACTACGGGCTAAATCTAATTTAAAATACCTATTTACTCTGTTCCATCTGACTGTGCAATCCATTGTCTCATCAGCCTAGCCAGGCACGTTATAAACTTCATCTCCACTATAAAAAGCATCTAGACATTTTTGGGGGACTAACATTTAGTTTTCAACAGCAAAGATTTGTATACACCTTGCTGTCAAGGACACCGTTGTCCAGAGGAGCTAGCCAACAACACAACTAACACAATCACTTCAAACGGAAGCTGGAAAGACTGCAAACTAGCTGCACATTGTTTCGTTTGACCTTTTTTCAATTGACATTAATTTGTAAATATCCATTAAAATTATGCAAGCTGATTCATGATTTCGACTGGATGGGAAACGCTGGCTGCCTGTCTGTCTCATCCCGACACTTTCATTACTATGGGACAGATGGAGATCGAATTTAAATATTGTAACAATGTTGCAAAATGTCGGAGAGACAGACAGCGAGCACATTTTCTATGCGAGGTGAAATCGTGCCTCATTAGCTTATTGGTATTGATGTATCCAAATAAATGTCACTAGAAAACAGCTTAAACAAATGCAAATGCAGCTACTTTGCTGTTAATCAGTCTGCACGATTTGATGTGACTGTAAATTAGCTCTAGTTGGCTAGCTAGCGAGCAAGTGATAAGAACGTTGCCAGCCAGTATGGCAATATAACATATAGAGGAACTACTGGGTCGCGTCCATAGATACAGAACAAAAAGACTTAAAGACTGGGCCGCATCTCTAGCAACTGAACCGATAGAAGGAACGACCAGCAGGATTGGGTAGCAACCCTAGATTTGTGTCGGAACTATATCTTGTGCGGTGGCAATTTTAGGATGTAAATCTTGGTGGGCAAAGAACACAACACTAAACAATACATTTAATTGCACTCTAACGGTGACAAACCGTTAGAGTAGGCCCACAACCTGTTAGGGCCTACATAAAGCTGTCTGAACAGCAGAGTCCCAAACAGCAGTCCCAACACCTTACCACTGCTACACTTGGCTATCAGCGGAGCCTTGTCTGGCAGCGAAACAGTTCATTCAGCCTAATTTGCTGCCTTTAAAAAAAACATAGCTGAAATGTCTGACTTACTTAAACAAATGTGGTTTCTACTGACAATTGAGATGTACAAACTATGGCATAAGGGGACGACAAGCGGATAAGAGGCAATCCGTAATTTTGATTAAGACATTAATGAGTGAGCTAGGACATATAATTATTTGTTCAGCACTTTTGAAATGTACAGCGACAGAATTCAGAACATGGGCCGTTCTTACAGTGTTCTCCCTGTACACCAAGTCAGAACCGTAGGATAAAAACAGGGGGCATTTAAGCAGACAATGAAAGCTCTTACAATATTCGATGATTACATTTCTCTAAAACAGGTTATAGGCTACATGTGCACCACTAATTCAGAACAGTAGGCGAAATTAAGAAGGGAAAATAGACCAAATTATTAGGGTGAGGCACATGGGTTACTAACAGTTTACTGCACAACATACACTTAGTATTACTTTCTTAGCTACAGTATACATATCTCCCTGGCATATTACATAATTTATGCAGCAGCATACTACATTTTTGGACACCTTGTTGTGCTGTGCTCACTTGAACAGGAAGAAGGTGCAGCAGTCCTTCGTGGGCAAATTTTGTCAAACTTTGTCATCATAGTCTGGTATTCTCTGGATTTATGGTGCTTTCAAGACAACTGACAACTCTGAAAAAAAACAAGGTTGAATCATGATGACATCAGTGATCTTCAGGTCGTATCTCTAGAAAGAGGCCAGAGTTCCCGATATACAATTCCGAGTTGGGTGACCGTTCTAAGCGTATTTTCCCAGTCAGAGCTTGTCCGTCCCCCCCCCCCCCCCCCCGAGTTCCCAGTTGTCTTTAACTCACTGAAGTCAGATTTCCCAGTTCCAAGTTAACAGTTGTTTTGAGCGCTGCAGAAGTCATGCTGGATTGACAGCATGGCCAATGTTGAATGTTTAGCATTTTAAACTTGGAAAAAGAGACCCTTAAACCCAGAATTGGGACCACACATCCACTCCACTGAATAGCAGGCTAGGGATTGCTTTTCAATCCCTGAAGTTAGCCACTCATTCCTTCCAAACCACCCCTTGTTGAATTGCGATTTACAACTTGTTGTGTAATGTTTATGTCTAATGACCTATGAGCACCGACACGTTTTATGTATAATTTCTCTTCATAATTTCTCTTCATATGACAAGGATTAAAAAGGATTTGCCAGTAGATTGTCAACTTGGTTCATGATGATGACTGCTAGCTAAGATTTTGAAAGTATTTTTATTTTTTATTTTATTTATTTCACCTTTATTTAAACCAGGTAGGCAAGTTGAGAACAAGTTCTCATTTACAATTGCGACCTGGCCAAGATAAAGCAAAGCAGTTCGACAACATACAAAAACAGAGTTACACATGGAGTAAAACAAACATACAGTAAATAATACAGTAGAAAAATAAGTCTATATACAATGTGAGCAAATGAGGTGAGATAAGGGAGGTAAAGGCAATAAATAGGCCATGGTGGCGAAGTAAATACAATATAGCAAGTAAAACACTGGAATGGTAGATTTGTAGTAGAAGAAAGTGCAAAGTAGAAATAAATAATGGGGTGCAAAGGAGCAAAATAAATACAGTAGAGGAAGAGGTAGTTGTTTGGGCTAAATTATAGATGGGCTATGTACAGGTGCAGTGATCTGAGAGCTGCTCTGACAGCTGGTGCTTAAAGCTAGTGAGGGAGGTAAGAGTCTCCAGTTTCAGAGATTTTTGTAGTTCGTTCCAGTCATTGGCAGCAGAGAACTGGAAGGAGAGACAGCCAAAGGAGGAATTGGCTTTGGGGGTGACCAGAGAGATATACCTGCTGGAGCACATGCTACAGGTGGGTGCTGCTATGGTGACCAGTGAGCAGAGATAAGGGGGGACTTTACCTAGCAGGGTCTTGTAGATGACCTGGAGCCAGTGGGTTTGGCGACGATTATGAAGCGAAGGCCAGCCAACGAGAGCGTACAGGTCGCAGTGGTGGGTAGTATATGGGGCTTTGGTGACAAAACGGATGGCACTGTGATAGACTGCATCCAGTTTGTTGAGTAGGGTATTGGAGGCTATTTTGTAAATGACATCGCCGAAGTCGAGGATCGGTAGGATGGCCAGTTTTACGAGGGTATGTTTGCCAGCATGAGTGAAGGATGCTTTGTTGCGAAATAGGAAGCCAATTCTAGATTTAATTTTGGATTGGAGATGCTTAATGTGAGTCTAGAAGGAGAGTTTACAGTCTAACCAGACACCTAGGTATTTGTAGTTGTCCACATATTCTAAGTCAGAACCGTCCAGAGTAGTGACGCTGGACGGGCGGGCAGGTGCAGGCAGCGATCGGTTGAAGAGCATGCATTTAGTTTTACTTGTATTTAGGAGCAGTTGGAGGCCACGGAAGGAGAGTTGTAATGGCATTGAAGCTCGTCTGGAGGGTTGTTAACACAGTGTCCAAAGAAGGGCCAGAAGTATACAGAATGGTGTTGATGTAATCAGTCCAATCATTGCTACTGTAGATATGTGATTTGATGTAATTGTATCTGTGGCCAATGACCTTGAGCCTTCTTGGATAGGCACTTCTAATGTAACTATATGGCAGCACCCAAGGGGCTTTATTTTTCGAGCTCTGCCCGTAGATTTGGCAGTGACATAGTGTCCCCATGAGTGACAGAACACTGGGACAATCACGGCGCAATTAGAGAACATTACCAACCCCTACGCTACGCATTTTCTGCTGGCTGGCCCACAACCACAGCAAGAACAGAGCTAGGCTGAAACACCTGCATTTTGGAGCTGCCTTACTCAAGAAAGCAAAAAAATAGACCATGTTTGTATGGACGGTTTATTAACTCAATGATTTTTAACTTTTTTTCCCCTTTCTTTTTTTTATACATTGTTTGCAAACTGATATGTGACACATATTAATGCCAAAATAACATGCCAAACTGGCAATCCCCTCAAAGTTTATTTTTATTTCTTTATTTGCAAAGAATGTGGGGCTGCCATGAATGACGGGTCACCACTGATCTTGTGGAAGGATGAAATAGTATGAATAAATTCAAAGTAACGTTTTTAATGAAAATATGTCTATCATTATTTGAATATGTTGGTAACCCCTTGTATAAAAGTGATAATGCCGTCAAAGCCGGTGTTTGGAGGATACAGCCCGAGACAAACATAGGTGCTGCTTCTTGGGGATTATCACTTAAGTAGTACACTCTTAGAAAAAAAAAGGTTATTTGGCTGTCCCCATAGGATAACACATTTTGGTACCAGGTAGAACCCTTTTTGGTTCGAGGTAGAAAGAACCGTTGTAGAAACCTCTGTGAAAAGGGTTTTACACAGGGGTGAAAGTAAGGCGGTACTGTAGGTCCGGTACTGTGTCCCGGCGAAATTAATAGTGGGGGTACACCGTATGGGTAAAACGTGAGCATATCACAATTAATACAACATGCCCAAAAAAACTATAGGCTATTATACCATTATTAACATTACTGCATGTCATGACAATTGTGCGAATTGACTGGAAACCGGGTGCTATATGATCCAAATTGCGTTGTGGTTTGAGGAGAACACAACATTTTTTCAAGGGGGAGATGAGTAGCCGAGAAGCTTGTGGACAAGGCGGAGATGAGTGGCCGAGACCGAGGCGCGCCTGGCCTACAGTGGAGATGAGTGGCCGAGACGCGCCTGGACAACAGTGGAGATGAGTGGCCGAGACCGAGGCGCGCATGGACAACAGTGGATGAATCAATTCAGGCTACAAGTGGAGGCCTAATGACAATAGCAGAACGTCATTACAATACACCAGGTGTTTTATAACTGCACTCTAAAAAGAAAAGGTTCCTGGAGTATCCTTTAGGGGGTTCTTCAAATTGAAACGCTGGGGAAACCCCTATAAGTTATTTGAAGAACCCCTTTTAATGGATCCTCAAAGCATCTTTTGAAGAACCTTCTGGGGTTCTTTTGTGAACTATCCCCCCTCCCCTATTATTATTTTTAATAATACACATGACAATAACACAATACTTGAGTTGTCAGTCCTCGGGCTCCTGAGTGGCGCAGTGGTCTAAAGCACTACAGACACCTTGGTTCGAGTCCAGGCTGTATCACAACCGGCCGTGATAGGACGGCGATGTCCGGTCGTCCGGGTTTGGCCGGTGTAGGCCGTCATTGTAAATAAGAATTTGTTCTTAACTGACTTGCCTAGTTAAATAAATAAAGTTACGATTTTAATGGCAAAACAGAATTTAAAAAAAACTCAAAATATGGAGGTAAACTACCAGCAGATCCCCAAGTCCAATGGGTATATCCACTGGTGTGGTGACGTTAATGTGTTGATGTTCTCCATAACCAGAATGATTTTGCAGTGCATGGTGATCGAACAGGTTTCCTGTTATATTCAGAGGTGTAGGAAGTGTTAAGTCTGTGAATCCCAAAAATATAAATTTTACAGATGTTTTTAGTTTGTACTTTTACCCCTAATTTCGTGATATCCAATTGGTAGTTAGTCTTGTCCCATCGCCTCAACTCCCATAGACTCGGGAGAGGTGAAGGTCGAGAGCCATGCATCCTCCGAAACATGACCCTGCCAAGCCGCAATGCTTCTTGACACACTGCTCGCTTAACCCGGAAGCCAGCTGCACCAACGTGTGGGAGGAAACACCGTACAACTGGCACCGCAGTCAGCTTGCAGGCGCCGGGCCCACCACAAGGAGTAGCTAGAGAGCAATTGGACATGGATATCCCGGCCAGCACAAACACCAACCCGGACAACGCTAGGCCAAACATGCACCGCCTCATGGGTCTCCAGGTCATGGCTGGCTGTGACAGCCTGGGATTGAACCCAGGGCTATAGTGACACCTCAAGCACTGCGATGCGGTGCATTAGACCGCTGCCCCACTCAGGAGGCCATTTATACAGATGTTTAACAAAACATGCACACAACAGTATTCATACCTTGGTTTTTGTTGTAAATGAAAAACTGTTTTGATAATGGTTTCATACACATACCTTGTCCATAATGTAGAGGCCTATGGGATTTTCATTGAAGAGGTAAGGGAGGGTGGTACATGTGATCTGCATAACATACCAATTGACATACCTTTGTATGCCTCCTCATCTGTATACCTGCAGACACAAAACATCTGCACCCAATACATCTGCATTCAACATATTCTTGTAGCATACTGTCACAAAAAATGTCGTACTCGTCGGCGAATATGTCGCATGGGAGAGAGAAGGACCAAGGCGCAGCGGGATTGTGGACACTCATGTTTATTACTGACAAAACATGTAAGGCATCCACTTGAAAAACAACACTAGACAGTACTCACGCCATGGACAGTCTTGCAGGCTATACAAAACGCAGTGCAAAAATCAACCACCCACAACCCCAAAGAAAAACACACACACCTATATAGGACTTCCAATCAAAGGCAACTCAACACACCTGCCTTCAATTGGAAGTCCCAATCACCAACACAACATTTAACAAACACAAACCACCTGCCACATCCTGACCAAGACTAACACAATTACGCCCTCTGCTGGTCAGGACGTGACACATACATATTCTTATAGCATACATATTCTTATATTCTTCTGTTTTACAAAGATTTGCACAAATATGAAAAGATAGCGGTCTCATCCTAAAACAATACCAATTTAGATCATATAAGGGACAAACCTTACCTTAAATTGAGGCGATCTTTACATTGTTCAGTTAAGTGCCTACACCTGCTGTCCTTTCAATTCCATATGTTTCAGTTGGGCAGTTCCAGCAAGAACCCCCACCAACTAAGGAGGTTCCTCGACGAACCCCTCCTTTGGGGGGAATTTTCACTGCCAAAAACCAAAGGGTTCTTCAAATGACTTTGTTGAACCCCAACTTGTTTATAGTGTGATTCCATTCATCAAATTGCGGGTGCACTGAGCACTGTTGTGTTTGGATGCTGAAATGATTTTGTGAGTGAAAGAATGTGCGTCGGTAGCCTACAGGAGTGCCTCTGTTAAGTGACTGACTGACAATCAGTTGAAAACATCATGACTGATTATGTTTTTGCCACATTAAAAAGGCATAGGCGGCGTGGCCATAAGGATAGGGGAAGCTAAGTTGTCCTTAAAAGTAATTGAATTAAATTGCCAAAATTATATAGCCTAATTAGCGTACTCCTATCTATACAGGAATAAATGCAATCATTCAAAACAGGCTACTACACCAGAAAGCATGATTTGGCCACGGCTTCTTTTTTTTCACTGGATTGTTTTAAATCGCATAGCCCACAGTCAGTCTGAAGGGACCGTAATATGGGCAGCGCGCGCAGGAAATAACAAATAGATTAGTGGTCGCCAACTGGTCGATCCCCAAACATTTCTGTAGAAAAGCCAACGATACAGACAACGGCTTGCGCTCCTTTTTTTCGTGGTGCACTTGATTCAGAAGCCCCGCGCACCGGGTAGGCAAAAAGTTCCCATTTTTAACCGTTTAATTTGTCTGAAAAGACAAACTCCGCTTACCTGCCAGACCGGGAGATCTGTGGCTAAATCAAGTGTGCCTACTGTCCTGGTCAATCAGATAGCTCAAATCACCGTGCCTCCATCTTCCACTAGCCTGGCCATAGCAAAGTTTGATACTAGCCTACGTGCGACTAATAACATTTAAACCCATGACCAGAGAGAGAGACTGTCAAAGAATACAGCAAAGAGCTGCGGTTTTTATTACCGATTTCATGCCTAAATTATATTCAGTACTGTCAACACTGTTTTTATTAACCACTATTACAAAACGTAAAACGCGCTTCTCTCTACTTCCACTCTCAGTGCAATTAATGAGTGGCCAAGTGTATCGATAGACCTGTTTTTATTATTATTAGCAGCTCGTCTTGTCTATTTTAATATCAAGGAGTATTTCACTTTCTCTTGTCATAGGAACAACATGAATTTCTCACTGAGGCAGATGCAGTGCGACTCGAGTTTCGTCATCAGGTGGAAGACTGTACCCTCTCTGGTCAGTCTCACTGGAGGAAAGAGCAGGAACGGTGGACGGCGGAAACTCTGCTGCGACTAATACAGTGTTCAATACAACTGCGTACTCGGTGTTGTAATCGTTTGGAACCGGTCATCCAACTCGGAACTCGAGCATCTTTCTAGAGCTCCGACTTCCCGACCTGGAGTTCACTGACTTCATTATTTGACCTTGTTTTTTTCGAGTTCCCATTTGACGTGAAAGCACCATGACCATCAGATGCAGGGACCATCAGTCTCGTAAAAAAATGATTTGCTAATTATTTCAATTTATGCTCAGCTGTGCCTCGCAAGTGCTACACCAACTTAATTTCTTTTTATTTAACCTTTTTAACTAGGTAAGTCAGTTAAGAACATATTCTTATTCACAATGACGGCCTACCAAAAGGCCTGCGGGGACGAGAGCTGGGATTAACAAAAATAAAATAAAAATATAGGACAAAACACATCACGACAAGAGTGACAACACTACATAGAGACGTAAGACAACAACATAGCAAGGCAGCAACACAAGATGGTACACACATTATTGGGCACAGACGAAGGGCAATAAGGTAGAGACAAAAATACATCACGCAAAACTGTCAGTAAGTGTCCATGATTGAGTATTTGAATGAAGAGACTGAGATAAAACTGTCCAGTTTGAGTGTTTTTTGTAGCTCGTTCCAGTCGCTAGCTGCAGCGAAAAGCTCCCTCAAGCACTTTCAGAATGTGACTGGCAGAACGGGTGTTGTATGTGTCTCAGATAGGGGGGAGTGAGGCCTAAGAGGGTTTTTATAAATAAGCATCAACAAGTGGGTCTTGCGACGGGTGTACAGAGATGAAAGAGGACCTATTACGATAGAGGAAACCAAGTCTAGATTTAACTTTAGCCTGCAGCTTTGATATGTGCTGAAAGAAGGACAGTGTACCGTCTAGCCATACTCCCAAGTACTTGTATGAGGTGACTACCTCAATCTCTCAACCCTCAGAGGTAGTAATCACACCTGTGGGGAGAGGGTCATTCTTCTTACCAAACCACATGACCTTTGTTTTGGAGGTGTTCAGAACAAGTTTAAGGGCAGAGAAAGCTAGACTAATAAAGCTTTGTTGTAGAGCGTTTAACACAACATCTGGGGAGAGGCCAGCTGAGTATAATTATTATTCGATTTTTTATTTAACCTTTAACTAGGCAAGTCAGTTAAAAACAAATTTGTATTTACAACAGCTTACACTGGCCAAACCCAGACGACCCAGCCCTATGGGACTCCCAATCACGTCCGGTTGTGATACAGCCTAGATCTGAACCAGGGTGTCTGTAGTGACGCCTCTAGCACTGAGATTAAAAATAAATAAATGTATTTAACCTTTATTTAACTCGACAAGTCAGTTTAGAACAACTTCTTATTTACAATTACGGCCTACCAAAAGGCAAAAGGCCTTTTGGTAAAAACAATTAAATAATATAAATATAGGACAAAACACACATCATGACAAGAGAGACAACGCAACACTACATAAAGAGAGACCTAAGACAACAACATAGCAAGGCAGCAACACATGACAACACAGCATGGTAGCAACACAACATGATAACAACATGGTAGCAACACAACATGGGAGCAGCACAAAACATGGTACAAACATTATTGGGCACAGACAACAGCACAAAGGGCAAGAAGGTAGAGACAACAATACATCACACATAGCAGTCACAACTGTCAGTAAGAGTGTCCATGATTGAGTCTTTGAATGAAGAGATTGAGATACAATTGTCCTGTTTGAGTGTTTGTTGCAGCTTGTTCCAGTTGCTAGCTGCAGCAAACTGAAAAGAGGAGCGACCCAGGGATGTGTGTGCTTTGGGGACCTTTAACAGAATGTGACTGGCAGAATGGGTGTATGTGGAGGATGAGGGCTACAGTAGATATCTCAGATAGGGGGGAGTGAGGCCTAAGAGGGTTTTATAAATATGACCAGTTGACCAGTTTACAGAGTATAGAGTGCAGTGGTGTGTCCTATAAGGAAGATTGGTGGCAAATCTGATGGCCGAATGGTAAAGAACATCTAGCCGCTCGAGAGCACCCTTACCTGCTGATCTATAAATGATGTCTCCATAATCTAGCATGGGTAGGATGGTCATCTGAATCAGGGTTAGTTTGGCAGCTGGGGTGAAAGAGTGATAACGATAGAGGAAACCAAGTCTAGATTTATCTTTAGCCTGCGGCTTTGATATGTGCTGAAAGAAGGACAGTGTACCGTCTAGCCATACTCCCAAGTACTTGTATGAGGTGACTACCTCAATCTCTAAACCCTCAGAGGTAGTAATCACACCTGTGGGGAGAGGGTCATTCTTCTTACCAAACCACATGACCTTTGTTTTGGAGATGTTCAGAACAGGTTTAAGGGCAGAGAAAACTTGATGGACACTAAGACAGCTTTGTTGTAGAGCATTTAAAACAAAATTCGGGGGGAGGCCAGCTGAGTATAAGACTATCATCTGCATATAAATGGATGAGAGAGCTTCCTACTACCTGAGCTATGTTGTTGATGTAAGTTGAGAAGAGCAGGTGACAGGCAGTGGCTGAGACAGCAGATTTTCTGACTTTATACACTGCACTCTTTGAGAGAGGTAGTTAGCAAACCAGGCCAAAGACCCCTCAGAGACACCTATACTCCCACAAGAATGGAATGGTCTACCGAATCAAAAGCTTTGGCCAAGTCAATAAAAATAGCAGCACAACATTGCTTAGAATCAAGGGCAATGGTGACATAATTAAGGACCTTTAAGGTTGCAGTGACACATCCATAACCTGAGCGCGGTGCCTTTGATCGCTGCGCCACTTGGGAGCCTGTATCATCTGCATATAAATTGATGAGAGAGCTTCCTAATGTTTGAGCTATGTTGTTGATGTAAATTGTGAAGAGCAACTGATCTATATTGTTATCAAAGCTCGAGTTTTGAAATATAATATGGTCTGAGAAGGACAATATTGGCAGGCTAATACACTATCTATGATAGTGTATTAGGCCTACTGCACAAACCTCATTCCTACAGAACATGTTTTATTAGGTTAATGTTAAAAACATTTTTAATCATGTTTTAAAAAAAAATCTGAGCGGTAGTTCTTGGCTTGCTTTTTGATTGCGAAAGTGATCTTGACTCAAGAGGTTGGTGACCACTGGAATAGATTATTGTTGAGTTGCGACTGTCATTGAAAGCAGAGAGCCAGCCAAGCATATCACAATATTTTAAAACACTATCGTGGGAAAACTGTTTGGAAAGCAAATGGTTATTGCTGTAAAGATATGACAATGAAAAGACTCCAATCTGTCTTTTTAGTGATCAAAATTCTTAACTTAATTGAGCAAATAGTAGCCTCTCTTATTGGCACCAGCGGAGAACAAAGGCCATATCTACGGTGATTGTGCATATTCACTGTCTTTATCATTGGGTCAGTGCCACTTTTAGATGTTTTTGGACAATAATTTTCTCCTTGAGGTTAGATGGGTGTCATATTGTATTTGTGTCACCCCTTTTCGTAGGCCGATTATATGGATCAGACAACATTGTTTTTATTGATCTGTTTGTCAGTGTCAGCAGATTAGGCCACCCTGTAATTTTTGTAGTATTAACAAAAAATGTCCTGTACCGGTAAGAAATTAAATCTACTTTCACCCCTGGTTTTACATGGAACCCATAAATGTTCTACCTGGATGTGACCAAAAGGGTTATTTCTACCTGAAACCAAAAAGGGGTCTCTTATGTGAATAGCTGAAGAACCCTTTTAGGTTCTACATTGAACAAAAATATAAATGCAAACTGTAAAGTGTTGGTTTCATGAGCTGAAATAAAAGATCCCAGAAATGTTCCATATGCACAAAAAGCTTATTTCTCTCAAATATTGTGCACAAATTTCTCCTTTGCCAATATAATCCATCCACCTGACAGGTGTGGCATATCAAGAAGCTGATTAAACAGCATGATCATTACACAGGTGCACCTTGTGCTGGAGACAATCACATAACACAATTCCACAGATGTCTCAAGTTTTGAGGGAGCATGCTGACTGCAGGAATGTAAACCAGAGCTGTTGCTAGATAATTGAAGGTTCATTTCTCTACCGTAAATCACCTCCAATGTCGCTTTAGAGAATTTGGCAGCACATCCAACTAGCCTTACAACCGCAGACTATGTGTATGGCGTTGTGTGGGCGAGGGGGTTGCTGATGTCAACGCTGTGAACAGAGTGCCCCATGGTGGCGGTGGGGTTATGGTATGGGCAGGCATAAGCTACAGACAATGAACACAATTGCATTTTATCATAGCAATTTCAATGCACAAAAAAACGACATGAGATGCTGGGACCCTTGTGAGACCCATTTTTATTAAAGTATCTGTGACCAACAGATGCATATCTGTATTCCCATTCATGTCAAATCCATAGATTAGGATCTAATGAATTTATTTCAATGGACTGATTTCCTCATATGACCTGTAACTTTTTTTGTTAAAGAGTGTAGTAGGCTATTCATGTGTCTATGAATAGCAAGTCGAGCGGAATGTTTCAGATATTCTACTGGAACAAATAAAGAAAGAAAGGGGTTTAGACCTATGGGGTCAAAATGTGGATTTGAGAAACAATACACAGCATACAACAATTATTTTACAACTGTTAAACGATACAGTGGCAAAATTCACCAATGAGTTGTGCCCATACAACGATTTTCAGTCGAACAAAACGTACATAGGCTCTGATTGGCTAAGCGTCGCCTCGCCAGCCGGGTGTACCACCGACTTGCCATCCTCCAAGACGCATGGTCAATATCACAACGTTGGCGCGCTGCAAAGGTAGGTGGTCGTTGTTTTCTATGTCGTGTTTTTACGATAGATTACTTCAGAAAGCTATTAATGCTTCATAGATGAGACTATTCAACGCCTTTATCTAACTTGAAATACCGGTATGCCTCAATGACTAAATGGAAACGCTGTTCAGCAAATGTATGCAAATATTAATAATGCCAAAAATATACAATGGAATAAACGTTGTTTATAATTGTAGCTAGGAATGATGGCAGATTGTAATCGCCTCATTATATGCATTTGTTGATTTATGGCTTGAATGGATCGGATCCATACGTAATGTAATAGCTAGATAGAGCTACACACGCTAGCGACAAAGCCACGTCTTGGTAACAGTTGTTCATAATGCTATGTCAATGTGTTAGTTAATAGTAGGCTTGCTACTCCTATCCAGATTAATTAGCAGCAAAAACAATGTACTTCGCTATTTATCAATTAAGCGTGTCTCACACTAGATTAAACCAAATCAATGGGCTAAAGTGTATGTGCCTTGGCGGTTATAGCAGTTTTTCTGATTGTAGTTAAACTTGGTAACTAGCAGTAGCTAGCATTTCCTAATGTATTTCGGTTGTGCATTCCCTACTGTGAGTTTTAAAAGTGACAGCACGCCCTTGCCTGCTCACCCCATGGCTGCATCGGAAGCAGTCGGTCTTTTCTCTCCTCTCTCTACGATAGGTATTGAGGTGAAAGGTGACACTCCCTCATTGGATGGCTCAACATGTCCCAGCTCAGCTGTCACTTTGGTTCTTGCACGCCCCATTAATCCTCCCTTTCCCCTTTGTGTCTCCACACACACACACACACACACACACACACACACACTTGCAATGTCTTGTCATTTCACTCAGTGCTCTAGGAGAAGTTTTAGTGAGACCAGTTAAACTCCTTTACGGTGACATTGGAGCATCATGTTGATTGTTTTCATTGTGCTCAGGTACAAAAACCCCCCGAAGCCTATTATTGTGAGGACATTGTTTTCCCCATTGCACTTGCCAAGTTGCTGGGTGTATTGTTTCCAATATACCTATGTTTGCGTATTGAAATCTGTACAACCTGCACATTTGAACAAATTCTTGGTCAATAACAAGTTGCCTGGCCTGGTTGCCTGTCTTGAGACAATGTAAGGAACAGATGTCAAACTCGTTCCATGGTGGGCCGAGTGCCTGCGGGTTTTCGCTCCTCACTTGTACGTGATTTATGAATTAAGGTCACTATTTAGTTAGGAACTCCCCACACCTGGTTGTCTAGGTCTTGATTGAAAGGAAAAAGCAAAAACCTTCAGACAATAGACCCTCCATGGAATGAGTTGGACACCCCTGGTGTAAAGGGAAAGGTCTCTGAGAGGTCTGTTCTGCTGCAACCTTTGGCCAAGTGAACCTAGTTCACCTGGGTGGGCAAAGGTAATCCAAGCTTATCCAGTGTGACCACAAGTAGCCGAGACTGATCAATGGGGTTGCTTCATTAACCAATAAAGGGGCGGCAAGTAGCCTAGTACAGGCGGCAGGTAGCCTAGTGATTAGGGCGTTGGGCCAGTAACCAAAAGGTTGTTCGATAGAATCCCTGAGCTGACAAGGTAAAAATGTGTCTTTCTTCCCCTGAAGACGGCAGTTAACCCATTGTTCCTAGGCCGTCATTGTAAATAAGAATTTGTTCTTAACTGACTTGCCTAGTTAAGTAAAGATGCTTTGGAGTGGTTTCTACACTGTCCAATCTATGGCATTCATGATTTAGGGGTCTAGCTGATGAGATGACATTCTGGGTGTTAATGACATTGTAGAACAGGAACAGATGCATTCATTCTGTCATTTGAAAGCCATTAACCTAGGTTGTATTTATAATGTAGATTCTTCTGTTGCTAAATGTTTTGCAACAGAAACGGTTTACTCCAAACAGAAACCAAAATGTTTCTATTGGACAAATTCAGGTAGGTCCCGTTTCGTTCTGTTTGGTTGGTAAACGGTCTCCGTTGCAAGACATACTGAATACACCCCTGGACATACTGACGGTGTCCTAAACCTCCTAGAATGTAGCTTAACACGTAGCATAACTAGGACTCTGAGTTTAGAGGGCACTTCTTCCACTCATCCCCCCCCCCCCCCCCCCCCCCCATTACTGCATACAGAGCTGTCCAGAGACATTGGCCTCCGTTGTTGTGACCTTGCTGAAATTATTTTCATTCATGTTGTTACTACTTTAGTCCATTTGGCATGTATACAAAGGGGCCTCATGTTATGAAACACATACAGTTGTGACAATAGAGTAATGATCATAGTGCTGTAATTCCTCTAATAGAGTAATGATCATAGTGCTGTAATTCCTCTAATAGAGTAATGATCATAGTGCTGTAATTCCTCTAATAGAGTAATGATCATAGTGCTGTAATTCCTCTAATAGAGTAATGATCATAGTGCTGTAATTCCTCTAATAGAGTAATGATCATTGTGCTGTAATTCCTCTAATAGAGTAATGATCATAGTGCTGTAATTCCTCTAATAGAGTAATGATCATAGTATTATACTGTAACGCCTCCAAGTTTTGGATGTGTTCAGGTGTTGCATTATTGTAAACACTGCAGTTTAGGAGGAGCTTTTGAGTGAACCAAATGCAGTGAGTTTGTCCCCCTTCTTAATCCTTAGGTTAGCTGCCTGAAGGGGGGTCTGTCAACCCCAGACACTCTGCTGCTGCTTAGACTTGGCCACAAGTAGTGAAGTGAGTATGTGTTTTGAGAGTGACTGTGATATAATCTGAGCCTGAGGTGTAGAATTTACCATGTAGATAAGCCCAGTCAGTGAATGAAAAGATTTGGCTTGAAGGACGCACACATCACTCACCACCAGTCACGTATGAGTCACAACGCCTCTGAAACAAGCATTGCTCTGGATATATGTCCAGAAGTAAAGAAGATGATGTAAATGACTGATGAGATTAACCAGGACTCCATAACTGTGGGGTTGTAGATTAACCCATGTGTTTATGCAAAGGCTTTGACATGAGTCTCCAGTTGAACTTCAGTGTCTCTCTGTCTTGACGTCTGATGGCTCACACTCCATAAATTGTTCTGCGTGTTAATGGGAGTTGCTCCCCCTATCCAACACACACTAACATACAACATACCCCCTGCCCAGTATTTTCCGTTCAAACATCATTTTGTTTTAAATAGCTGCACTCCCGCTCCTCCCTCCCTTCCCTCAGTCTGCTTGGCTGATAGGGCATGGGGTGATCCTTTACTACCCAGTCTTGCCAAGTTTAGAGGTCGGGCGGGCTGCTGTAGTAGGTTTCAGGTTACCTTTTGGTTGGAAGGCAGAAAAACCTGGGAGGGCAAGCAAGGCTATGATGTGACTGGATGCATGGCTTCCCTGGCCAGACCTTGACTGGTGTTCTTGGCCTGGTAGTGGTACTACTTGATCTATGTCCTCTGTCACCATCAGGATGTATCAGATTATTCAAAGTTCTTGTTACCTCGAGTAACCTCACAATAATATGCCTACACATAGTGGTACATGGCTGATTAACCTGCCCATCCATTGAACAGCAGCACATTCCTTCTGTCCTTTCCACTAATATTTTCCCAGTAAAAGTTGCTGTTAAAAGATATATTTAACCATATCTTCACCCACTCAATCACCACTTCCTGTAATCATTCAGCGGATATCTGAGGGGCTTCTGGCCAATGGGGTTGGACCATTGAGTCTGACCATTGAGTCTGACCTTTGAGACATTACATATTACCTGTCCTCTGGTCACTGTGAACTGTCACCTTATCAGATAGACTCCTGCAATATTGTCCACTGGCCAGCCACCTGTGAGGACAGACATATTGACCTGCTAAGAAGACCTTTGTCATTCCCTCATTCTGGTTAGCTAGAGACGTGTGTGTGTGTGTGTGTTTTAATTTATTATTTAACCTTTATTTAACTAGGCAAGTCAGTTAAAAACAAATTCTTATTTACAATGACAGCCTAGGAACAGTGGGTTAACTGTCTTGTTCAGGGGCAGAACAACAGATTTTTACCTTGTCAGCTCGGGGATTCGATCTAGAAACCTTTCGGTTACTGGCCCAACGCTCTAACCTTTGTGTGTTGTACAGTGACACATTTGTTGTTCTTTTGGCTCTGTACTCCAGCACTTTTGAAATTATACAATGACTATGAGGTTAAAGTGCAGACTCGCTGTCAGATTTAATTTGAGGGTATTTTCATCCATATCGGGAGAACACTTCTACATTTATGTGGATGCTACCATGATTACGGATCATCCTGAATGAATCATGAATAATGATGAGTTAGATAATAAAAACATGTAAAGATCACTGTTGAAATATGTTTGGGCCAGTATGCCACTGGCTAGCCACCATTATGTTGCTGTTATCTCTGCTATTTATAGGCAACATGTGGCTTCTCTGAATCAGTGACACTTTGGATCAGCTAGCTACTCTTGGAGGCACTAGCCTTGTAGCTCACTACAGTACACTTCCGTTTGCTGAAAGTGCAGTAGTTTTGACCAGTTTTGAGACCCCAGTATTGTCTACCTGTTTTGTTTGGTGGCGGGTTGTGGATCAGAAGGACACTCTTGGTTGCATATCTGCTGTGGAGAAAGACACCTGAAGGACGTCTGAGAGTACATCACACTATGGTGCTTTCTTTAAACCTCTCCACGCTGCTTGTGAAACCTGGGGAAGGGAAGCATGTAGACAGAGCAGAGGTTTATGTTTGTTAGGCTTTTTACTGAAATTAAAGTACTTGAGTAAGGCTTGGTTATAAATTGGTCAGTTTGTTATTGTGCCACTTCCACCACACTGTCTCCAAATTCTATCAAATAGCCTAGTTGACAGGAAATTGTGGGGCCTGACGTAAGACTTGTCCTCTTGTGTTGTGTATCTTTCTAGCAGCAGGTGATGTGTCTGCGTGTAATAGTCTGAGAATAAATGCATGGGACAGTAATAGACAGAAGAACTAGGTGAGAAGTCACGTTGGTCCTATAGGGTTACGTCAAAGGCCCACATTTCTCCTGCCTGCTAGGCATGGTCCACTGCTGGCACTGCATGGGGGACATCACCTCCATATCTTCAACCCAGGGCTTTAGCAGGAAACATCTTTATCTAGATAAAGCAGTTATCTATCTAACTGATGTGGATTTAATCACTTATTTGACTCGATATGATGTGTAGGCCAGAGGTTGGCAACAGGTGGCCCACAATTTATTATAATTTTTTTTGGCCCCCCAAAGTTAAGTAAATATGTGTGTGTGCAGTGCAGTGCATTCGGAAAGTATTCAGACCCCTTGACTTTTTCCACATTTTGTTACGTTACAGCCCCCCTCATCAATCTACACGCACTACCCCATAATGACAAAGCGAAAACAGGTTTTAGAAATGTTTGCAAATGTATTTAAACCCTCCCCCTCCGGAAATATCACATTTACATAAGTATTCTGACCCTTTACTCAGTACTTTGTTGAAGCACCTTTGACAGCGATTACAGCCTAGAGTCTTCTTGGGTATGATGCTACAAGCTTGGCACACCTGTATTTGGTGGGTTTCTCCCATTCTTCTCTGCAGATCCTCTCAAGCTCTGTCAGGTTGGATGGGGAGCATCGCTGCACAGCTATTTTCAGGTCTCTCCACAGATGTCCGATCGGGTTCAAGTCCGGGCTCTGGCTGGGCCACTCAGGACATTCAGAGACTTGTCCCTAAGCCACTCCTGCATTGTCTTGGCTGTGTGCTTAGGGTCGTTGTCCTGTTGGAAGGTGAACCTTCGAGGTCCTGAGCACTCTGGAGCAGGTTTTCATCAAGGATCTCTCTGTACTTTGCTCAGTTAATCTTTCCATCGATCCTGACTAGTCTCCCAGTACCTGCAGCTGAAAAACATCCCCACAGCATGATGCTACCACCACCATGCTTCACCGTAGGGATGCTGACAGTTTTCCTCCAGACGTGACACTTGGCATTCAGGCCATAGAGTTCAATCTTTGTTCCATCAGACCAGAGAAACTTGTTTCTCATGGTCTGAGAGTCCTTTAGGTGCCTTTTGGCAAACTCCAAGCAGGCTGTCATGCCTATTACTGAGGAGTGGATTCTGTCTGGCCACTCTACCATCAAAGCCTGATTGGTGGAGTTGTGCAGAGATGGTTGTCCTTCTGGAAGTTTCTCCCATCTCCACAGAGGATCTCTGGTGCTCTGTCAGTGTGACCATCGGGTTCTTGGTCACCTCCCCGACCAAGGCCCTTCTCTCCTGCTTGCTCAGTTTGGCCGAGGTGGCCAGCTATAAGAAGAGTCTTGGTGGTTCCAAACTAATTCCATTTAAGAATGATGGAGGCCACTGTGTTCTTGGGGACCTTTTGGTACCCTTCCCCAGATCTGTGCCTCAACACAACCCTGTCTCGGAGCTCTACGGACAATTCCTTCAACCTCATTGCTTGGCTTTTGCAATGACATGCACTGTCAACTGTGGGAACTTATATAGACAGGTGTGTGCCTTTCAAAATCATGTCCAATCAATTGAATTTACCACAGATGAACTACAATCAAGTTGTAGAAACATCTCAAGGATGATCAATGGGAACAGGATGAACCTGAGCTCAATTTCGAATCTCATAGCAAAGGGTCTGAATACTTAGAAATACCTTATTTACATTATTTTTTTCTTTTGTAATACATTTTTGCTTTATCATCATGGGGTGTTGTGTGTAGATTGATTAGGGGGAAAAAATAATTTAATTCATTTTAGAATAAGGCTGTAACGTAACAAAATGTGGAAAAAGTCAAGGGGTCTGAATACCCCCCTCCCCCAGTCAGGCAGGCTTAGACTCTAGAGGGTTAATCTACCTTTGTCAAAGACCAAGACACTGGGATGTAGGCTAAAGAAAGACCACTATCTGGTCCAAAGTTCAATAGAGCCACAACCTTACACTCACTATTACTAGAGAAAGAAAGAGAGTGGGTAATTGGAGAGCATAGTCAATCCATTGTTCTACAGACTAGTAGTTCACACAGAGGATAAGACTAGCTATTAGTGAATGAATGCTGAAATCATGCCATGGGAATTTCAAACCTGAGAATGTTTACAGCAACAGTATGATCTTTTAAATATAGAGAGCAACATATGGATATCTACATGTACATACTACCTCAATCAGCCCGACTAACCCGGTGCCTGAATGTAGCCTCGCTACTGTTATTTTTTTACAGTTAAAAAAAATAAATAATAATCTTTACTTACCTATTGTTCACCTAATACCTTTTTTGCACTATTGGTTAGAGCCTGTAAGTAAGCATTTCACTGTAAGGTCTACACCTGTTGTATTCGGTGCACGTGACAAATAAACTTTGATTTGATTTCACAACCAATGTTCCCTGCTTAGTACTTGTTAAGCTAGTAGCTAACTAACATAGAAAATCACCTTTTTAGGATACAGGTTATGATTTGATTTATTAATGATTTGATTTCCCACCAGGAGGAAATTCGTTTGATGGTTTAGGACATAGTCACGTACTATGTTCATTTAACAATGCCTCTTTTTCCCAACAGACAGACAGAGACGCTAGCAAAGGCCCAACCATGCAAGCCCAGCAGCTCCTGAATCAGCTGCGCTTCCCCGAGCTGGATGAGGTGCGGCAGTACCTGCGCAGCCTGTCCACACACACGTTGGTGGGTATGGGGGCATTCGCTGCTCTCACAACCTACTGGTACACCACCCGGCCCAAGGCCCTGAAGCCACCATGCGACCTGAGAATGCAGTCCGTTGAGGTTCCGGTAAGGAGGGTCGGCACCGACCTGCTATGATAAAGGACATGGCATGCTTTCTGTATGACGTGGCAATGCCTGAAAGTATTGTTATGTGTAAATAGGTACACGTTTTTTCTCGTTACTTTCAGTCCTGCCTCTTCAAGTAAAACCTCACTTCATGAGTCATAGTAAGGGCTGTATATGCCAGCTAAAGATATAGGCTACTATCCTTAGTGCAGGGCTGTATATGCCAGCTAAAGATATAGGCTACTATCCTTAGTGCAGGGCTGTATATGCCAGCTTAAGATATAGTACTATCCTTAGTGCAGGGCTGTATATGCCAGCTAAAGATATAGTACTATCCTTAGTGCAGGGCTGTATATGCCAGCTAAAGATATAGTACTATCCTTAGTGCAGGGCTGTATATGCCAGCTAAAGATATAGTACTATCCTTAGTGCAGGGCTGTACTATACTCCCACAGTGAGGTGCCTGAGGCTGTTTGAGTAGTGGCCTGCCTAGTCTCTAGTGCCCTTGGTTTCACATTTGTGGCCTGAGAGTGGCATTATGTTATGGGTGGAGCGTACCCACCACACTTGGCCCAGAAAAGGCGTTGGCCAGCTAAGTTAGATGCATGTGTAGCTATACTTGAGTGAGTAAACACAATGCCTCACACAAACAGAAATGACTCGGAAAAGAACAGGATGGATGAGCACAATGAACAACCCTGTTGAAATGGCTTCTCCACAGCTAGTCATTAAACCATTAGCACACAGAGGACTTCCTCACTTTTAAATCTTGGTGTTTGTGCCGACGTCTTTGGGTCATACCTATTGTAGTCAGACCGTGAGCTAGTCGCCTGTATGATGGCTGTTTACTGTATTTCCTGTCAGGGAGGAGAGTATGCCCGCCGGTCAGCGCTGATGGACAGCGACAAACACATGACCCACCTGTACAACGACGCCAAGACCATGTATGAGTTCTTCCTCAGGGGCGCACGGGTCTCCAGTGAGTGTCTCGCTAAGCACCTTATGTAGACTTGACGTACTAGGACATTGAGGTGATTTGAAATGTTCATTGTGTGTTTTCCACTAGACAATGGTCCCTGTCTTGGAGCAAGACAACCAAGCCAGCCCTATGAGTGGCTGTCATACTCCGAGGTAGGACAACAACATTAATCTGTCACTTTCTCTTTTTCTAGTATGATTAATATATTTCTGCTTAGATGTTATACCAAATGTAGTTTTAGGCAGTAAAATATTGTTTGGTGCACTATTCTATCATAATTAGACAGTCTACAAGGCCACGTGGTGTGTCTGAGTGCTCTATTTAAACAGAAAGCCAGCCACTCCCATCTAAACCACAAGGGATTCCCCTCCCCCTCCCCCAGTGAGGAACTTCTAGTCCTCTGTCACTCTTCCTAGTGTTCCCCCTCTCCTCTGAGACCGCAGGGTCGTATTCACTAGACACCAAACGGAGGGAAACGGAGAGGCACTACCTGAACTTGTCCAATAAGAAACTGTTCTTGCAAAATAATTTTCCGCTGCAAAATGTTTTGCTACAGTGTGTACTAATGAATATGTCCCAGGTGTTCTGCTGAGTCATCCATCCTGGAGTGTGTATCACTAACGAGCAGTTTGCCCTCCACCCCACCCTCCCCTGGGGCGGCAGGTAGCCTAGTGGTTAGAGCGTTGGACTAGTAACCGAAAGGTTGCAAGATCGAATCCCCGAGCTGACAAGATAAAAATCTGTCATTCTGCCCCTGAACAAGGCAGTTAACCCACTGTTCCCAGGCTGTCATTGAAAATAAGAATTTGTTCTTAACTGACTTGCCTAGTTAAATAACGAGCTGTGTCCCCTCCACCCCCAGGTAGCAGAGAAGGCAGAGAACCTGGGCTCAGCGCTGCTCCACAGGGGACACAGTCAAACCAAAGACCAGTTCATTGGCATCTTCGCTCAGAACCGACCAGAGGTGAGCAGCACGTCATAAACCGACTTGAAGAGCAGCACGTCATGAAATAGGACACAGTCACATACAATGTTAACCACGTTGAACTGGTTCATTCTGAATCTGCTACTTGTGGGGTAAATACTACACAGGCACACAGCTCTTTCTATAGAAGTGATATAAGACTGGTTTGAGTCTTGTGCTCTGTGTGTCTGCAGTGGACCATCGCTGAGCTGGCCTGCTATACCTTCTCCCTGGTGGCTGTGCCCCTGTATGACACTCTGGGCACTGAGGCCATTGCCTACGTCATCGACAAGGGTGAGCAACAACCAAGAGAAGCTCTCAAATAAGAATACATTTAAATTTAACTGCTTTTATATGCCCAGCTTATCTCATTGAGACAGAATTTCTTGTGGGTTTGGTGGTTGACCCTATTTACCTCACTTTGTCTCTCTCTCTCCTCTCTGTGTGTGTACGCGTGCGCACAGCCACCATTTCCAGCATACTGTGTGACGTCCCTGAGAAGGCCAGGCTGGTCCTGGAGTGTGTCTCTGGCAGGGAGCACAGTGTCAGAACCATCATCCTCATGGAGCCCTTTGACGATGAGCTGGTGGCCAAGGGGAAGGACTGTGGCATCGACATTCTCAGCCTGAGCCAAGTGGAGGTGAGGGGAGAAACTCTGACTTATAACTGGGCTGTCTGTTTTACCACTTTCGTAACTAAACTCGCTTCAAATTCTCAGAGCTTTTGTTTTTGTGTGCTAAACCGCAGACTTTAGGTAGGTGCAGTCTAGAATTGCGCTGTTTTGCGTCTGTCTTTACCACAAGTGAAGTCCTAAAATCTGGTGTTGTCCCATGAGACTAGCTAGTGCTACTACATATTCATGCTACGTTCATGTTGTCTTCTTCTAGACTATCGGCAAGGCCCACCACCACCAACCAGTTGTGAGTAAAGATACCTCTCTGTCCCTCCCTCATGCCCCATATTGATTGGAGTTGATTTTGCCTTAATTCATGCAGTTCTTTGACCTGTGACCCTTTGCTCTCTGCAGCCTCCCGGTCCTGAAGACATGGCTGTCGTCTGCTTCACCAGTGGAACCACAGGTACGCCATTGTATGATCCAATGCCAAACGGAGCACTGTGCTAAGATGGCCTCTATGGCCCTCTTGTGTGGCTCTATCTGTAGAGTGCTGTTTAATGTGTCCACATGTATGAGGCTAGTCTCTCATTTTTGTGTTGTCTTCCTCAGGGAACCCAAAGGGAGCCATGCTGACACATGGGAATGTCGCTTCCAACTGCTCTGCCTTTATCAAAGTCATTGAGGTAAAACGATAGAACAGTGTTGTTTTACGACTAACACATGATGAACAAACCTATTTGCTCACATGTCTTCTCCACAGTTGAACTCCCACAGTTCAGGATAGAGTCACTTCAGCCCCTTGGTATTCAAATGTTTCCTGTAGTTGTGAACCATACGAGCTAATGATTGTAAGGAAAGATGGTGTCAAATATCATGTTTACACCCAACCTAGTCACGTATAAACACTGTCTTGCCATCTAATGTGATACCCACATGCTCATGAGGACTGTCTGTTGCTGTCTGAAAAATTGTGCTGTGAAACCTTGTCTCTATTGTGTCTGTCTTACTCAAATCTCCTTTCTGCAAGTGCCAAGATTTACTGCTAAGCTATTTGTGCTGTAACTTATTTCTGAACCTCTTTCTCTCCTCTCCGCTAATGCCAGTGTATCTGTTTCAGCGCTAACATGCTAACCGGTGTGTCTCTGTCTTTCTGTGCTGCTCTGGCCCGCCTGCCTCTGTCCTCTCGTCTACTCGCCTCTGGTTCTGTGGGCTCCAGGCCTGTTGCCTGCCTAACCACGAGGATGTACTGCTGCCATACCTGCCTCTGACACACATGTTTGAGCAGGTGGTGGTTGTAGGGGGTCTCATAATCATTATCTCCCCTTGTTCTGTATGTGTTTGTCGTGCGTATGTATCCTTTAGGATCACCTCATATTAGACCACCACGATGTTCATATATCCTACCTGCCCCTTGCTCATATGTTCGAGAGGGTTGTAGAGGTATGTCTCCATGCTTTTCTATCTTTGTGCTACTGTAAGTCCTCTGACCTTCAAATTCTTCTCCTACAATGTAAATGCGTGATGCTTTTTTGCCAGATATGGTCCCATATCTACAGACCTGTTTGAGTTTTTACACATCATTTGTCCTCTCCACCTCTGTGCTATTCTGACCTCTCACCCCAGGGGGTCATTCTGGTGCATGGGGGTCGGATTGGTTTCTTCCAGGGAGACATCCGCCTGCTGATGGATGACCTCACCACCCTGAGGCCTACAGTGTTTCCTGTGGTGCCACGCCTCCTCAACAGGATGTTCGACAAGGTGAGAAACACTGACTCTCCGAACTACGTTTCCTGTAATGCCCTGCTGCCTGCTACAGCTCTCGTGTTGACTACAGTTGTTGCTTTATTTTGACCTCATAATGCCCTGTCTTCAGATCTATGGGCAGGCTAACACCTCTCTGAAGAGGTGGGTGCTGGACTTTGCCTTTAAAAGGAAAGAGGCTGAGCTGCTGAGTGGCATCATTAGGAGGGACAGCATCTGGGACAAACTCATCTTTAGGAAAGTGCAGGTACTGTATCTCCTCCCTGACTGAGAGAACCACTGTGCTCCACAGATCACTGAATGGCACATAGTAAAACATGTCCAAAACTTGTCCAGCCATCTTAATGACCTCCTGATTCTTGTCTCTCTGGTGCCCCCTGTAGGCCAGTCTGGGAGGACGGGTGCGTCTGATGATAACAGGTGCTGCCCCTGTGTCTGCCACGGTGCTGACGTTCCTGCGAGCCGCTCTGGGCTGCCAAGTGAGTCTGTCTTAGGGTCTCCACTTGTGCATTCTGGGATTGGGTAGCTCCAGCGGAGGTTGTAGTGTGGTGGTATACTGATGCCCAGCTGTAGGATCTCATGAGTGTTCCAGGCCAGTAAAGTAGATTGTAGGGGCTATATGTTTGTGTCGGACTAGTTAGTGCAAGGTCCAGGCTCTGAAAGTCACGTGATGGGTAAATGGTTAACATACCATTCAAGACTATTAAAGTTTCTCAGGTAGAAATTTGCCTGTCAGTTTGGTATTGATATGATTGAAATCCAGCTGTATATTATCAATATAAGACTCCCATGCAATGTCTAGGACAGACCCAGTCCTGCATCATACATAAAAATCATGGAAACAGTGCAAAAAAAGTATATTTTCCTTTAACAGTTGTATGAGGGGTATGGACAGACTGAATGCACAGCGGGCTGCACAATGACAGTACCAGGGGATTGGACAGCAGGTAATGAACACACTGCCCCACCGATGCATTAACCGTCACACATTAGTCATCTCGTTTATAGAGAGAGGTTGTATACTATAGCCAGTCACTAACTCCCCCTGGGGGTCCTGTGAGGGATGGCACCATATTCCTTAAGCCTCTGGTCAAAGGTAGTGCACTATATAGGGAGTAGGGTGCCATTTGGGACATAGCCTAGTTGTGTTTATGGAGGCTAACTCTGCTGTTTCTGTGCTTCCCTCCCCAGGTCATGTTGGAGCGCCCCTGCCATGTAACTCGGTGAAGCTGGTGGATGTGGCTGAGATGAACTACCTGGCTGCCAATGGAGAGGGAGAGGTGGGTGGGTGGGAGCCTTGCATTGCCCTTGGTACCCAGTGGTGTTGTTTAACATGAAGCTGTTACTCTACTGAAGTCTGTCACAAATGGCACCTTACTCCCTTTATAGTGAACTACTTTTGACCAGGCCCTCTGGTCATAAGTAGTGCACTATAAAGGGAATAGTGCCATTTAGGATCCATCCAGAATGTTATGTAAAGATTGTGTTTTTGCAGTGTTTACCTCATCAACATTGAAATAGGTCATATCCCCTTTACACTCCATGCACTAAGTCTATAGGATGTGTGTGTGTGTTTTTCCAGGTGTGTGTGAAAGGAGCTAACGTGTTTCTGGGCTACTTGAAGGACCCAGAGAAGACTGAGGAGACCATTGATGCTAACGGCTGGGTCCACACAGGGGACATTGGCAAGTGGTTACCGGTGAGTGTGTAACTCACTCACACACCGGCCAGTTTATTAGGTACCTATCTAGTACCGGTCGGACCTCCCTTTGCATCCAGAACGTCCTGAATTCTTCGGGTCTTGGATTCTACAAGCCGGAAATGTTCCACAGGGATGTTGGTCCATGCTGACGCAATGGCATTACGCAGTTTCTGCAGATTGGAAAGTGGTACACCGTCACCAGCCTGTACCATTGACACCAGGCAGGATGGTCCATGGACTCATGCTGCTTACACCAAATTCTGACTCTGCCATCAGCATGACGCAACAGCAACCGGGATTCGTCAGACCAGGCAATGTTCTTCCACTCCTCAACTGTCCAGTGTTGGTGATGGCGTGCCCACTGGAGGGGCTCTTCTTGTTTTTAGCTGAGTGGAACCCGCTGTGGTCGTCTGCTGCAATAGTCCGTCTGTGACAAAGACCGACGAGTTGTGCGTTCCGAGATGCCGCTCTACACACCACTGTTGTAATGCTCCGTTATTTGTCCGCCTGTTAGCTTGCACAATACTTGCCATGCTCCTTCAACCTCTCATCAACAAGCGGTTTACGTCCACAGGACTGCTGCTGAATGGATGTTTTTTGTTTGTCGCACCATTCTCGGTAAACCCTAGACATTGTCCTGGGTGAAAAGCCCATGAAGGCGGCCGTTTCTGAGATACTGGATCTGGCACGCCTGGCACCGACTATCATAGCACGCTCAAAGCCGCTTGAATTTCTGTTTTGCCCATGCTAACGTTCAATCAAGCAGTAAGTGGATGCCGGTATGCCTGCTTTTATATATAGCAAGCCATGACCACATGACTCACTGTAGGAGCGATCCATTTTTGTGTACCTAATAAACTGGCCAATGACTGTGTATACAGCCTCTATATCCGCCTACTGTTTCTTAACACTCTTATTATGATCTCTCATCTGTGTGTACAGAACGGCACTTTGAAAATTGTGGACAGGAAGAAGCACATCTTTAAGCTGGCCCAGGGAGAGTACATTGCACCGGAGAAGATTGAGAATATCTACACCAGGAGTGACGCAGTGGCACAGGTCTTTGTGCACGGGGACAGCCTACAGGTAAGGAAGGATTGATACTGTGTCCATAAGGAAAATGGATATACTACTGGGTCATATTCATTAGAAAGTTAATGGACTGAAACTGGGAGGTACTACCTGCGCTGTCCAATAAGAAACACCCTTTTATTGAATTGTTTTAGATGCAAAACGTTTTGCTACCTTTAGTCCTAATGAATACAACCCTGGTATCCACCTCATTTTTGAACGCTTTTAAAACACTGCAGCCATACGCAGAACCTATGGATACAACTTTCTCCGCGCTTGAGCATTATCATAATTAATATGTGACCCGCTAGAACCCTGCATTAGCATGTTTCTGTTAGGTGATACATCATGACAAAATACACCATATTACTGTCCTGCTAATGTGCCTGGACCTTGTAGGCTAAACTGATGAGAAAAAAAACATGAATTGTTCCCAATAGTTGCCCAATCAGGCAGGCTAGATGCAGTTATTTCTAAATGAATAGGAATTTAAAATGCCAGGCTTTTGTCGTGGTTATTCAAATAACATAGGCTAGTCACTGCAGTTTACAGCCTAGACTACAGTTTGGCACTCACTTGAAAACAATAACGTTCTTCATTACATTGTGTTGTAGTCTAGGTAGGATAGATTTCTTGTCCCTAAAAAACTGAAACAATAAGGTAGCTTTTCAAGCTGATTACCCGGCACGCCGCAGCCTCGGCGCCGAACATAGGTTAGATAGCCTACACTATGATTTCGTTATCCGATAAAGTATTTTTTTATTTTGCTGTGTAAATCGACTGGATATTCACTGCAGTATTAATCTTAACATTGAGTTTATGAATTATGGGCTAATATGTATATGCTTCTAATTTAGGCGAGAGGCTACATCTCTAGCTTGTCTGTCTTCATTGTTCTGTAGTGCAGTTACGCACCTGGCCTCTCCGCTGCCATGGCGAATCCTCTTACATCTTGTGGGGTCCCAGGAAAACCCACACTAAAAAAGCTTGTTAGACACTTATATCGACTTATTTTCTTCAGCCTGTTGGAGGAGAGATGCAGGCTATTCTGTAGTAGGCCATATTATCCTATAGTAGGCCTATCTTAACACTGGGCTGAATCCTGACAACATACACCTTATGAGTGTCCTAATGTACCTTTCTGACCTTCTAAACTGTCCAGAATAGATCAAAACTGATCCAAATGGTTACATGACCAGGTCTAAGCTGTTTGCCTATGCCTTTATTTTGACATGAAACATAACAGGAGGTGTGAGCGGTTATTCAAGTTAGGCTGTAAACAGAAGTGAGGTAGGCTATGGACAATACATAATGACAAAGCGAAAACAGGTTTTAGAAATGTTTGCAAATGTATTTAACCCCCCCCTCTGGAAATATCACATTTACATAAGTATTCAGACCCTTTACTCAGTACTTTGTTGAAGCAACTTTGTTAACGATTACAGCCTCGAGTCTTCTTGGGTATGATGCTACAAGCTTGGCACACATGTATTTGGGGAGTTTCTCCAGTTCTTCTCTGCAGATCCTCTCAAGCTCTGTCAGGTTGGATGGGGAGCATCACTGCAGAGCTATTTTCATCCCCACTGTATGATGCTGCCACCACCATGCTTCACCGTAGGAATGGTGCCAGGTTTCCTCCAGACGTGACGCTTGGCATTCAGGCCAAAGTGTTCAATCTTGGTTCTCATGATCTAAGTCCTTTAGGTAACTTTTGGCAGAATCCAAGCGGGCTGTCATGTGCCTTTTACTGAGGAGTGGCTTCCGTCTGGCCACTCTACCATAAAGGCCTGATTGGTTGAATTCTGCAGAGACGGTTGTCCTTCTGGAAGGTTCTCCCATCTCCACAGAGGAACTCTGAAGCTCTGTCAGAGTGACAATCGGGTTCTTGGTCACCTGTTTGGCCGGGTGGCCAGCTCTTTGAAGAGTCTTGGTGGTTCCAAAAGTCTTCCATTTAAGAATGAGGGAGGTCACTGTGTTCTTGGGGACCTTCAGTGCTGCAGACATTTTTTGATACCCTTCCCCAGATCTGTGCTTCGACACAATCCTGTCTCGGAGCTCTACAGAAAATTCCTTCGACCTCGTGGCTTGGCTTTTGCTCTGACATGCACTGTCAACAGTGGGACCTTATATAGACGTGTGTGCCTTTCCAAATCATGTCCAATCAATTGAATTTACCACCGGTGGACTCCCAAGTTGTAGAAACATCTCAAGGATGATCAATGGAAACAGGATCCACCTTAGCTCAATTTTGAGTCTCATATCAAAGGGTCTGAATACTTGTGTAAATTAAAAATGTCTGAACCTGTTTTTGATTTGTCATTATGAGGTATTGTGTGTAGATTGAAGAGGGAACCAATTATTTAATACATTTTAGAATAAGGCTGTAATGTAACAAAATGTGGAAAAAGTCAATGTCTGAATTCTTTCCTAATGCGCTGTACATTGAAGTATTATTTGCAGTTGTCACTGACAATGAACACACCATGAAAGCACTGAAGGGTCTGAACCAGTATCTGTGGTTCAGACCTCATGAATGGTCTGTTACCACCGTATTAATAGGAAGTGTGCAGTAGGATGCGTTGATCAGTTGATTGACCGGTGTAGGAATGTAAAAGGATAAACCTTCCTCAAGTGTGGATGCTCACCAAAGTTTTATAGTTATGTAGCCTGTAGTTTAACGTTAGTTATCGTTATTACCTTGGTGGATGGCCCGGGCCTTAACTCTGACACAACTTACGTTATCACAACAGAACTAGCCTACTAGTAGGTCTAGCTAACGTTAACGAACTTGAATTAAAAAAATATGAATTTACACTTGTTTACTTTTATACTCTATAAATTGACTCTTTCAAATAACTTACTCTGGCAAGTTTGCCACTGGCGCACTGCAGTAGGGAAGTAAAGTGGGAGTTGAATCCTTCACTTCCGTGTTTGGCTGTGCTCATGGCAACATTGGGAAATGAGGTGGACAGAGTGAGAATGCACAGCCCTCAGCTATAATGTTGTGTTCTCCTCCAGGCATGCCTAGTAGCCATCATTGTACCAGATCCTGACTTCCTTCCTGGCTGGGCCAAGAAGAGAGGACTGGAGGGATCCTACGGAGACCTATGCAACAACATGGTAGGACCACTGACCATCTGCACCGATTCACAATTTAGACTTGATATATTTTCAAGAGGGATGTCAATGTGGGCCCCCCGGTCTGTAGTTGGACCATGATAGCTGGCTAGACTAACTTAACAATCAAAAAATGTTAGCTGACATGGGCTAATTGAGTGACTGTCCGTGACTGACATGGGCTAATTGAGTGACTGTCAGTGACTGACATGGGCTAATTGAGTGACTGTCAGTGACTGACATGGGCTAATTGAGTGACTGACATGGGCTAATTGAGTGACTGTCAGTAACTGACATGGGCTAATTGAGTGACTGTCCGTGACTGACATGGGCTAATTGAGTGACTGTCGGTGACTGACAGAAGAGAAACTTCAGATTTCTTAATTTCTTTCAGGGGGGGGGTTGAGCTGCGGACCGACAAAAGGGAGGGTTGCAGGCCGCTAGTTGCCCATCCCTGATATAGAACATCGACTTGAATATGTTGGAGAATTCACACCATTTGAAATGAAGTGTTTTTGTCTCTGTAGGATGTAAAGAAGGCCATCTTGGAAGACATCTTGAAACTAGGAAAAGATAGTGGTCTGAAATCTTTTGAGCAGGTAAAGGGTTAATCTTAGACAAAATATTTGAGAGAATATTGACAGTCTGTTTGATTACATATCAGGTCTTAACTAGAGAACATAACTATTATCTGTTTCATGTCTCTTGTTTTGATCAGGTGAAGGACATCACCCTGTTCACAGAGATGTTTTCTATCCAAAATGGACTTCTCACTCCCACCCTGAAAGCCAAGAGAGCAGAACTCAGGAACTACTTCAGGGAGCAGATCGACAAACTGTACTCCAAGATCAAGATGTGAACAGTGGGAAGACGGTAGGGTGTAACCAGAGCTGGTAGAAGAGATCTTCTATGAAACTGATTGAGGACATGTCTGTGAGGCCTGGTCTATGGATACACTTTACCCTGTATGACCAGTTGCTCTCTGTCTGAATAGGAACAAAACACAATAGGATCATTTGGGAAGAAGAAACTGTTCTTTATGTCACTCTCAACTGTCAGTAAATGATACCACATTGCATCAGTACTGTAAATAATTCCATATACTGGTATATAGCAACTGTCAGTAATTGATACCATACCTCATTAGTCTTCTCATGTACAGAACAAACGACACACCCAGCTCTCATTTTTCAGGGCTTCCTTTTCCAAAGCTTGTCTATCTATCCTGCTACTAGTTGAGTATTGTGAGCACGTCAATCATCTTAGTTGTCAATTGGTGACGTTCAATAGGTCAAGTGAATGAGGTACCAGTAAACCACCACCGTCCAGTGCCATCATGTATATTACGAATCAAATCACGTTTTACATGCGTCAAATACAACAGGTGTAGCTAGATCTTACTGTGAAATGCTTACTTACGAGCCCTTAACCAATAATGCTACGTTTTTTTTAAAGTATGAAAACTTTGCTAAATAAACTAAAGGAAAAATAGTAACACAATAAAAATAACAATAACATGGCTATGTACAAGGAGTACGGGTACCGAGTCAATGTACAGGGTTAGTCCAGGTAATTAAGGTAATAGGTATGTTTAGGTAGGGGTAAAGTGACTATGCATAGATAATAAACAGAGTAGCAGCAGCATGTGTGCGCGTGTGGCGTCTCTGTGTTTGTGTGTGTGTTGTAGTGTGTGTGTGTGTGTGTGTGTGTGTGTGTGTGGATAGTCTCGTGAGTGTACATGGAGCCTGTGCAAGAGAGTCAGTGCAAAAATAGTAATAAATAAGGGGGTCAATGCATATTGTCCAGGTAGTCATTTGATTGAACTGTTTAGCAGTCTTATGGCTTGGGGGTAGGATCTGTTAAGGAGTCTTTAGGTCCCAGACTTGGCGCTCCAGTACCGCTTGCCGTGCGGTAGCAGAGATAAGTCTATGACTTGGGTGGCTGGAGTCTTTGGCAATTTTTAGGGCCTTTTATTTATATATTATATATATATATATATATATATACTGCAAACATACAATGTATTCCAATGAAGACTTTTGGATGTTATCATAGGCTTTAAGGGATGGTGAAACCGTGTAAAGGGGAACTATATCTTAGGATACATGCCTGCCTGTAGAAAATCTACCACTCTATAGGGCTGGGTAACCCCAATAGGCGGCCCGCCAAGTTTTCTGAGCAAACAAATACACATTTCTACAATTTTATTTTTGGGAGTGGGGTGGGGGGCAGAATCATCTCCAAAGTGATTTTAATTTAGAAAAGCCATCTCGGTGATTTGAATTTTTTTTTAGAACAGCTGTTTCTAAGTATTACCATGAATGAATGAATAAATAAAGGAATATGTGATCATATTCCTATGTAATTAAGGGTTTAATTATTTTTTTTTTTTTGTCTGTTTGGGATTCTCCCAGTCAATTTGCATTTTACTAATTATTTGTAATTATGTTCTGGCACCCCAACCATCCGCTCAAGAAAAAAATTGGCATGTGGATGAATGTAATTGGAGACCCCTGCTATAGGGTAATGATTTGTATTGCATAATAAATATTTTCAGGAATGTTTTTTTCAGGTTAAGATGTATCAATACATGAATGTGTGTAATCCTAAGGAGTTTTTTTTTTTTTTTATTGACTCCTGCAACTATTGCAGAATGAAGCATCAGCATCAAATGAAGTAGTGGTTTGTGCTGAGTTCTCAGGCATCTCCTCCTTTTGTACTGCAACTCTCAGGGCTACATGTTCTCACTTTCCACAACACCCTCAAAACACAAATACCTAAACACTAAAGCCTAAATGTGATTTTTTTTTTTCTTAAATGGATATATATATATAGGCAATGTGTTTTTGTTTGCACTGTTCTTCAGTGGTTCAATGATGTGAAAGCTTGAGATCGAGAACCATGATTGTGAAAATGTTCAATGTAATCTTGGGAAGGACTATAGCATCTTATTTCATTCAACACCATTACTTTAGATGCATTTGAATTTAGACTTTCTACAGACAATCTTTGTAAGGTATAGAATATGTGTAAATTATTTGTGTGGGGGAAAAGTCATTCAAATGAATTATTTTATTGAATTGTTAGCTGTTTTTATTAGGTTGTGGTGTTATTTGATTCATGTGCACAACTTGTTTCACATGTATAATCAGATGATATGTGATTTACAGTTTTCAATCAATTTGGCCAATTTTTTAGATGTAAGTGGTCTATTTTCAAAACACTTGTAAGGTTACCTATCTTATGTTCAGAACCTTTGATTTTGCATTCATTGGGGGTTCACACATCTTTCACCACTGACTCATTTATGCAAAATCAAAGTTTTCCATTAAATAGTATGAGCACATTTAGTTTAGTCTCCAATACATCAGATAATGATATACTCACAATTGAATCATTTTAACAACCATTTAATCAAATGGCAAAAAATACAAGATACACATTTCTAATTTTAACCAGTTATCAAACTATATATGTTAACTACACATTTTTGGTTCAGTTGTTTGTGATCGTTTGTTAACGAATGACAAAAAAATCTGATCAAAAGTAAAGTGAATATTGCATTTTGAAAAGCAGATGCTTAGATTGAATATGTATCTCAATTGAAAGAGTGATTTGGTACAGTGAACAAGTAACTTTGGTAATGTTTGTTCTACTCAGTCAGTTGAAAATGTTCTCAGAGTTTTCAAAATGTACCACATAATTGTGAAAATTGCACGAGTGATACATTTTTTTTTTAAAGTGTCGCTAATATGAAATATTGCATAGTTTAAACTTGGTGTTGATGTGTTATTTCGACTACTATGTTGTCTTGGATTTGTTTGTTTTGTAAAAAATAAATACAGATTTTCGGAGGAAAACTGTTCCCCATAAACAGATTTGTGTATTCATTTAAAATGGCAGAGAGTAGTTCTCTCCATCCGTATATGAGTGTGTTGTGTGATGGATCCAGTCATCCGACCCAGCAGAGGGCACCATCCGTACATGAGTGTGTTGTGTGATGGATCCAGTCATCCGATCCAGCAGAGGGCACCATCCCATCAAGGTCATATGAGTATGGAGTTGTCTGACTAGTCTCGCGAGAATGTTCGAATACATTTTTTTGCGGGAAAGAAATTCAGCTGATCCGCTAAAAAAACATCACAAGCAGCTGGCGTGCAAACTCGTCGTTTGCTACTCTTGCATAGCCATTTACTATGTTTTGAGTGTTATTTTGCAAATTGTATGTATACAACTAGCTAATAGCTTACATTTTCATCTTGGAACGATCAATCATCATGAGGTAACAAATAGTAATCAAGCTACAAAAAAAAGCAATGACGTTAACGATATCAAGTTCAC
Source organism: Salmo salar (assembly GCF_965601325.2). Lineage (NCBI taxonomy): Eukaryota > Metazoa > Chordata > Actinopteri > Salmoniformes > Salmonidae > Salmo > Salmo salar. The sequence goes on from NC_138299.1 coordinate 86,752,772, forward strand.
ATGTTTCACATGTCTGCTCTCCTCCACACAGTAAGAAGAGCCAAATGGCGAAGATGCTCAAACTTGTGCAACACGAGCTTGTTGAGGTTTGTTACAGTACCCATTTGCAAATGTCTCACTAAGTTGTATGTTAAATGTCAAAGACATACCTAGGTAACTAACGTTAGCTCGCTACAAGGGATTGAAAAGGGGCAACATTGGGTACTGTAACGTTAGCTAGCTATCTTCTATGTTTTCACCTCAGAAGGGTCCATCAAAAGATACACAGAAATCTAAAGCAACGGACAGTCATATTTCCCCAAATGTTTCTACCATTGAGAAAGCCAGTTTCTTTGATGAGTGCGATACTTATGGTGAGTTGAAAACAAACCTAAATCGTTTTTTATGGGTATGAAAAATCATTAATGGCAAGATGTTTTACAACAAATCACTATATTTGACCACCCAGGTAACCCTCTGCACAGTACTGCCCTTGAGGAAGATTTCAGCCCAAACTTGGATCAAAACAAAGAGGAAGTGGTGAAGGAGGGGGCAGCTAAGAGAAGATGGGGCCCATCCAAAAAGGTTAATAGTGCGACCCCAAAAAGACCCACACTGTCTGGGAGAGGTCAGACCAAACGGAGAGCTAGCAAAGTGGTCCAACCAAAGGGATCTCAACAGAAAAATGTCAAACCAAAAGCCAGGTAAACCTGCTTGTCACAATGTGGGATCTTACAAGCCCCTTTGCTCTCATTCCTTTATGAAGTGATGGAGAGGGGAAATAAGAAAATATCCACTAACGATGGAGCACAAGTTCTAATTGTAAAGTTATTCTGTTCCTTTTCCTCCATTTTTATAATGGTCAGGCCCCAAAAAGAAATTGCAGAAGGGACAGGAGAAGAGGATTTAACAGAAGCTCAGAGCGGGCCTTCTGCATCACAGAAAAAGGCACCAGTCAGAAAGGAACAGGACACAGAAGTGGATGACTCGGTATGACATTATCCCCTCTCTCAGTAACATAAGACAGGGCACTGTTGCTAAGAGCAGTGTTACATTATGTTGCCTATGATGAGCTTAATGTCCTCTAATCACTGCTTACTAACAGAGGTCATCGGGCGAGGAGGAGGAAATTGAAGTGTCTGCTCCGGGCTCCAGTCCTCAACCTATTCATAAGAAACGTAGAACATCCCTGTCTTCAGAGAATCTGACGGATGAGGACATTAGTTGGGTAAGAACAGCCACTGCTCTTCCCAATGAGTGACTAAATGTGAGATGTTTGGCACCTTTTCCTTACATTTTTTGACATATAATCCTTCCTTGTCATCTGTGACTTTTTGTTTGGATATGTTGCCTTTTTCCTGACCACATCAACCCTTCAGATTACAAAGGAAAAGGGGAAACTCAACCAGTTCTCTCACCCACAGAATCCAAGTCAGAAGAAGGCCAAACCAGTCGATGTGCGAAAGCAAAGGAAGTCCTCAGTTGAGATGGGTTCGCAGGGTCTGAGGGGGAGTTCGCAGGGTACGAGGGGGAAGTCCTCTTCAGGTAACAGCTAGATCTCTATTCAGCACCACATCCTCCCAGACAGACATATATATATATATATATATATGAGTCTCTCTCAAAACCACCAGAGTGAATTACCACACTGCATGACTTAATTAATTTGTGTAAAATATACACCACAGAAATTAATCCATGTGTTGTTTTTCCAGGAAGTGCTGGTCCTTCCAAAAGAGACGAGCAGAAACGAAGGAATGTAAAAAATCCCACTGATCTTGATGTGGTGTTGGACTCATTTTTGGAATTCGTGTCAGAGTATACGTGAGTTCCCATCAGTTTAGCATGGATAGACACATCTTTAAAGTAATCATTATCTCAAGTAAAAAATGTTCTCCCTGTTTTTATTCAGGGATGCAGTGGATTCTGTTGCAGTATTGGAGGCTATAGATGCTCTCTCAAGCTCTTTTGAAGATCAACTCACAGAGAAGGTAACTCATTTTGGGTGACCAGTTGTCATACTTTGCAAAACCAATATTGGAAAAAAAAAAACATATTTATTTGATTATTATAGTGTTGTGCATCTTCAGGATGCCCAGGCCACATGGGCTTATAAGACACTTTATTTGCTGTAGCAAAATAAAATTGTGTGTATATATACAGTACCAGTCAAAAGTTTGGACACACCTACTCATTCCAGGGTTTTTCTTTATTTTTACTCTTCTACATTATATAATAATAGTGAAGACATCAATGCTATGAAATAAAACATGTAATCATGTAATAACCAAAAAAGTGTTACACAAATCAAAATATATTTTATGTTTGAGATTCTTCAAAGTAGCCACCCTTTGCCTTGACAGCTTTGCACACTCTTGGCATTCTCTCAACCAGCTTCATGAAGTAGTCACCTGGAATGCATTTCAATTAATGTGTGCCTTGTTAAGTTAATTTGTGGAATTGATTTCCTTAATGGTTTGAGCCAATCAGTTGTGTTGTGATAGGGTAGGGGTGGTATACTGAAGATGGCCCTATTTGGTAAAAGACCAAGTCCATATTATGGCAAGCACAGCTCAAATAAGCAAAGAGAAACAACAGTCCATCATTACTTTAAGACATGAAGGTCAGTCAATCTGGAAAATTTCAAGAACTTTGTGCAGTCGCAATAACCATCAAGCGCTATGATGAAACTGGCTCTCATGAGGACCGCCACAGGAAAGGAAGACCCAGAGTTACCTCTGCTGCAGAGGATAAGTTCATTAGAGTTGCCAGCCTCAGAAATTGCAGCCCAAATAAATGCTTCAGAGTTCAAGTAACAGACACATCTCAACATCAACTGTTGAGAGGAGACTGCGTGAATCAGGCCTTCATGGTGAAATTGCTGTAAAGAAACAACTACTAAAGGACACCAATAAGAGAGACTTGTTTGGGCCAAGAAACACAAGCAATGGACATTAGACCGGTGGCAATCTACTTTGGTCTGATGAGTCCAAATTTGAGATTTCTGGTTATAACCGCCGTGTCTTTGTGAGACGCAGAGTAGGTGAATGGATGATTTCCACATGTGGTTCCCACCGTGAATCGTGGAGGTGTGATGGTGTGGGGGTGCTTTGCTGGTGACACTGATTTATTCAGAATTCAAGGCACACTTAACCAGCATGGCTACCATAGCATTCTGCAGCGATACGCCATCACATCTGGTTGGCGCTTATTTGCTTTTCAACAGGACAAGGAATCAACACACCTCCAGGCTGTGTAAGGGCTATTTGACCAAGGAGAGTGATGGAGTGCTGCATCAGATGACCTGGCCTCCACAATCACCCGACCTCAACCCAATTGAGATAGTTGGACAGCAGAGTCAAGAAAGAGCATGAGTAGAAAAGAATGAGTAGGTGTGTCCAAGCTTTTGACAGGTACTAATATATAAAGTTGAAGTCGGAAGTTTACATACACTTAGGTTGGAGTCATTAAAACTCGTTTTTCAACCACTCCACAAATTCCTTGTTAACAAACTATAGTTTTGGCAAGTCGGTTAGGACATCTACTTTTCACATGACGCAAGTAATTTTTCCAACAATTGTTTTGACAGATTATTTCAGTTAACAATTACTGTATCACAATTCCAGTGGGTCAGAAGTTTACATACACTAAGTTGACTGTGCCTTTAAACAGCTTGGAAAATTCCAGAAAATTATGCCATGGCTTTAGAAGCTTCTGATGATAGGCTAATTGACATCATTTGAGTCAATTGAAGGTGTACCTGTGGATGTATTTCAATGCCTACCTTCAAACTCAGTGCCTCTTTGCTTGACATCATGGGAAAATCAAAAGAAATCAGCCAAGACCTCAGAAAACAATTGTGGGCCTTCACAAGTCTGGTTCATCCTTGGGAGCAATTTCCAAACTCCAGAAGGTGCCACGTTCATCTGTACAAACAGTAGCACGCAAGTATAAACACCATGGGACCACGCATCCGTCATACCGCTCAGGAAGGAGACGCATTCTGTCTCCTAGAGATTAACGTACTTTGGGGTGAAAAGTGCAAATCAATCCCAGAACAACAGCAAAGAACCTTGTGAAGATGCTGGAGGAAATGGGTACAAAAGTATCTATATCCACAGTAAAACGAGTCCTATATCGACATAACCTGAAAGGACGCTCAGCAAGGAAGGAACCACTGCTCTAAAACCGCCATAGAAAAAGCCAGACTACGTTTTGCAACTGCACATGGGGGCAAAGGTTGTACTTTTTGGAGAAATGTCCTCTGATCTGATGAGACAAAAATAGAACTGTTTGGCCATAATGACCATCGTTATGTTTGGAGAAAAAAGGGGGAGGCTTGCAAGCCGAAGAAAACCATTCCAACTGTAAAGCATGGGGGTGGCAGCATCATGTTGTGGGGGTGCTTCCCTGTGGCTCAGATGGTAGAGCATGGTGTTTGCAACGCCAGCATGGTGTGTGCAATGCCAGGGTTGTGGGTTCGATTCCCACGGGGGACCAGTACAAAAACAAAATGTATGAAATGTATGCATTCGCTACTGTAAGTCGCTCTGGATAAGAGCGTCTGCTAAATGACTAAAATGTAAGTGTGCTTTGCTGCAGGAGGGACTGGTGCACTTCACAAAATAGATGGCATCATGAGGTAGGAAAATTATGTGGATATATATTGAAGCAACATCTCAAGACATCAGTGAGAAAGTTGAAGCTTTGTCGCAAATGGGTCTTCCAAATGAACAATGACCTCAAGCATACTTCCAAAGTTGTGGCAAAATGGCTTAAGGACAATGAAATCAAGGTATTGGAGTGGCCATCACAAAGCCCTGACCTCAATCCTACAGAGAATTTGTGGGCAGAACTGATAAAGCGTGTGTGAGCAAGGAGGCCTACAAACCTGACTCAGTTACACCAGACCTGTCAGGAGGAATGGGCCAAAATTCACCCAACTTATTGTGGGAAGCTTGTGGAAGGCTACCCGGAACGTTTGACCCAAGCTAAACAATTTAAAGGCAATGCTACCAAATACTAATTGAGTGTATGTCAACTTCTGACTCACTGGGAATGTGATGAAAGATATAAAAGCTGAAATAAATAATTCTCTCTGCTATTATTCTGACATTTCACATTCTTAAAATAAAGTGGTGATCCTAACTGACCTCAGACAAGGTATTTTTACTTGGATTAAATGTCAGGAATTGTGAAAAACTGAGTTTAAAAATATTTGGCTTTGCTGTATGTAAACTTCCGACTTCAAGTGTATGTATGTGTATGTATATATATGCTTGTACAGTTTATAAGATGCTTGTTTAAAAAAATACAAGTAATATGATTATTGTGGCAGATGTTTATGTATATAGCACATTTTATGTTTCGGTTTTCAATATACCACAAACTGTTTCTGCTTATATATATTTATTTATTATTACGTTCATACGGCAGTGAAAGACTATAGAAAACAAAAACCTTTCAAGTATACAACTTATCTTGTGTATGTTGAAAATATTAACGTTTTACATAAACACATTTTCTTAATTTTTTATTTCCTTAGATAACTGCTTCAAAGGAGCTAAAATTCCTGAAAAGGGACAACGCAAAGGTAAGCTTTTCTTTAGATATGAACACTACAAACACTAGATCTCAGGAAGCCTGTGGGCATGAGTGTCTGTGGTTATACACTCGTCTCATGTTCTGTAGTTCTTCTAGGACGACTAGGATATTCACTGTGTCCATCATAATAATTTAATGATATCAGCCTATTGTTGTTTTCTCAGATGAATGCTGCCATTAACCGTAAGAGAGCCAGGCTGCTCGAGGCCAAAAATGAACTTATAAGGTATGAGGTTTTTTTTCTTGCCAATGGGGCTAAAGCAAGGTTAACTGCTGAAGTAACGCAACGATTACTGTGATGTGTTTTATTTCTATATTATATGGCATGTTTCTCAAACCCAACAACACTACATCACAAAACAGAATAGAGAATGTGAAACATCCCCTTGTTCTCTGCCAGGAGTGAGGCCCAATTGAGGGCCCTGCAGAAGGACCAGTCTCGACTTGAGCAGAGGCTAACAGACATACGGAAGGGAACCACTTTCTTGAAAGATCTGGGTCACCTGCACAAGAGCTACCTGGACCATAGAAAAGCCCACCCTAACCAGGTGGAGGAGGTGAGGACGTCAACAACAAGCCTTCTGTTCTTGTTCATCTAGTTACAGTTTAGGATTTAACCTAATGCTGACATCCAGTCACTTACAATGTTTCTTAGTTATGGCCAAAGACTTATGGATGTGTCTTCAGAGGGCATGAATCAAATAAAATGTTATTTGTCACATGCGCCGAATACGGCTGGTGTTGTCTTTACTATGAAATGCTTGCTAACAAGCCCTTCCCAACAATGCAGTTAAAAAAAGAAAAAAAGAATAGCAACACTAGAGGAATAAAATACACAGGAATTGAGCTATAAACTATGAACAGAAGAGGCAGTGATAATAATCTATTATAGTAGCTTAAAGTGAGTTAAAGCACTGTTCTGTTGACATCCGTTTCCATTCCACAGTATGGCCCCTCCAGTCTACCAGCTCTTCTCCTGGAGGCCCGTGATGTGTTGGGGACTGAAGATCAGCTGAAGACTGTCAACGAGAGGCTGCAACACGCTCTGGACAGAGTGGCTCACAACAAGTGAGCTCCAAGTTGAGAATTATGCTACACTCTTTTAAAGTGTTGATCAAAGGTCCTTTTGAGATTTGTATATTAAATCTCAAGTAAGGTATGCGTTTCAAAATAAATGTTTCAGTAATGAGTACCTTTTCTGGAAGTTATTTGTTGATCAGCACCTTGCTGGAGGGTTATGTTGTCTGGTGGAAAAACTGCCATTTTAACTTACATTAATGCTTATACAGTGAGCTCAAAGTATTGGGACAGTGACATTTTTTTGCGGGTGCTTTGTACTGTTTGAGGATATTTTCATCCATATCAGGTGAACCGTTCAGAAATTCTAGCACTTTTTGTACGTAGTCCCTCTATTTCAGGGGACCAAAAGTGTTGGGACAAATTCACTTGTTTATTAAAGTAGTAAAAAGGGAAGTATTTGGTCCCATATTCTTAGCAGACAATTATTAAATTAAGCTTGTGACTCAAGACGTGTTGGAAGCGTTTGCTGTTTGTTTATGTTTCAGATTATTTTGTGCCCAATAGAAATTAATGGTAAATAATGTATTGTGTCACTATTGTAAATCGGAATAGAATGTTCCTTAACATTACAGATAATCCTGAATGAATTGTAAATAATGACTGAGAAAGTAAGACGCACAAACATCATACCCCCAAAACCTCTTACCATTACAATAACGGGAGGTTAGCATTTTTTGGGGGGTACGATACTTGTGCGTCTAACTTTCTCACTCAGATTTGTAGTCACAAGCTTGAAGTCATTGCGTGCTATGAATATGGGACCAAATACGTAACTTTTCTACTTTAATACACAGGTGAATTTGTCCCAACACTTTTGGTCCCCTAAAATGGGGAGGGGGGCACAGAAAGTGCTGTAATTTCTAAACGGTTCACCCGATATGGATGAAAATGCCCTCAAATTAAATCTCAGTCTGCACTGTATCATTTGAAATCCAAAGTGCTGGAGTATAGAGCCAAAATAACAAAAAATGTGTCACTGTCCCAATTCTTTGAGTTCACTGTACATGTATTTCTGAGAAATCACATGGAGGCCAATCCCTATTCATAAATGTATGCCTTTCCTACCCAGTTCTCAGTATTTGGTATCAACCTTATTTAGTCATGTAATGTGTTCTGCAGGTGTGGCTACCTGGTCAAACCTGCTCACTTGCTGGCCAACGGAGTTTTCATTCAATGGGGGTTTCAGTTAATGTATTTTAAATCATCCCTTTAAATACGGTGCACCTTTTTATTTATAATTGTGTAGACAGACTCAATAAAATACATCGAGAGAAGGGGTTCAGAATATAGGGATCAATGAAAGAAAGCCATCTATGTATTTTTGTCTGTTTCAGCAGCAACGTATTTTCTAAAAAAAACCTCTGATCTTGTAGATTATTTAGGCACATTTTAGGGTTAGGAAAAGTATGAATCATTAAAAGTGTTTTGATTCATCCTGCAAGTTGTCATATTGGAAGGTGGAAAAAAGTGAGAAGACGCTTTTTCCACTTGGAACCGGTAGGTTCGCAAGACATTAATGTTTCCTCTCGCTTAAAGGTTTTTTAATTATTAGGGAATTACGCCATATTCTGATCTTGATTTATCTGTAGACCCCTCTGCCACATCATTTATTCGACCACCTCAAACGAATAGGGGGCGAATAACATGCTATGATCGTGCTTAAATTCAATGTTACAAAGAACACCATAAAATAAGGGAATTACGTTCCATTTTCACGCGCATAACTCCGGTTTCAATTTGGAGAATAGCTTTTACAGGAAAGTATATATTTTTTATTTTATTGCAGAAACACCAGTATACATACAATAAGTATACAAACAGACAATGATAACATATGCTAGGGGGTACAACAAATTACAGATTATACAATGACCTTAAAAGATACATGTATTGATTGTTTTAACAGCTTTCTTTTTGGGAGAATGTAGAATGTTCTTAATGTATTGCTACAATTCCTAATAGAAAACATGGAAGAGTGTTTATTTATTAGTGAATTTACATTTATGAATCTGAAATTTGGTTTCTAAGGAAACCGAGCAGCACATTCTCCCATAATAAACAAAAGTCATAAAGAATATTAACAATGATAAAACTATAAATATCTTTCCATAATTTCTTTACATGTAGACAATGCCAAAATAAAAGCAAAACTGCTTCTGGATGTTCAACACAAAAAGTACAGTTAATGTATTCTTTTGAGTTTCTTCAGGTAATGATTCGCTGGGAAATACTGATCAGGTATTTATTTGTGTGGTAATAACCAGACTTTTTTCCAACCGATATTATTGACAAACTTATTCCAGTAAATGGTGAGGTAAGGAATAGAAATAAAGCACATATATATGTCTGTTGTTCTGAGGGAGCAAGGATAAATGCATTTTTTTTCTATTGAAAAGTAAACTGGATTAAGAGAGGGTAGCTCAAGAAGGTGAGGTCTGGTTACACCTCTAAACAACATGAGAGTTCAAGATGGAATAGTATCTAGGACTTGGTGTAACAGGGATATTGTTACGAGATAATTGCGTAACAATCCTTCTGCATTAAAAAGTTGACTCACCAGCAGGATATGATTATTAAACCAGTTCATAAAAAATAAAATCACTGGAAGTTTCTCTGTAGGCTTCTTTGGAAATCCCGTCCTTAGTCAAGGTGTGTACTTTAGGCCCGCCCACACGGGTCGTCACTAGTTACCACAGACACAAAGTCATAAACCCCGCCTATTTCTACAATTTATCTTCTAAACATCTGATTTCAACCTTAACCACACTGCTAGTCTTACGCCCAACCTTAAATTAAGACCAAAAAGCACATTGTTGTTTTCATGAATTGTTACGATATTGCCAATGTTGACTTTGGGGTTGTGGTAACAAGTGGGGAAACCTGCCCACATACTAAACTACGGCGTTTGATTGGCTGCGTTTGCCAAATGACGCGGAAACTAGTTTTTTTAATTGAACACTTCTCAATCTCATGAACAAGTCGCAGTGAAATTGGGAAATCTTGGCGTTTACGCTGTCACCTGTGTATTTCAACGGTCTAACGCAAGTAAGTTTGTTTTACCCTTAACATTGATAAGGTATGTATTTCCATTTATCAATCAAACTAGCTAGCTAACTATAGAACCAAGCTTGGCTCCTGTGTGGATTAAACTTTGGAAGCAACCACCGGTGTGTGTGTAATAAACTACTTTTATTTTTCACTTTCAGTACAACTATAACGCTAGGCGTTGTAAAGGGTGATTGTACAACTGAGATTGGCACCATGTCTGATTTGGTGGATGCCAAATGCATAGCTGCACAAGGGTAAGGCACTGCATTTCTCCTGTCAACCCTATCAGCTTCACAAAGAATATAGAATAGCAAGCGACAAAATGAGATGTAGGCATATTGAATGTAGGCCTACTCTATGATTTTTAATTTATAACCCCATTGGGACGGTATGAGCTGGGCCATTTATAACCCCATTGGGACGGTATGAGCTGGGCCATTTATAACCCCATTGGGACGGTATGAGCTGGGCCATTTATAACCCCATTGGGACGGTATGAGCTGGGCCATTTATAACCCCATTGGGACGGTATGAGTTGGACCATTTATAACCCCATTGGGACGGTATGAGCTGGGCCATTTATAACCCCATTGGGACGGTATGAGTTGGACCATTTATAACCCCATTGGGACGGTATGAGTTGGACCATTTATAACCCCATTGGGACGGTATGAGCTGGGCCATTTATAACCCCATTGGGACGGTATGAGTTGGACCATTTATAACCCCATTGGGACGGTATGAGCTGGGCCATTTATAACCCCATTGGGACGGTATGAGTTGGACCATTTATAACCCCATTGGGACGGTATGAGCTGGGCCATTTATAACCCCATTGGGACGGTATGAGCTGGGCCATTTATAACCCCATTGGGACGGTATGAGTTGGACCATTTATAAACCCCATTGAGATGAGTTGGGCCAGTGAGCCTCTTTTTACATAGTTATATCAGCTCTCACATACCGACACAGTATATTTTAATGCTATAATTTGCCCATGAATCGTGTTGGACAAATGATTATCTCAGCTCCATGAGCATGCAGCGTGACGTCTGATCATAAACCAAAAACATTCTGGTCGTATTCCTCTGATTAGACGTTGCTGACGCATGCCAGATCTTACAACGCCAGGATAGGTATTTTATGTATCAGCTAAACACATATGTTATAGCAATCTGGTGCCCGACGCCACAGTCGATGACATGGCATATAACCGTTGGTTGATGCATGCATTTAAGCATGTCATCTGTACAGTCTAGTCGGTATGGTTTCGACTTGAGGTTCACTACATTCTCCTTTTAGTATAAATGATGCGGTGCCATTTGGTTTGAAAATGTACCTCAATCCAGGTATGAAGGTGTCGCTGTACTCCTCGATTACGCAGCTGGCATAATGGGATATTTAGAAGATTGAAATACTGCAATTTTTTTTCATAAAACTGCCCTTTTTGACAGCAGGTTAGGTTATCTCATTCTAAAGCTGCAAAATCCAGTTACTTACCCCAATGCTAGGTGTTGCATTTGAATTGAATCCAATGTGGTGCTTTATTCAAATAAAAAAACTGGCAATATTTCAATCTTTGCGACTAAGATAATGGAATAATTAGGAGTACAGCGACACTGTCCATCCCTGCATTAAGGTACGTTTTCAAGCCATATCCCTCATTCGTCACCGTGGTGCAATATATTGGCCTAGTATCATTTCAACTTTAAAGAGATTTCAGTGAACCTCAAGTCGAAACCATTCTGGCTAATGTTCAGTCATGTTAGAGGTTTCAACCCCCTGGCTCTATTAGCCAAACAACATGGATTTTCAACATGGGCTACCTGTGGAACCAGATTAACATGGACAATGAAAATTGCACTTTTAAATGTTAAAAGGAACTTCTTGGTCTTTGTTCCAGGCCAGGGAACCCCTCAGTGCCAAGGTTTACTATTGAGCATCATAAAGTAGATGCTAGGCCTCCAGCTGACATGTTCACATATAAAATGAACTATCCCAGCCTTGGACAATGTGTCATCATCAACAACAAGAACTTTGACAGGAGAACAGGTAGGCCTAAGTGTGTATTATAGAAGTTTTATTTTTTTCCCCTGTTCAGGTTATGATGATATTTCAGATGTTATCTGCACTTAATTGGTAATTTCCCTTTTAAAGGAATGAGTTCTCGCGAGGGAACCGATGTGGACGCTGGCTATGCAAGGAAAGTGTTTGAACGTTTGGGGTACAACGTGAAAGTTGCCAATGACCAGACGGTGCAGCAGATCCGACAGCTGCTTTACACTGGTAAGTTCACCAGTCTGGATGTGAGTGTGTTAGATTTTTCTTCCGTTCCGGAAGCTTTTGAGAAGTTCTTCTGATCGTCTACAAATAAATTGCAATAATCATGGTAGTAGTGATGTGACATCTGGCTAACTTTGATAAACTTTAGGAAGTCTCTCTGAATAAAAAATGTTGATAGACTTTAAGTTTAAACTACATGTGGGTGTATGACATTTTTCAGTGTCTCAAGTTGACCACAGCCAGTCGGCCTCCTTTGTGTGTGTGATGCTGAGCCATGGAGGCGAGGGGGTGTTCTATGGCACAGATGGACATGTGGAGCTCCAGAAGCTCACCGGACTCTTCAGGGGCGACCGCTGCAAAACGCTGGTGGGAAAGCCCAAACTCTTCTTCATCCAGGTACTGTAAGGTTTTAGCTGCCTGCTCTAAATTTCCCCTTCCACAGCTCAATGATTCTGTAGGTATGTTTGTTGAATCAACTATAAAGACTGAGGAATGAGGATGCAGTGTAACTACATGACTTTGTAAATATGTTGTGTACTAAAGTGATGAACGTGTATTCTGAATGACTGATATTCAGTTATACAGTGTTAAGAGTAGCCTCTCTTCCCCTGACCCTTGACCCCTAATCCTTCCTGTGGACCTGGTGAGTAGGCGTGCCGTGGCACTGATCTGGACTGTGGAATAGAGACAGACAGTGTTGCTGGTGGAATAGAGACGGACAGCTTTGCTGGTGACTATCCAGTGAGGATTCCAGTGGAGGCAGACTTTCTCTATGCTTACTCTACAGCCCCAGGTAATAAACCCTGTTTATTAATAGTTGTTTTTTTCCCCCGCCCTCTCCTTACATACTTAACATATTTAAAGCTAGAATCCTTAGTTGCTACATTATAATTTTTTTAATTCTAAATGAAATATATGTGTGTCTGTGTTTACATACACTTAGGTTGGAGTCATTAAAACTCGTTTTTCAACCACTCCCCAAATTTCTTGTTAACAAACTATAGTTTTGGCTAGTCGGTTAGGACATCTACATTGTGCATGACACACAAGTAATTTTTCCAACGATTGTTTACAGACAGATTATTTCACTTATAATTCACTGTATCACAATTCCAGTGGGTCAGAAGTTTGCATACACTAAGTTGACTGTGCCTTTAAACAGCTCAGAAAATTCCAGAAAATGATGTCATGGCTTTAGAAGCTTCTGATAGGCTAATTGACATCATTTGAGTCAATTGGAGGTGTACCTGTGGATATATTTCAATGCCTACCTTCAAATTCAGTGCCTCTTTGCTTGACATCATGGGAAAATCAAGAGAAATCAGCCAAGACCTTAGAAAAACATGTGTAGACCTTCAAGTGTGGTTCATCCTTTGGAGCAATTTCCAAACGCCTGACGGTACCACGTTCATCTGTACGCAAGTATAAACACCATGGGACCACGCATCCGTCATACCGCTCAGGAAGGAGACGCGTTCTGTCTCCTAGAGATGAACATACTTTGGTGCGGAATGTGCAAGTCAATCCCAGAACAACAGCAAAGGACCTTGTGTAGATGCTGGAGGAAACAGGTACAGAAGTATCAATATCCACAGTAAAACGAGTCCAATATCGGCATAACCTGAAAGGCCGCTCAGCAAGGAAGAAGCCACTGCTCCAAAACCGCCATAAAAAAGCCAGACTACGGTTTGCAACTGCACATGGGGACAAAGATTGTACTTTTTGGAGAAATGTCCTCTGATCTGATGAAACAAAAATGGAACTGTTTGGCCATAATGACCATCGTCATGTTTGGAGGAAAAAGGGGGAGGCTTGCAAGCCGAAGAACACCATCCCATCCGTGAAGCACGGGGGTGGCAGCATCATGTTGTGGGGGTGCTTTGCTGCAGGAGGGACTGGTGCACTTCACAAAATAGATGGCACCATGAGTATGGAAAATGATGTGGATATATTGAAGAAACATCTCAAGACATCAGTCAGGAAGTTAAAGCTTGGTCGCAAATGGGTCTTCCAAATGGACAATGACCCCAAGCATACTTCCAAAGTTGTGGCAAAATGGCTTAAGGACAATTAAGTCAAGGTATTGGAGTGGCCATCACAAAGCCCTGACCTCAATTCTATAGAACAATTGTGGGCAGAACTGATAAAGCGTGTGTGAGCAAGGAGGCCTACAAACCTAACTCGGTTACACCAGCTCTGTCAGGAGAAATGGGCCAAAATTCACCCAACTTATTGTGGGAAGCTTGTGGGAGGCTACCCGGAACGTTTGACCCAAGTTAAACAATTTAAAGGCAATGCTACCAAATACTAATTGAGTGTATGTAAACTTCTGACCCACTGGGAATGTGATGAAAGAAATAAAAGCAGAAATAAATAATTCTCTCTGCTATTATTCTGACATGTCACATTCTTAAAATAAAGTGGTGATCCTAACTGACCTCAGACAAGGTATTTTTACTTGGATTAAATGTACGGATTTGTGAAACACCTTTGCCAAACACATTTAAACCTAGTTTATGTTAACTTCTGACTTCATCTGTATATACCTGTTGATTCTTGAGGCATTTAGAAGTTAACTGTCGTACCCCATTAGAACCCAACATTGTTATACTCCAATGTTTGTAAACTAAATGTAAACCAACACTGTATAGCCTCTCAACATGGTTAAAACTGTCATTATAATATCATGGATGGTCAGTCCTTGCATACATATCCTTGCTTTGAATTTGAGTGGTTAGGTTTCTCCAGGCCCATCCCTCAGCTTTTCACAAACTCAGGCAGGGTGTCCGCTTTGTTTCAATGAAGGTTTCCAGCTTTTAATACTATACGTAATTTATTCATGCATACTACATACGTTACCTTTACATGGTACAATGTAGGCACCCATTGTTACATAGTACTTACAACTGATATGTCTGAACTTTCACCCATTTGTAGTTTGTGTGTATCACAGACTATAGGCCTACTAAAATAAAAGTATGGTAATTGCACTGCACCTATGTACAAAAATGACCATGTACCACTTTAGAAGTTTTAGCAATGGTTATCACTGCTATAGTGTTTGACTGATTTGGTTTGTGAACTCCATAGGCTACTACTCCTGGAGGAACATCGACAAGGGCTCCTGGTTCATCCAGGCCCTCTGTGAGATGTTACAAAGGTACGGAAAACAGCTGGACATTATGCACATCATGACACGTGTCAACCACAAGGTGGCACATGACTTCGAGGTTTCTGTCAATGCCCACAAGCAGATCCCTTGCATTGTGTCTATGTTGACCAAACATCTCTACTTTCCACATTGATTCTATATCCTGTGGGACCATTTGACATATTTGCAGTGTCTGCTGGGGTTCTAAAGACCATTAAATAATATAGAGGGATTCTCTGCACTGGACCAAATACCACTGTGGATAATCACTTATTCAAATATTTCTGTTTGGGGAAAGTCTAAAAGCGAAAAGGTATGAGATGTTTACCCTTGAGGCCTAAAGGGCATTATGTTGGATCACAGAAAATGGCTTTTTAATGGGGAAAGGCTGGCATTAAGTAATGACTGCAATAGCAGTACTTGCTATTGATTTGTTGTTCGTGTATTTGGGATGGAACTAAGAATTAAAATGCCCTGAAATGTAGGGTAAACACATTTTTAGATAACATGGAATGAAAGTCACTCAGGCTTTGAAAGTATTGTAAAGTTGTGCCATGTCTCTATATAAATAATCTCTCACCTGAGAGGGTTTTTTACGTCATTTGCACATTGTACATTCAAAGAGGGTACTACATGAAATATGAATAAAGGAGCTTTTATCCATGGTAAATTGTGTTCCCAAGAAACAACATTTTATGTAAATAGGATTGTGAGAAAATACCAAAAAATTCTGTTGATTCATGGTGCAATTTCTTGCATCCCATTGTTAACTAACTGTAAAATGTTTGCAATTTCATTGTGATAGTATTCCATATGAAAATCTAACATACCATGGTTATTCAAAAGTTGAAAACTGTCTTTATCCAACACATGATGGACATCTGAATGGGTGGGACTTGCAGAGTGTTTACCCTCAGATAAGATGTCTGTTCTGCACGGCCAAGGCCCTTGCATTTCCTGTGTTAGGGGCCAGGGAAACCACACTGCCTCTGCTTTGCCTTTCTGACATTACTGACCAGAAACTACGAGGTTTTACTTTCATCAAGTTAAAATAACAAAGACGGATCATTAATAATGGGCAAAAATTCCATTGTTTTCTCATATTGTATGTAGGGTTTACAGTACACTAGTTGTCTGTCCACATTGTCAGAAATCAACTATGCAAAAAACACTGTAGCAAGTTTGGAAACAGAGAAACTGGTTTCGTTTCAAGCAGGAAAGGCAAGCTGGAATCCAACCAGATGGGTGTTGAGGAAGTGAAAATGAAATTGAGTTGTCCGTTGTAGAGGCGTAGACCAATGAGAAGACTTCCGTGCTCTCCAGAACCCTGTGCAACGCCATCTAGGCTCAGGGGACGTGAGACAAACAAATCGGGAGGGGATTTCCACGCCAAGCACTTCCTTTACTTGTTTTGCTTTCGATCTGGACACTGAAATAGGCTAAATTCACTTTTCGTTTGATATACAGAAACTCGAACTACACGAGAATATTGTGCAACTGACAAGAGGACTGTCGATTAATCAAGCTGAATAGAACACTTTATCGCAGGTAACGTTTCCGCATGTTATTATCGCTGAAGTTCTGTATCTATAGAATCACGAAGCGACATTGTAAACCCTAATCGAAAGTAATAGAATGTTGATCCATTGGCCAACCGACTTGGAATGAAGTTTATTTTCACTTTTGGGTTGATATGTCTGGCAGCTTTCTTGTGAACTTGAATTAGCACAGCTGTCAGTTTAGACGACAACGTGACTTGACAAGACGGAGCGAAATGTTTCTTTGTGGCGCATTGCGCACCAAAATGTCTACAGGCAATTGTTGCGGTATAAACATTTACAGGTAGTTGTCTGTTATGTTGTGTATGTTATCAGACTAAGACAGAAATGGGCAGTATAATGGAATTGGAACACGCTTGGTAAATTACATGACTACTAGGCTACAACTGCAGGGTTTATTAAATGATAACTAAGTTATTTTACTGCTTAATTTTTAAAGCAAACCAGAATATGTATGATAAACCCAAGATGCATGCATATATATTAAAGTAACATTCTAATATCCTGTTACTGAATATTGGTTTAGGAGTTAGTTGCATTTTGTTGAAGTGGACTTTGATCACTACTTGATTACTCTACCTCTACCTGTAGCCAATCATTCTCAACTCTACGATACCGGATGAAGTTTGGTGGCGATGAGATGACTTGGCGGAGTGTAGCCTACCTCCGACTACATCGAGTCGGTATCTGTAGATGGTGGTAAAAATGTCAATTATTTCATGCATACCTTGTACGTATGTTTGTCCTGTGTAACTGGGTTATTTTCTTTGGGTGCTGCAATCACTCCTGTATGAAAAATAGCATTTTACGCAACCTCCGCCAAGAGAGCCATTGTTTGTTAAAGTAGGAGCAGCCCTGCACCGCGCAATTTGACAGTCACATAGAATTACGTTTTTATCAAGACCTTCGGATTGCAGCAACTGAAAGAAAAGAACACAGTCACACATGACAAACAAGTACAAGGTACGCATGAAAGAATGGACATTTTTACTAGTATCGACTGATACTGACTCGATGTAGTCGGAAGTAGGCTACACTGCCAAAACTCAGCGCCTCGCTGCTCAACTCCATCGGGAAACGTGGATTTGAGAATTCTTGGCTGCCGTTGCATGCAGCAATAACTAAGCAGCTTGCATGGTCATCACAAGCTTATGTGCACCTTTAACCATTAACACCTTATTACACATCAACAAAGTAAAGCTTGACGTGTGCTAAAACACAACTGCGCCTTTTCGCGTTTTGTTGTAATCCCTCTAAAATATTTGTTGTGGCGCAGGGTTTCTGCTCTGTTGTAAGAGAATGAAATCAGATGTTGCTGATGGGCTCAGGGAATGATGTCATCCCCTAATGGGCCTCTTTGCCACAGAGATTTTCTGACCTGTTGCTGTCTACAGGAAGCTAAGGAAAGGGATAATTCATTACATTTACTGTTTATCTCCTCCTTGCTCTGTGTCTGCAGGCGACCATGCCCGTGGAGAGGATGCGAATGCGGCCATGGCTGGTGGAACAGATAAACTCTTCCCTAATCCCTGGCCTGATATGGATTAATAGAGTGAGTGAAATGTGTCTTTTATTGAGACATTCAGTTTTCTTCAGTATGGAAAATCAACACATTCTAAGATTATTCTGTACCAGGTTTTCAGTCTTTGCTCAAGTAATTTGCTACCAAACCCAACAACTTAACCCCTCCGTCACACAAACAGGTTTACACTCCTATCTAAACAGTCAACCATATTCTGTCAAACTTCTGTGTTTTTAAGTTGTGTGTGTTTTTGTTTGCTTGTTATATTTTCTAAATCCTCACTGGCAAGTACTGTATGTAGAAACAGCAACCACACACGTATGTGCTGATGATGTGTTAGCCAAGTTATAAAGTATGTCTGAATCATTGTTGTGATGAACCTGCAGGAGAAGAGGATCTTCCAGATTCCATGGATGCATGCTGCAAGGCATGGCTGGGATTTGGAGAAAGATGCTCCTTTATTTATGAACTGGGCCATTCATACAGGTACAGTAATGAACATGTGAAATGATAATGGCCAACAATACACAGTTCTACATGACCAATGCTACTGTTGTGTTATGACTTAAGTTGATGCAGCAGTATGGCCTTCCCATAATAAGTGATTTTGTCTAATCAGGAAAATACCAACTAGGGATCGACAAACCAGACCCGAAAACATGGAAGGCCAATTTCCGCTGTGCTATGAACTCTCTGCCTGATATTGAGGAGGTGAAAGACAAGAGCATCAAGAAGGGGACTAACGCTTTCAGAGTATACAAGATGCTGTCTGCTTCAGAGCGCCAGACCAAGAAAGGCAAGTGGTTCTCTGAGTCTCTGGCTGCAGGTAGACAGGCAGCCTAATTCTGATATTTTTTTTCACTAATCGTTTTTTTGACCAATCAGATCAGTTCAGAAAAATATCTGAAAAGATCTGATGTGATTGGTCAAAAGACCAATTTAGTTTAAAAAAAAAGAAAAATAAGACCGAATTGGGCTGCCTGTGTAAACGCAGTCTCTGGCTCAGCGAGAACAGTGGTTGAATTCAAATCACATTTTATTTGTAACGTGCTTAGTCTACACCTGTGGTTTACCAACAGTGAACTGCTTGGTAAACAACAGGTTTTGGCTAACAGTGAAATTCTTACTGACGGGTCCTTTTCCCAAATGTAGAGTTTAAGATAAATAGAAATAGTGACGCAAGGAATAAATACAGTGAATAACAATAACAGGTAAAACTAACATGGCTATATACAGGGAGTACCAGGTAGTCACA
The DNA here is from genome assembly GCF_965601325.2 of Salmo salar. Taxonomy (NCBI): domain Eukaryota; kingdom Metazoa; phylum Chordata; class Actinopteri; order Salmoniformes; family Salmonidae; genus Salmo; species Salmo salar. The sequence goes on from NC_138299.1 coordinate 86,772,253, forward strand.
TGGCTATATATAGGCAGTACCAGGTAGTAACATGGCTATATACAGGGAGTACCAGGTAGTAACATGGCTATATACAGGGAGTACCAGGTAGTCACATGGCTATATACAGGGAGTACCAGGTAGTCACATGGCTATATACAGGGAGTACCAGGTAGTCACATGGCTATATACAGGGAGTACCAGGTAGTAACATGGCTATATACAGGGAGTACCAGGTAGTGACATGGCTATATACAGGGAGTACCAGGTAGTCACATGGCTATATACAGGGAGTACCAGGTAGTAACATGGCTATATACAGGGAGTACCAGGTAGTCACATGGCTATATATAGGCAGTACCAGGTAGTAACATGGCTATATACAGGGAGTACCAGGTAGTAACATGGCTATATACAGGGAGTACCAGGTAGTGACATGGCTATATACAGGGAGTACCAGGTAGTCACATGGCTATATACAGGGAGTACCAGGTAGTCACATGGCTATATACAGGGAGTACCAGGTAGTCACATGGCTATATACAGGGAGTACCAGGTAGTCACATGGCTATATACAGGGAGTACCAGGTAGTCACATGGCTATATACAGGGAGTACCAGGTAGTCACATGGCTATATACAGGGAGTACCAGGTAGTCACATGGCTATATACAGGGAGTACCAGGTAGTCACATGGCTATATACAGGGAGTACCAGGTAGTCACATGGCTATATACAGGGAGTACCAGGTAGTCACATGGCTATATACAGGGAGTACCAGGTAGTCACATGGCTATATACAGGGAGTACCAGGTAGTCACATGGCTATATACAGGGAGTACCAGGTAGTCACATGGCTATATACAGGGAGTACCAGGTAGTCACATGGCTATATACAGGGAGTACCAGGTAGTCACATTATAAATGGCAGACTGAAGGATATCCGCTTTCAGAGGGTCACACTTATGACTGTATTAAGGCATTATGATGTGGCCAGTTTTGCATTCAACTTCAATTCATGTGTAATATGTGCTCTGAGTATTCATTTGGTATATGATGTAATAACATGTAGAAAACTGATCCACATTTGACACACTGAAATAGATTGTGTGTAACAATGGACTGTCTATTAACAATGCACTGTGTGTGTTTTCTAGGAAAGAAGAGGACTGAGAAAGGAGGAAAGAACAAGGTAATAACCATCATCAAATTGTTATGTTGTCACAACACCTCCGTGTGTAAGTCTATAATCAATTTCACATTCAAACTATTATTTTAATTGAATAATTTGCATGTAAAATGGTATGAGCATGGATAACAGACCTTCAATGAGGATGGAGAGAGATGCCCACACCCCTCTATCTCTGTCACCCGAGCAGCAGGTGGAGCCCGGGTTCCCAGCCATGGAGAGCATGAATGGGTCTGTTGGAGACCATCGTGGGCCGGTGTTGAAGGTGGAGGTGAAGGAGGAGGTGAAAGAGGATTACTTTACAGACTGCACAGGTAATAGCTGGCATTAGTGTGTTTTTTTTGTGTCCCCAATTGCACACGAATCCCTATATACTTCACTTCTTTTGATCACTTTCCATAGGGCTCTGATCAAAAGTAGTGCACTTTACAGGGAACACAATGCCATTTGTGACCACCTTGTGTCTACAACATACCTCAATCAATGTAATTGATGTTGATTTTGAAGGTGTGTGGTAAACATGCAAGACTGCACAGCTATAGTAGTTAATTATGCTCTTACTAATGTCTTATATGCGTACATCTTGTTTTGTTCGTGTATTTATTATGGATCCCCATTAGTTCTGCCAAGGCAGCAGCTACTCTTCCTGGGGTTTATTATGGATCCCCGTTAGTTCTGCCAAGGCAGCAGCTACTCTTCCTGGGGTTTATTATGGATCCCCGTTAGTTCTGCCAAGGCAGCAGCTACTCTTCCTGGGGTTTATTATGGATCCCCGTTAGTTCTGCCAAGGCAGCAGCTACTCTTCCTGGGGTTTATTAAGGATTAGAGGTCTACCGATTACGATTTTACAACAGCGAAAAAAAGCCGATATTGATTAATATCTCTCTCTCTCTCTCTCTCTCTCTCTCTCTCTCTAGAGAATTACAACAATACTGAATGAACACTTATTTTAACTTAATATAATACATAAATAAAATCCATTTAGTCGCAAATAAATAATGTAACATTCAATTTGGTTTAAATAATGCAAAAACACAGTGTTGGAGAAGAAAGTAAAAGTGCAATATGTGCCATGTAAAAAAGCTAACGTTTAAGTTCCTTGCTCAGAACATGAGAACATATGAAAGCTGGTGGTTCCTTCTAACACGAGTCTTCAATATTCCCAGTTAAGTTTTAGGTTGTAGTTATTATAGGACTATTTCTCTCTATACCATTTATATTTCATATACCTTTGACTATTGGATGTTCTTATAGGCACTATAGTATTGCCAGCCTAATCTCGGGAGTTGATAGGCTTGAAGTCATAAACGGCGTAATGCTTGAAGCACAGCGAAGAGCTGCTGGCAAACGCAGGAAAGTGCTGTTTAAATGAATGCTTACGAGCCTGCTGCTGCCTACCACCGCTCAGTCAGACTGCTCTATCAAATCATAGACTTAATTATAATAACACACAGAAATACGAGCCTTAGGTCATTAATATGGTCAAATCCGGAAACTATCATTTCGAAAACAAAACGTTTATTCTTTCAGTGAAATACGGAACCGTTCTGTATTTTATCTAACGGGTGGCATCCATAAATCTAAATATTCCTGTTACATTGCACAACCTTCAATGTTATGTCATAATTATGTACAATTCTGGCAAATTAATTACGGTCTTTGTTAGGAAGAAATGATCTTCACACAGTTCGCAACGAGCCAGGCGGCAAACTGCTGCATATACCCTGACTCTGCTTGCACAGAACACAAGAGAAGTGACACAATTTCCCTAGTTAAAAGAAATTCATGTTAATAGGCAATATTAACTAAATATGCAGGTTTAAAAATATATACTTGTGTATTGATTTTAAGAAAGGCATTGATGGTTAGGTACATTGGTGCAACGACAGTGCTTTTTTCGCGAATGCGCTTGTTAAATCATCACCCGTTTGGAGAAGTAGGCTGTGATTCGATGATAAATGAACACATACCGCACTTATTATATGAAACGCAGGACCAGCTAGATAAACTAGTAATATCATCAACCATGTGTAGTTAACTAGTGATTATGTTAAGATTGATAGTTTTTTTATAAGATAAGTTTAATGCTAGCTAGCAACCTACCTTGGCTCCTTGCTGCACTCGCGTAACAGGTAGTCAGCCTGCCACGCAGTCTCCTCGTGGAGTGCAATGTAATCGGCCATAATCGGAGTCCAAAAATGCTGATTACCGACTGTTATGAAAACTGGGGCCGATTTCAAGTTAATCGGTCGACCTCTATTATGGATCCACATTAGTCACTACCAAGGCACCGGCTACTCTTCCTGGTATTTCTTATGGATCTCCGTTAGTTCTGCCAAGGCAGCAGCTACTCTTCCTGGGGTTTATTATGGATCCCCATTAGTTCTGCCAAGTCAGCAGCTACTCTTCCTGGGGTCCAAACACATTAAGACACTTACATTACATTTAAAACAAAATATAAAACATTACATCATATAACATTATTACACCACAACATATCTACAATACAAAATGTATAATACCAACATACAACAATATTACAATGTATGTGTGTGTAGAGTGCTTGTGTGCGTATGCGTGTCTTTCCTCTGGATGACCGTTTAATAACCAGGGATCATCCTCTCTTCCTCAGAATATCTTCATCAGAGCAGTCACAGTCCTGGGTACGACCAGTTGATCGTCGACGACCTGCCTTGTGTCTGCCAGACCATCGAGGTGACCACGGAGAATGAGGAGCAGTCAGTCAGCTCCAGCCACCCATACCCACTCCAGATCTCCCCTGTGTCCTCGTATGGAGGTCAGTCCACCCCCCCACCCCCTAAACACTCCCATCCCAACCCATGCCTTAACACAACAGACATGGGTGCTTGCCCTTGAATTTGGTATCCCAATTGGCATGTAGAATTGTGCCTTCAACTCCTCCACCCACGGTGAGGACATTGGCAGCTACAATCTTTCCTGCAGAAGACCTGCAAGTCACATCAGTACCCATCATAGGTTTTAATAGAGTGATAGAATCCTTGTCAGCCACATCAAAGTTAAGCTAGAGTTGAATGAGATCTACAATCAAATAAGACTGATAGGTGAATCATTTATTTGGTGATTGGAGGTATTAATTACTAGATTTTCAACACCATTCTATGCTTGTGGCTTCAAAGGGACAGTATCAGCTCCATTTCAAAATACAAGGTAAAATGGAAACCTTTGAACATTTATTTGAGCCAGGTAGTGTAGTACTGTGTTGTATTGCTTAATGTATATTAGGGTTTATGGCTTTGCTGTTGCAAGCTCAAGGCCAGTGTGTCATCATAAAGATGGCTACATCTCCACTGTCATTCAACCTGCTTCTGTTATTACTGTAGAGTAAGTTAACGTGTTGTAAAGTGACATACAGTACAACTACTAGTCCTGCATGTTTAGTATTTGGTGAAGCATTAAACGATCAATGATTGTTTAGCGGCTGCCGAGAGTATGTCACTGATAGTAGCAGATCATCATCCCTCTCTAACCTGTTAGTCTGGAAATCCCTGACTGTGTTTCATGCTTCTTCTTCCTGGTCTGCTTAACAGAGAGTGACCCAGACAGTGTGCACAGTGAAGAGGACTCCAAGGAGGTAAGGCCTGAGCTCTGTCTACACGTATTATACCAGTCTGTGTACACACTAAAGGACTCTGAACAATAGAATACATATCTGTATCAGAAGCAAAGCACATCATTTAAAACTGGTTGTCCTGGTAATTTAGTAATCACTCAAGACAGACAGATTATTTTGTAAGATTGTAAAGGTACCCAGAAGCCTTTGATTTTAAGCCTGTGCATTAGAGCTGGCCGACACTGATAAAAATCCATATCATGATAAATGTAGTGAATTATCTCGATAAAGATAAATTGAACACTAAGTTCATAACATGAATGCACCAGTTACTCTTTTATATTACCCTTAACTACTGCTGCTACTTTGAAAGTTGTAGCTATCAATTGTCCCATCAACAATCAGCAATATAAGCAAACTTATCCCGTGCCAAACTTAACATTTCTCTAGTAGGGCCCTATAGGTTATTTATCTTAATGAAAGATATCAGCAAAATTTCCACGCTAAGTGGTCGTTAATTTTCAGCACCTTTAAGGAGCGGTTGTAACACGGAGCGATAGCTTTGTTTTATGGTGCCACTGTAGATGGCCTGTTTATGGTGCCATTGTAGCTGGCCTGTTCGCTAAGGCAAGGGAAGGGCACTTCGCTAGCAACATTCGCTTATTCCAATAGGGCTGAGCGGCATGGCTGGGCCTGCCTGGGAACACAGACACATACAGCTGAAACATCTGATAAACAAGCCTTAACTTGAAGCCCACCATTTTGAATTCATGACATTAGCCAGTTCTACTGCTTAACAGCTGAGTACAGTAACTGTAGCATGGTAATACTGTCACTCTACCTCTACCTGTACCACTACCTCTAGCTTATATTGTCAGTTCCTGTTCTAGAGTGCTCTGATGTAAAGAAAGACAAAACAACAGAAGGCAGCTCTCTGGTGAATACTGGATTCACTTGTTTCCCATGGCTAATGATTCACCCTAATTTAATATCTTGAATTGTCCTCAAAACAAGCCCAATCACAAATCAAACACGAACAGTGTGTTTGATTTGTGATTGGTAAGTATTTGTAATTGGAAAGTATTCATACCCCTTCACCTGTTCCACATTTTGTTGTTAGCCTGAATACAATTTTTATTAAATATATATCCCTCACCCATCTACACACAGTACCCCATAATGACAAAGTGAAAAGATGTATTTAGAAATGTTTTATGTTTTTGGGGGAAAATTAAATACAGAAATATCTCTTACATATGTATTCATACACCTGAGTCAATACTTTGTAGAAGCACCTTTGGCAGCGATTACAGCTGTGAGTCTTTCTGGGTAAGTTTGTAAGAGCTTTCCACACCTGGATTGTGCAACATTTGCCAAGTTTCTTTCTTTAAAAAAATCTTCAAGTTCTGTCAAATTGGTAGTGGTTACTTGCTAGACAACCATTTTCAGGGCTTGCCATAGATTTTCAAGCAGATTTAAGTCAACACTGTGTCTCGGCCATTCCTTGGTAAGCAACTCCATTGTAGGTTTGGCCTTTTGTTTTAGGTTATTGTCCTGCTGGAAGGTGAATTCATCTCCCAGTGTCTGGTGGAAAGCAGACTACCAGGTTTTCCACTAGGATTTTGCCTGTGCTTAGCTCCATTCTGTTTATTTTTTTATCCTGAAAAACTCTCCAGTCCTTAACAATTACAAGCATACCCATAACATAATGCAGCCACCACAATGCTTGAAAATATGGAGAGTGGTACTCAGTAATGTGCTGTGTTGTGTTTGACACAAACATAACACTTTGTATTCAGGACAAAAAGTTAATTTCTTTGCCACATTTTTTGCAGTATTACTTTAGTGCGTTGTTGCAAACAGGATGCACGTTTTGAAATATTTTATTCTGTACAGGCTTCCTCCTTTTCACTCTGTCAATTAGGTTAGTATTGTGGAGTAACTACGTTGTTGATCCATCCTCAGTTTTCTCTTATCATAGCCATTAAACTCTGTAACTGTTTTAAAGTCACTATTGGCCTCATGGTGAAATCCCTGAGTAGTTTCCTTCCTCTCTCTGGTAACTGAGTTAGGAAGAACACCTGTATCTTTGTAGTGACTTGGTGTATTTATACGCCATCCAAAGTGTAATTAATAACTGCACCATGCTCAAAAGGATATTTAATGTCTACCAATAGGTGCCCTTTGCGAGGCATTGGAAAACCTCCCTGGTCTTTGTGGTTGAATCTGTTTGAAATTCACTGCTTGACTGGGGGACCTTACAGATAAGTGGATGTGTGGGGTACAGAGATGAGGATGTCATTAAAAAAAATCATGTTAATCTCTATTATTGCGCACTGAGTGAGTCCATGCAACTTATTATGTGACTTGTTAAGCAATCTTTACTCCTGAACTTATTTAGGCTTGCCATAAAGGGGTTGAATACTTGTTGACTCAAGACATTTCGGCTTTTAATTGTTAAACTTTTGAAAAAAAACCCATTCCACTTTCATATTATGGGGTATTGTGTGTTGGCCAGTGACACAAAAAAAAAAATCTCAATTGAATCCATTTTAAATTTGGCCTGAAAAAGTCAAGGTGTGTGAACCATTTCTGAAGGCAATGTACATACCGTTACAAAACAAGGCCAATAGCAAATCAAGCACATGCATATCGTTACAGAATGCATTATTTATATCTTAAATGTTGCCTTTGTGTTGTTTGAATACATATTGACATGCCCACTGGAGGAACAGAGAACTAGTATAACACCAGGCTGTTTTTCTGTGTCCAATGAAGCCCTGGGTGGAGAGATGAGGTCCCTTTTTAGTATGAGATCCCTTAGTATAGCTAAATCATGCAGAGCTCAACAGCAGGAGGACAAGCATGTTAGAAAGTATTAAGAACAAGTTTGACAGTGCTCATAAACATGACAATATATGTGAATGTCAATGTGTTTCAGCCACGTTTTGCTAGACTTGCTATGTCAATGAAATTCCCTCTTCTAATGCTTTAAATTATTTATGAAGATTCTGCAAACAGACCACTATACATGTTGAGAAATATGCTAGTAGCCAAGTCTATATTCATGTATATCCTGAAATGAGTGTTTGAATGGTTATGGTGTTGGCTGAGTTAAACCTACCTTCTGTGTGACTTGCAGGATCTTCGTGGCGGGCTGTGGGAATCAAGTTTCACTTCCTCTGTGCTGAGAGTTCCCTCGTGCTCACTACCCAGCATGGCCACCTTTGTCACTGGTGGAAAGGTAACCAACTTCAAAGTGACCAGCACCAGGGACCCCATGCCCCTCATTAGCTACAGCAACAGCCCCTGGACCAGGGACATGCCAGCAGCCCAGCACCCTCCCTCAGAGGAGGCTTCCTCCAGCCAAGCCTCTGCTGCCGAGACCAGAGCCAGCGTTATCATGAAGACACCAGACGTCTCCTCTGTCAAGACCTGCTGAAGCCCTGGCAGTGCAGTGACTCAAGACCAGATACAGGCCAGTCAGTGGCAGGCTTGGCGTTGAAAAGCATTGATCACTGCTGGGCTTGTTGTTCGACCAGAGTGCCTACTCATAGGAATGACTGGGACTATGTCAATTGGACATTCAGTATAGGGGCTCTGTGAGCTGTAGAATATGAATCGATGCCCAAACTGAACCTGCCAAGATCTCAGGGCCTTTTAGATGGGATGGGAGTGAGGGGATGAATCTACAAACTGTTGGGCATATGTCCCACTCTCCACCCACTGTTAATAATGTATATACTGATATGTCTGTGTAATGGCATACCGCTTCTGCACCTTATGGAAAACACTGATGGGGATGTGTGTGGCCACCCTGGCTGTGTGTTTACACTGACAGCAAGGCTGAAGCCTGGGAAAGGCCTTAAGAGGCCTTGCTGATCTAACTTTCCAACCTTGTCTTTGACCTTCAAGGTGATGCCATCCATTGGTTAGAAGGATGAAGTGAGTAAATGCACCTGGTCATTTATCTTGATGCCTTTTAAGCACGCTTATATATATATTTTTATATAAAGGGACATTTTAATCTAAGGTGGACAATTTATTTGATTTGTATATTTTTTACTCAATGAAAGATTTGATTCTTTGTTAGATTTGTTTTTATTGTTATTTACATGACACATTATGAAGAAAAAAAATCATTTTTATCAACAAGTCTGCATTTGTGACATCTCATGTGTGTGAATTTGTATAGGCTTGTTGCTTATGTGTGTCTAAATGTAATGGTGTGTTTTTAAATTAGTTACTAAATCCATTTACACACGTTTGAGTGTGTCACACATTCATGGCCAACTCTTAATCCTGTGGATCAACATGCAAATCTTAATAAAAATCTTGTTTTGTAATCTTGTGGTACTACAGTGTAGTAGACGGTTTTTCAAGTGACAGATTACCAGAGGTCAGCAATGTCTGTTTCTGACCATGTGTGAAACGTTTATGTAGTTGTTTGTTCAGCTGTTGGATTCAAGAAATTTGTTTCACTGTTCTTTTCCTGCTGTCCTTTCTCAACTCTGGAAGATTTTTAAAGAAAATGGTGCCAACAGTGAGTGTTTTGCCTCTGTATGTTGACTCATAGTATTACTTGTTTCAACAGGCATGAATGCAGTGATATTCCAGCTATTGCATAATGGCTCTTAAAAGTCTACAAATACTAGTGATTTGTAAACTGAAAATTGAGGGGTTTTTCTTCTTCCTTTTTTATTTTATTTTTATTTTATTTTTTATTTTTTTTAAACCTGGTTTCCTCTCAACAATCCTTTCACATTCTATTGGGGGGGAGCTCTTCAGCAGCACACCAAATGGGCCTGCTTTGGCTCATGCTCTGGCTGCCTTTTAGTTTCGGTTGCTGTTCTTAGCCTCTTAACTTCCTGTTTGTGCCTGAACACACAGCCAATTGGTGCCCGGGTTGCTGTGACAACCACACACCAGATAGGTCATTAATCAATCCCAGAGTAAACAGTCTCAACCACTCCACAGGATAGTCCAGACAGAGCAAATAACAGCACGCAAATGCCAAGCATTATGAATTGGCAATGCTAAAGGACTGGACCATCAGACATCTGCAGATCTTAAAATGCATTGTCCAGCCCAAGGACTACATGCACCTTTGTTTGAATGAAAAGCGGTATATAATACAACTATTACATTTTCATTTTGTTTCATTCATGTCCTTGGTTTGGTTGAATAGTCTCTGGGCAAATGGTCAAGTTCATGACTACTGTAGTTACAGTGCCTTCAGAAAGTATTCAAACCCCTTGACATACCACATTTTGTTATGTACAGCCTGAATTCAAAATGTATTAAATATATTCATTTTCTCAGCCATCTACACACAATACCCCATAATGACAAAGTGAAAACATATTACAAATGTTTGCAAATTTATTGAAAATGAAATGCATTAATATATTACATTTGCATAAGTATTCACAACCCTTGGCTTTGACACTACCAACTGAGCTGAGGTGCATCCAATTTCCTTTGATCATCATCCTTGAGATATCACTACAACTTGATTGGAGTCCACCTGTGACCAATTCAATTCTTTGGATGTGATTTAGAAACACACCTGTCTATATAAGGTCCCAAAGTTGATGGTGTATGTCAGAGCAAAAACTATACCATTAAGTCCAGGGAACTGTCCACAGATCGCCGAGATTGAATTGTGTTGAGGCGTATATCTGGGGAAGGGTATAAAACAATTTCTAGAGTGTTGAAAGTTTCCAAGTGCACAGTGTTCTCCATCAAGTGGAAAAAAATATGGAACTACCCAGAGCTGGCCGTCGAACCAAACTGAGCAACCAGGCAAGAAGGACATGGCTCAGGGAGGTGACCAAGAACCCAATAACCACTCCAAGAGAACTACAGAGTTCCTTGGCTGAGATGGGAGAATCTGGCAGAGGGACAACAGTCTCTACAGCACTTTACCTATCTGGGGCTTTATGGGAGAGGGGCCAGACAGAAGCCAGTCCTGAGAAAGTTCTGGAGTTTGCAAAAGGCCTGTGAAAATTTTAGACCATAAGGCAAAAGATTCTGGTCTGATGAGACATAAATGTAACTCGGGCTTGAATCCGAAGTGCTTTGTCTGGATAAAAACCAGGCACAGCTCATTACCCATCTAACACCATCCCTACCGTGAAGCATGGTAGTGACAGCATCATGCTATGGGGATGCTTTTCAGTGTCAGAGACTGGTAAGGATAAAGGGAACAATGAATGGAGGCAAATCCTTGATGAGAACCTGCTTGACTGCAAATGACCTTAGACTGGGGGCGAAGATTTATGACCCCAAGCATACAGCCAAAGCAATGTTGGAATGGCTTCAGAACAAGAATGTTAAAGTCCTTGAGTGGTCCAGACTTGAATCCCATTGAAAATCTGTGGAAAGGCTTTAAGATTGCTGTTCACTGCTGTTCCCCATCTAATTTGACAGAGCTTGAGAAAATCTACAAGGAATAATAGGAGAAAATCCCCAAATCCAGATGTGCAAAGCTGATACAGACATACCCAAGACAACTCAAAGCTGTAATCGCCACCAAAGGTGCTTCTACAAAGTATTGACAGGGGTGTGAATACTTATGCAAATGAGATTTCTATATTTCATTATCAATAAATTAGCAAACATTTTTACAAATATGATTTTACTTTTTCATTATGGGGTATTGTGTGTAGATGGGTGAGGGGTAAAATGTATCTTCAATCCATTTAGAATTCAGGCTGTAACAAAATGTGGAATAAGTCAACGGTTATGAATACTTTCTGAAGGCACTGTATCTCTGGTGAATCATGCAAAGTCTGAATACATTGCACCATCTAGTGGCTGTAGTAATAACTGAAATATAAATCAAAGTATTCAATAGTTTAGTGTGTGAGCTCTCAAAGCAATTAAGTGGGTAGGAATGTAGCAGTTTTGTGAACAATGTAAAAACATCACATTTTTCTTCTCTGTGTCTTCTCTGTGTCTACATCACAATACTAAGTTCAAGTATAATTTTTTACCATGCATCATGAAAGTTATTTTTATTCAGTTGGACTATGAGCCTGGATATTTGGGTAAATTGATGATTATTATGATACTGTGTGTACCAAAAGGCCAGTTACCTGTAAGGTTCCTAGTTCAAATCCCCGAGCAGACACGGTGAAAAATCTGTCATTCTGTCCACGAGCAAGATAACAACAGCTCCGCGGACGCCTAATGTGGAAGCCCCCCGCACGTCTCCAATTCAGAGGGGTTGGGTTAAAAGCAGTAGTCAAGTTTCAGTTGAAGCTTGTGTGAATTGACAATAAAAATAAATGCAATCCTTTAATTGAATCCCCTTGTCTGTAGAAATGGTTGTCTTCGAGATGAACACATAGTGGCAGTAGAATACTGTAACATTTTTGCATTGGAATTTCAGAAAAAGTCCTTAATATTTTTACAGTAATGGTGGAATGATAGTGCTTCACAATATTTTTCCACGCCCAAAATGATTGGGCCCAAACAAAATTGCATTTGAATGGTATAATAATATAATAATATATAATTATAATAATTATATATAATTAAAAGACAAAAGTGTATTATCCCCTTATAATATCTTAATGATTATCTCCTTTTTCACTTTGTTTAACCTTGTGGAATGTTGAAAGGTCACTGACTGATTGTTCCACAGTGACCCCTCTGACAACTTCCCCTGGGGGCTATTCGTTACGTCGATTCTGTTGTAAAACTACCAGAATTTGTTCTATAGAAACTTGTTTTAATTTGAAACTGTTTGGACTAATGAATACACCCCTGGGGTTCATTATGCCGATTGTTTTGCAAAATGTTTCGTTTGTTGCAAAACGTTTTGCAACAGTTAACTCCAAACGCTGTTGAGTTCCGTTTTGTTCTTAAACGGAAGTTGTAGTTCAGTTGTGTCTCGCCCCCCAAAAATATTAAATAAAATAAATGGCTGGAAGAAGTTAACTCCAATTTAGAGCATGGTATAATTGTTAATTTATTGATGTGCAGATTGGAAAGGCAAACTGTAGAATCCATAACATTTAAATGAACTAGAACTTCCGTTGAGGAACCCAACAGCGTTTATGTCACGCTGAAGAGCGGTTGGAGTTAACGGTTTCTGTTGCAAAACGTTTTTCAACAGACAAAACATTTAACAACAGAACGTAATGAATACACCCCTGATTTGGTTTGTGCGGTTGACACCGCCACGTTGATTGGTCGGCAGATTTCACGTGTAGAAAGAAATGTGTCAGTCAAGTTAATAACAGGAAACAAGACACTCAGCTGAAGATAGAGGGCAATCGATAACAAAACGGCCTGCCATCGCCTCGCCTACACAGGTGTCATCATCAGCTGTGTCGATGCATACTCAGGAATACGAATTTTCCAACCAGAGGCATTTTGCTATTTATTTTCTTTAGAGATAAAATATTGAGAAAGGTCTGTTTCAGGTAGCACGTAAGCTAGTTAGCTAACTAAAGCTAGCTTGCATTTACCTGCACATAGTTGGCTGCTAGCTAGCTAGCTAATTGCTGATGGAGTTTGTTAGCAATTAGCAAGCTTGCTAACGTTAGCTGCGGACAGAGCCTGTTGGCTATATAATGTAACGTTAGCTATTTAGCCAAAGAAGCCTTATCCACCTTTCGGATTTTGTCGAGTAAACGTAACGTTAGCTGGCCTGCTAAGTAGCTAGTTAGGTAATTGAACTGTAATGAACTTACATGCTCGCTGCTTTCTTGCGTTTGGTATCTAGCTTACCAACCCAGCTAGCTAGTTGTGAGATATTGTTTACATGGAACACCGGAAACTTGCTTGCTTTGCGATGCAAATCTGATGGCACGAGAAACATAGACTAGTTAGGTTCATAGGATGACGTCAATGCCCAGACCTTTACATGGACATAGGAAGCTAACAACAGCAAGGGAATGTTTTTTTTTTCATCTCTAAGGTCCAATATCCCATGTCAATATTTGGGTGCCGTCTCTCCCAAAATATGGTAAATGCGTTTGAATGAAGATCCAACTGCGAGGAACACAAAGCCTGTTCTCTTGTCGGTGTTGAGGAGATGTCATTGACAGCAGCATGCATTTTGCTGGCAGGAGCAGCAGCAGCACCGATGCCCCCATGTCTAGCGCCGCCTCCATCGGTTCCTCTTTTCGTTTCTTGCCCGTCATCTGCTTGGGAATCGCCGCAGCATTACTTTTTCAGTTTGGATATGGGGGGCTCACCATAACGTCATTTTTTCTGAAGCTTTTTATTTATATCTCCTTTGCATTGTTCTGCTTCTTGTTGGGAAGCTTTGGTCTCCTCGTTAAAAAGGGTCCTCCTAAAATCAGCCGATTTGAAACTTCAAAGAGACAGTCTACTTACCTGTTGGACTTGTTTAACAAATTAATGGTAAGCATCCTGAATAGTTTTTATTCATGTTAATGTCATGGACCTTTTCATTGTTCTCCATGTCATCCTTGTTATGACCACTGAGTTGTGTGTCAGTGAGACATTTTAAATTCAATACAGTAGACCTCTATAGGCATTCATTATTGTGCTCTTCAGTCCTGCGTGATGACACATTATCATGTTGTGTTATAGCCTATAGCTTCAACAGTCTGCCAGACCTTTGAAGCATAGGCAGTGTTTATCTCAGTCTTGTATCTCCTGCATGACACTGTGTGGGTGTTGCTCAATACTACCTCAGTCACTTCCCTGTCTGGGTTGGACAACACTGCCCATTCAACTATTCCATTATTTATGAATTTCTGTTTTGAGGTTGTTAGATTATGTCCTTTGTCAATGATCTTGTTTGTATGCATGCAATGGGCTGAGAGAGCGTTATTGACCTTCAGCTGGGACTCCATCCTTTGTACTTGTGTTATGTTTGCAGGGAAGGTTCACCGTGCCACTTTTGGAGTCTGCGCAGACAAGAAGAGTGGTGGTATCACACAATGTGGACAAGGCCCTTAAAGAAGGTTAGTGTTTGGTGGTTAAAACCCCAAATATAATGCTGCACAAACATCATCATTTGTGTGGAGTTGGCAGTCCTAGAATAGGCCTACCTTTTCTCAGGAAGAGCTTGTGAGATCAGCAGCTTCCTTTCACTTGGTGTAAGAAACATGGAAAAGATTTCAATTGCATACTCCTCGATCCTCGTCTCCTTCGCAGAACCCATTGGATGAGAAAGCCAGAGGTCCCTCCCCTCTGACCTCCTCCAATGGGGTTTAAGGAAATGAGGAGAGAGCACGCAAGGAGTATGTAGTTGAGATCACTACATTGTCATTCACTAAGCACCACGTCTGCTCACATCCCAAACAACATCTCTCATTTACATTTTACATGGTGAAGATAGCCTTTCAAATAACTTTCCCTACTGGCAAACAAAAGCTATCCCCTGGTAATGAGATCACAATTACATGTGTATTACTGTATTTAACAAGCTGCTGTGTGTTACTGTATTTAACAAGCTGCTGTGTGTTACTGTATTTAACAAGCTGCTGTGTGTTACTGTATTTAACAAGCTGCTGTGTGTTACTGTATTTAACAAGCTGCTGTGTGTTAATGTATTTAACAAGCTGCTGTGTGTTACTGTATTTAACAACCTGCTGTGTGTTACTGTATTTAACAACCTGCTGTGTGTTACTGTATTTAACAAGCTGCTGTGTGTTACTCTATTTAACAAGCTGCTGTGTGTTACTCTATTTAACAAGCTGCTGTGTGTTACTCTATTTAACAAGCTGCTGTGTGTTGCTGTATTTAACAAGCTGCTGTGTGTTACTGCATGGATGGTTAATCACAAGCCCCTTATCGAAGATAGCATTAGCCCTAATGACTGGCACTTATTATACCCACCAGGCAGAAACCAATCAGAAATGGTATTATTGAAATGTTGATTACAGAAAGGAACAACGTGGGAAGTCTGACCCAACCTCCCCCACCTTGTTCAGCCCATGTTGGATAGGATTACTGAATCTGTTGAAGCAGTGTGATGGAGGGTCTCACATGATTGGAGGGGAAGAAAGGCCCAGTGTTCCCTTTATAGTGCATTTTGACCAGGGTCCATGGAGGAGAGCATGGTGGCCCTTGTAAAAAGTAGCGCACTATAAAGGGAACATGGTGCCATTTGGGACAGGGCCAGAGATGTTTGCTGTCCTCCCTGGCCCTGCGTTTAACCAACATGCTGTTTACTTTACACACCACTCCTTTCATTCATACAGCAGGAGATTGTTCTCAGGCAATTTAGATTTATCAATACACTCGTCTCTTGCAGCTATTAGCCTCGCTTGAGCATTGAACTGCTTACTTCATGGCTGGGATTTGGTAGCCTACACTTTGGCTCTACAGTGATATATTGTCATGTATTTGCAGTAAGTCATGCAGAAAGGCATTACTGTCTTGTCTACCCCCTCTGGTATTGTGATGAAAATGTTATATCATATCAGAGATCTGTATATACTGACAAGATGGCCAGGTCCCCGCCCTAACAATAAGAGTTGTTGTTCCAAAGGCGGGAAGACAGGCGGTCTGCTTATTGTGGACAGATTTTGACTGGAGTGAACTCTCTCGCTTCACCTCTTCCAGTATATACAGATCTCAAGACGTCCGCAGGGAGTCGCTAGAGCGCGATGAGCCAAGTAAAGCCCCTCCGGCCAAACCCGGATGACCCTGGGCCAATTGTGCGCTGCCCTATGGAACTCCCGGTCACTGCCGGTTGTGACACTGGGATTGAACCCCAGGCTGTAGTGATGGACCTTAGGCCGCTGCGCCACTCAGGAGGCCCCGCCTCTTCCCTTCTGATCATTTCTGAGCAGCGCCATAGCAAGGTCCATGCTGCCCTCTGACCTGTCACATGTTGGGTAAGGATGGGTCATTGAGGAGGAGCTCACTAGGCTTAATGCAAATGAATTACCAAGGTGGTTGGCAGGTCACCCCATCACTGGCATTACCATCATGTGGTTCTTATGTAGGGATTGATTGAAGCCATCCAGGAGATATAAACTGATCTTCTTCACTGACTGTTAGCGTTTTCAACAAGAGCTCAACCAACCTCCCACTTCTCGCCACACTAAGGGAGTTTAAGTTATTCACAATATCCTGTAGAGGGCTCACTGTGGAGTCGGGCACTGTCAGTCTGAAGCAAAGCAAATTAAAGGCCTTTTTTGGGATATGTCTGACTAGGCTATAGCGCCCGACTCTACCTGGGTTTGTGCTCCCTACAGTGCTGTCTGGCTCTCTATAGAAACACAGAAATGTAGCTGCAGTCAGACATTGGCATGCTTTGGGTTTAGTGTCTTGAGACAAGTCTTTCCATACAGTATGTTCTCATTGATATGGAAGAGGTTCTGTATCATGGCAGACAGTGGCACTGTCTGTATGGAGTGGCTGCCATCTGTTACCTGGCAGCCAGCATTGGTACTGTGCTGAGGTCCTCCCAGAAGAAGGGTCTTTACTGTCTGTATGGCTACTGCCTTATGCTGATGTCACAGAGAGAGTACCACTGAAGAAGTACATCTCCCCAACCAGGAGAGTAAACTGTAGCCTAGATGGCTAGGACACAACTGGCTTAAGGAGCAATCAGAAAGGGTATAGGGTTGGCTTAGGCACCATAGAGGTTAGTCTGTTGGACCAGACAGGTGATATAACAAGCAGATCCACTGTCTGGGAGAACCCAGTGTTTAATTTAGGTCCTTTCAGGCCCTCTACAAGCTGGAATGTTGAATACAATTTGAATCTACTCTACTGGTTGTCTGCGGGGTTGGTCCTTATGATACTCTGAGGTTTAGATTATATATCCACAAGAAAGTGTTATTAAACTAACTTTTCAATATGTTGCTAGTGGATTAAGGTTTTGTCACCTGAAGCATTCGCACAGCCATGACCTCGGCTAGTGTGCATGACCTCGGCTAGTGTGCATGCATCACTATTTACATGGTTGTGCGTATGCTTCAGGTGCTAGAAATTAGAGGTTGACAGATTCAACTTTTTATGACAATCGGTAATCGGCATTTTTGGACGCCGATTACATTGCACTCCACGAGGAGACTGCGTGGCAGGCTGACTACCTGTTACGCGAGTGCAGCAAGGAGCCAAGGTAGGTTGCTAGCTAGCATTAAACTTATCTTATAAAAAAACTATCAATCTTAACATAATCACTAGTTAACTACACATGGTTGATGATATTACTAGTTTATCTAGCTGGTCCTGCGTTTCATATAATCAGTGCGGTATGTGTTCATTTATCATCGAATCACAGCCTACTTCTCCAAACGGGTGATGATTTAACAAGCGCATTCGTGAAAAAAGCACTGTCGTTGCACCAATGTACCTAACCATAAACATCAATGCCTTTCTTAAAATCAATACACAAGTATATATTTTTAAACCTGCATATTTAGTTAATATTGCCTATTAACATGAATTTCTTTTAACTAGGGAAATTGTGTCACTTCTCTTGTGTTCTGTGCAAGCTGAGTCAGGGTATATGCAGCAGTTTGCCGCCTGGCTCGTTGCGAACTGTGTGAAGATAAGATAATTTCTTCCTAACAAAGACCGTAATTAATTTGCCAGAATTGTACATAATTATGACATAACATTGAAGGTTGTGCAATGTAACAGGAATATTTACATTTATGGATGCCACCCGTTAGATAAAATACGGAACGGTTCTGTATTTCACTGAAAGAATAAACGTTTTGTTTTCGAAATGATAGTTTCCGGATTTGACCATATTAATGACCTAAGGCTCGTATTTCTGTGTGTTATTATAATTAAGTCTATGATTTGATAGAGCAGTCTGACTGAGCGGTGGTAGGCAGCAGCAGGCTCGTAAGCATTCATTTAAACAGCACTTTCCTGCGTTTGCCAGCAGCTCTTCGCTGTGCTTCAAGCATTACGCCGTTTATGACTTCAAGCCTATCAACTCCCGAGATTAGGCTGGCAATACTATAGTGCCTATAAGAACATCCAATAGTCAAAGGTATATGAAATATAAATGGTATAGAGAGAAATAGTCCTATAATAACTACAACCTAAAACTTAACTGGGACTATTGAAGACTCGTGTTAGAAGGAACCACCAGCTTTCATATGTTCTCATGTTCTGAGCAAGGAACTTAAACGTTAGCTTTTTTACATGGCACATATTGCACTTTTACTTTCTTCTCCAACACTGTGGTTTTGCATTATTTAAACCAAATTGAATGTTACATTATTTATTTGCGACTAAATGGATTTTATTTATGTATTATATTAAGTTAAAATAAGTGTTCATTCAGTATTGTTGAACTTTAATCGGAAACTGCTTTTTTTGGTCCTCCAATAATCAGTATCGGCCGTTGAAAAATCACAATTGGTCGACCTCTACTAGAAATGTGAACCCACTACCAACGTGTTGAAAAGTTGGTTTAACCAGAGGAACCGAGAGTAATGTCAAATGTAATTTTATTTAACATTACGGCTTGGCGAGGCTCTGAAAGGACCATATCCAAATGAGCACACAGCAATGTTTCCAATAGTACCTAGTAAGCATTAGTTAGCTATTAGTGGCTGATGCATTAGGCTAGGATTGAGTAAGAATAGGAGGTGGGGCTGATGGTCCAACATGCTCAAGTCTTAATGTTAACCTACACCGTGAAATAAAGACGGATTGTGGCTGAACAGAGAATTCAGAGTTTTGCTACTCTTTACCTGCAGAGATTTCTATTGATGCTTCTGCTTAAATTTACCCTTTATTTTGCCAAGCAGTGTACCAACCACGTCTTGTTCTCTGTGTCTCCAGTGTTTGACTACAGCTACAGGGACTATGTCCTGTCGTGGTATGTGCCGCTGAGCCGCGACGAGGGACAGCTCTACCAGATGCTGTCGGAGGACTTCTGGGAGATGGCCAAGCAGCTGCGGGGCCGCCTGGCAGACGTCGACATGGTCAACGTGGTCTGCAATGACACCGTCAAGACCCTCCATGCACACTTCTGTGACCTCAAGACGGCCAATACCAGGTACAGGAGGGTGTGGGAGGAGGAGATCTGTTTGTGCTGTCTTGACAACCATAGGAGTTAGGACAACACAAACCAATTGGGGAGCAGGCAGCAGGCTAGAGGAGAGGTTCAGGGGCCCTAACGTGGGCCTCTCTGGTCTGGTGAGGATGTAGAGGTGGTCATCATCACTCTGTAATACTCGGTATTACCCAGCTTCCCCCTTTCCTCGAGAGGAGAGCAGCCTTGCTTATTTTAGTCTGTGGCCATGGAGCAAAGCTTGGGACAGGGTTCGTAATTTAACTTATGCTACTGGACTGGAGAGGATGCTCCTTCACTGTCTGACTGTTTTAGCTGTTTACCCCTTTTGGAAATTGGATATTGTCACCAACCGGCTCGAAGTCCGTAACAAAAAGGGAGACGACGTGGAGATTAGGAATAATACAAATATTTTTCGTTAACTGAAGTAACGTAAATACAATTAACAATGGTGTGTGTAGTCAGTAATCAGTAGCGTAAGTGAGTGGTTGCGTGCATTAATATGATAATGAGGGGTGTTGAAAGGTGCCAAAGCAAACAAACAAAACGGCCACAAAGATGCCACAACCAAAATCCATCAGTGTGTCTGCATGGAGAGAATCCAACAGTGTGTCTGCATGGAGAGAATCCAACAGTGTGTCTGCATGGAGAGAATCCAACAGTGTGTCTGCATGGAGAGAATCCAACAGTGTGTCTGCATGGAGAGAATCCAACAGTGTGTCTGCATGGAGAGAATCCAACAGTGTGTCTGCATGGAGAGAATCCAACAGTGTGTCTGCATGGAGAGAATCCAACAGTGTGTCTGCATGGAGAGAATCCAACAGTGTGTCTGCATGGAGAGAATCCAACAGTGTGTCTGCATGGAGAGAATCCAACAGTGTGTCTGCATGGACAGAATCCAACAGTGTGTCTGCATGGACAGAATCCAACAGTGTGTCTGCATGGACAGAATCCAACAGTGTGTCTGCATGGAGAGAATCTCCTCAATGGGCCCAGGTGTGTCCCATGTCGCTGACGACCTTCCCAGCTCCCTCCGCCGACATCCTAATAAGGAAAACGAGCAAAGAGAGAATACGGAAGACAGAGTGGGAGGGTAGTCACAATATGGATGGGGCCAGATGTAAATATTTCTAACAGAACAACTATAAAAAGCATATGCATGACCATGGTAGCAATTGAAAGAGAACACTTTGGACATTATGGGGAAATGATCAGGACACAGCAGTTCACGTCACAAGACTTTAACCAAACATTACACTGATTTTATGTGCATTTTACATTTACTGTACTTTTCACAGCATTTGTCAACAAAATATGAAAGTACGTTTTGGAGTAGGTGCAAGATGAGAAAAAAACGATGACAAGGGTTTGCGTGTGAGGTCTAACTGGTTGCCACACACCTCTTCAAACTGAACAGTTCCTAAGTCATTTCAATGAGCTTTAATGACTCAAGGAAAGAGCTCTCAGCTATCAGGTGCTTTTTTTAAGCTCTACTAGTTTTGCCATTGATGAACAGAAGCAAACGCACGTGTAGTTTTTTGTTTGGAACACAGCCCTGCATCCCCACTGTCACACAATTACTGTTGATTCTGTCAGTCAAACCCCATGCAGCCCTGTGAAGCAGAGAACGTGACCTCTGGCTTCATGTATAGCATGTTACTTTACAGCCACTGTGTTCCAATTTTGGCGCTTATCAATGACAAAATCTGCCGTTTTCAACCGTAAGGGATGACGGGCTGTGAGCGGAAAGAGCTACTGATCAGTGTTTACGATGCTGTAAAGTCTCTGTTCCATTTGCCCCGGACATGTACACGTAGAAGTGGAGCTCACTCGTAGGAAAGCAAGGACAGACAGGGAAATGGGGAAAGTATTCAGACCCATTGACTTTTTCCACGTTTTGTTACGTTACAGCCTTATTCTAAAATGGATTGAATATTTTTTTTTTAAATGTCCTCTTCAATCTACACACAATATCCCATAATGACAAAGTGATAACAAGTTGTTTGACATTTTTAGAAAATGTATTACAAAAAAAAAAAATGCCTTATTTACATAAGTATTCAGACCCTTTGCTATGAGACTTGAAATTGAGCTCAGGTGCATCCTGTTTCCATTGATCATCCTTAAGATGTTTCTACAACTTGATTGGAGTCCACCTGTGGTAAATTTTAATTGATTGGATATGATTTGGAAAGGCACACACCTGTCTATATAAGGTCCCACAGTTGACAGTGCACGTCAGAGCCAAAACCAAGCTATGAGGTCGGTAGAGCTCCGAGACAGGATTGTGTCGAGGCACAGATCTGGGGAAGGGTACAAAACAAATTCTTCGGCATTGAAGATCCCCAAGAACACAGTGGCCTCCATCATTCTTAAATGGAAGACGCTTGGAACCACCAATACTCTTCCTAGAGCTGGCCGCCCAGGCAAACTGGGCTATCAGGGAGGTGACCAAGAACCCGATGGCCACTGACAGAGCTCCAGAGAACCTTCCAGAAGGACAACCATCTCTGCAGATCTCCACCAATCAGGCCTTTATGGTAGACTGGCCAGACGGAAGCAACTCCTCAGTAAAAGGCACATGACAGCCCGTTTGGAGTTTGCCAAAAGGCACCTAAAGGACTCTGACCAAGAGAAACAAGATTCTCTGCTCTGATGAAACCAACATTGGACTCTTTGGCCTGAATGCCAAGCATCTCCTCTGGAAGAAACCTGGCACCATCCCTAAGGTGAAGCATGGTGGTGGCAGCATCATGCTGTGGGAATGTTTTTCAGTGGCAGGAACTGGGAGACTAGTCAGGATCAAGAGAAAGATGAACAGAGCAAAGTACAGAGAGATCCTTGATGAAAATCTGCTCCAGAGCTCTCAGGTCCTCAGACTGGGGCGAAGGTTCACCTTCCAACAGGACAACGACCCGACGCACATAGCCAAGGCAAAGCAGGAGTGGCTTCGGGACAAGTCTCTGAATGTCCTTGAGTGGCCCAGCCTGGACTTTAACCGGATCCAACTGTAGGAAGAGTCTGTAGAGACCAGAAAATAGCTGTGCTGCGACGCTCCCCATCCAACCTGACAGAGCTTGAGAGGAACTGCAGAGGAGAATGGGAGAAACTCACAAAATACAGGTGTGCCATGCTTGCAGCGTCATACCCAAGTAATCGTTGCCAAAGGTGTTTCAACAAAGTACTGAGTAAAGGGTCTGCATTCTTATGTAAATGTGATATTTCATCGTTTTGTTTTGCTTTGTCATTATGGAGTATTGTGTGTAGATTTGAGGGGGGGGCAATTTGATCAATTGTAGAATACGGCTGTAACGTAACAAAAGTCAAGTGGTCTGAATACTTTCTGAATGCCCTGCACTGTCTGAGCAGCGGAAGTCAGAAAAAACACAATTTAAATGTGTTCATTATGCCTTTTTAAAATAAGTTACTCACTGTGTGACTGTCTGTTAGTTCATTTTTCTCCTGTAATGCATAGTGTTACTTACTATACAGTGAAGCAACCAATTAAAATAGAATTTTCTATAAGCAATCCATTAGATACATTTTAACAGTAGGCCAGTTCCAAACAGTCAACATTGAAGCAGGATCTCTGCTCTCAGCTAGGTAACCAGTTGAAATGTACAGCAAAATGTCACTATTTTGAAACCCTGAAAGACTTTCAGCAGGTATGTCCTCACAGTGAGCAAGCTGCTTCCCTTGGTTTTTATACTGTGTGTCTCTGGCTCTGCATCCCACATTGACTTTGAAAGAAGAAAGAAAGAGGTCCTCATCCATCAACTGATAGTTTTATTGGATGCTTCCCAAATGCCGTTTGGGATGCATCCATTGTGTAATCTTCCTGTGCTAGATTAATATTGTGTATTATGGGGTTTAATAATGTATGTTGCCAGTGCCATATTCTGTGCTCAGACAGAGCTAATCTAGCAGTCTGTGTAATGTCAGAGGTCCCTCTTGAACTTTAAATGAGGCTTTTCAGAAGTTCAGTCAGTCCTTCTCTCCCGAAGACTTCCAGCTGGAGATGCTGCTCATTATTTAGCACAGATTCAGATGCACTCGACCAGAACTGCTGGGCTACCTCTGCCCCCCCTCAGAGCTCTCTGCCCCCCCCCCCAGAGCTCCCATGACGTTGTTCTATGATGGGTTTGTCACCTTTAAGACTGCAGCTTTATTTACACAAAGATGATGCTCACTTTGACAAACCCATCATAGTGAATGGATAGTCTTCAGTAGGGTTGAGTGTATTTTGTTCAAAGCACACGTCTGAATTGTAGGCTTTCCAGTAAATGCACACTTCCTCTGTCATGCCTGCTGTCATATCTCAGAAGCCATGATGTCATGCCTGCTGTCATGCCTCATTAAAATGAAAGAGCTGTGACTGCAGTATGGATCAGTATCAGTTATGTTCTCTCCAGCCCCTCTGTACAGAGATCTGTCATGAGGACAGATTGCCGTCTAAAGCTGAATACCACATCTCTGATGTCTGGACTGCCTTTATCCTGCCTGGAGTCTGACTGGGAAAAAAACTAAGCACTACAATTAATTCCATTGATTTGACTTTAAGTTTATCAGCAGTAATCAGCTTACACAAAGATACTGGCATTGCCTGTGCAGTGAGGAATCGCTCCTCTGTAGCGTGCAGAACAAAAAAGTAAATGTAGGAGCCCCACCCTTCTCTCACTCTCTAACCCCTCTCCCAGGCAGGAGGAGTTGCCCAAGCCCTTCCCCCTGCACCAGTGTCTGCAGAGCCCTGAGGAGGAGCTACGGTTCCTGCGCTGCTGTGCCCGCCTGCTCATGCTGTGCCTGCTGCCCACACGAGACGCCCGCTCCTACAGCCTGCGCGTGGTTCTAGTGGAGGTTATCACCACCAAAGGTACACACACAGCCAGGGACACACCGTCCTCTCTAAAGCTCATCCATTATTCGTTCAACACAGGGACTGACTCACCATGTGTTCCAAATTGCACCCTATACCCTTTATTGTGCACTACTTTTGACCAGGGCCCAAAACCTATCGGAAATTGTGTCCCAAATGGCACCCTTACTCAGTGAATTGGAAATCTATTTCATGTAACACTGGCATGATGAGCAATGATGTGGGCTGGATGATGTGACAGCTCCAACTGAATGACTTGTCAGCTACTGTATTTATGCTGTTAGGAGGGGGGAAAATGCTCTCGCATGCTCCTCGCTGTACTAACCAAAAAACAACGGGGAACAACCAGATATTTGCTGGTGTTAAAATATGAATGACTATGGACTGTCTCTGAAGACGCCAAATGGAAAAGCAAAAGGCAACACCAATCAGAAAAGGGCTGTGTTTCACAACAGGGTTTTACTTCCTTGTGAACTGACTTGCTGTGCCATCACAGATGTGGTGCTGTTAATAGCAGTGAAGGAAGGCTGCCTGACTGCAGACCAAGGAGGCAGAGCTAAATGGGCTGTCAACAAGGTGTGTGGGCGATTTGTTTATCTTGCAGGCACAGATGGATGACAAAAATATACTTCCACACCCCTAATTATATCTTCATTACAACCGTTACTTAGCAACATCCCTCCTTCAAGGTACTGAACATGTTAGATTTGCTCAGTTTTACCCCCACTCTCCTGTCATGGTGTTGGGGAGGTTCAGTTATACCTCCACTCTCCAGTCATGGTGTTGGGGAGGTTCTGTTATACCTCCACTCTCCTGTCATGGTGTTGGGGAGGTTCTGTTATACCTCCACTCTCCTGTCATGGTGTTGGGGAGGTTCTGTTATACCTCCACTCTCCTGTCATGGTGTTGGGGAGGTTCTGTTATACCTCCACTCTCCTGTCATGGTGTTGGGGAGGTTCTGTTATACCTCCACTCTCCTGTCATGGTGTTGGGGAGGTTCTGTTATACCTCCACTCTCCTGTCATGGTGTTGGGGAGGTTCTGTTATACCTCCACTCTCCTGTCATGGTGTTGGGGAGGTTCTGTTATACCTCCACTCTCCTGTCATGGTGTTGGGGAGGTTCTGTTATACCTCCACTCTCCTGTCATGGTGTTGGGGAGGTTCTGTTATACCGCCACTCTCCTGTCATGGTGTTGGGGAGGTTCTGTTATACCGCCACTCTCCTGTCATGGTGTTGGGGAGGTTCAGTTATACCTCCACTCTCCTGTCATGGTGTTGGGGAGGTTCAGTTATACCTCCACTCTCCTGTCATGGTGTTGGGGAGGTTCAGTTATACCTCCACTCTCCTGTCATGGTATTGGGGAGGTTCAGTTATACCTCCACTCTCCTGTCATGGTGTTGGGGAGGTTCTGTTATACCTCCACTCTCCTGTCATGGTGTTGGGGAGGTTCAGTTATACCTCCACTCTCCTGTCATGGTGTTGGGGAGGTTCAGTTATACCTCCACTCTCCTGTCATGGTGTTGGGGAGGTTCAGTTATACCTCCACTCTCCTGTCATGGTGTTGGGGAGGTTCTGTTATACCTCCACTCTCCTGTCATGGTGTTGGGGAGGTTCTGTTATACCTCCACTCTCCTGTCATGGTGTTGGGGAGGTTCTGTTATACCTCCACTCTCCTGTCATGGTGTTGGGGAGGTTCTGTTATACCTCCACTCTCCTGTCATGGTGTTGGGGAGGTTCTGTTATACCTCCACTCTCCTGTCATGGTGTTGGGGAGGTTCTGTTATACCTCCACTCTCCAGTCATGGTGTTGGGGAGGTTCTGTTATACCTCCACTCTCCAGTCATGGTGTTGGGGAGGTTCTGTTATACCTCCACTCTCCTGTCATGGTGTTGGGGAGGTTCTGTTATACCTCCACTCTCCTGTCATGGTGTTGGGGAGGTTCTGTTATACCTCCACTCTCCTGTCATGGTGTTGGGGAGGTTTTGTTTTAAGAGCATCCAAAATGCTCAATGTTATTGTTTCATGTTATCAGTTTTTTGGGGGGGCATTTGTTCATATTTTGTAATTTGTTTATTTGATTTGATCTCACAACAAAGTAATGCGATTTGAGGATAGATTTGATTTCTTGAACAATGGGCCGTTGTTTTCTAACTGAGCTCAACCTGAGGCCAGGCTGTAGTACTTCTATGGGTTTCCATGGAGGACTGACTGGGTGGAGAGAGGTGGGCCTCCCAAATGGCACCCTATTTCCAATGTAGTGCACTACTTTTGAACAGGGCATTGTTCAAAAGTAGTGTACTCTGTAGGAAACGGGGTGCCATTTGGGACACAACCAGAGAGGGTGAAGTCTGGGGAAATGTACTGCCCTCAGTACCAAGGCTGGGTGCTGCCTGGAGTGGCCAGTCTCTGATTCCATTTGCCAGAGATTATCTATGAAATCGCCATTAGAAAGCCATTCCACCAGCTATGTGTGAGGAATCTGATAGTTTGCTTTGCATCACAGCAGCACAGCGCTCGGAAATGTTTGAAGTCACACATAAAGCATATCAGATCTTTCAGTGTTTGGCTGAAAAACCTGTGAAATGGAATAGAATCCAGCCCTCTAAGCCACACACTCAAATGCTCCCAACACACATCAGCAAAGCTTTCGTCTAGTGCACAACGTCTAGCTCGGTGCAGATGCCTGCTCTCAGTATTAATCAGAAGCAAGCAAAAACACAGGGATGTCTGCAGCTCTTTCCGCTCTAAATATTAGGGCCTTGAAGGAAATATGTGGGGGGGGTGTAGCAGCAAGAGTGGAGGATGAGGGGAGTGGTTCTTGTACCAGCCCATAGACCCCCCCCCCCCCCCCCCCCCCCCGGTGCTGTAGCCATCCAACCAGCTGTCAGAATGATGAAACCCCTGAGGCACCCTATTCTATACATCAGGGTTTCCCAAACTCCATGACCCCATGTTTTGTTTTTTGCCCTAGCGCTACACAGCTGATTCAAATAATCAAAGCTTAATTATGAGTTGATTATTTGAATCACTTCTGTAGTGTTAGGGCAAAAACCAAAATGTGCGCCCAGGTGGGGCCCCAGGACCCAGTTTGGGAAACCCTGCTCTACAAAGTGCACTCCTTATGGGCCCTGGTCAAAAGCAATGCATTATATATTGAAAAGGGAGCCATTTTGGACATAGCCCTGGCCTACTGCCTGCCAGCCTCAGCTTTTACCAGTTCAGCTGTTTACGGCTTCTTGTGTAAGCATGTATGAGTCACCCCTTCCCTTATAAAACATTTATCTCCTCCATAAAAATGAAATGTGAAGAAGCCCACTAAGAGCCAGTGACATCTGAAGGCAGCCCAGAAATGCCACACTATAAGCCTGTTTTCTACTGTGTGTGTGTGTGTGTCTAAATGAATAAGCTGGAGCATGCCACACTATAAGCCTGTTTTCTACTGTGTGTGTGTGTGTGTCTAAATGAATAAGCTGGAGCATGCCACACTATAAGCCTGTTTTCTACTGTGTGTGTGTGTGTGTGTCTAAATGAATAAGCTGGAGCATGCCACACTATAAGCCTGTTTTCTACTGTGTGTGTGTGTGTCTAAATGAATAAGCTGGAGCATGCCACACTATAAGCCTGTTTTCTACTGTGTGTGTGTGTGTCTAAATGAATAAGCTGGAGCATGCCACACTATAAGCCTGTTTTCTACTGTGTGTGTGTCTAAATGAATAAGCTGGAGCATGCCACACTATAAGCCTGTTTTTTACTGTGTGTGTGCAGTGCTGAAGCCGCTGGTGGAGGTGCTGAGTGACCCAGACTTCCTGAACCTCATGCTGCTGTCTCAGCTGGAGCACCGCGAGCAGCTCAACGAGCACCACAAGAAGGCCTATACCTACGCCCCGTCGTACGAGGAGTTCATCAAGCTCATCAGCTCCTCCTCAGACATCGACTTCCTCAAACAGCTCAGGTACAGACAGAGCAGCCTAACCCTAGTCCTACTAGTGCTTCTGCGTGCGGGTCGTCTGTGTGTCCATGTCCTGACTGACACAGAAGATCTCCAGTTTTCTCATTAGCCATGCCGACACGTACACCTCAACCACTCTGTCCATGTCATACCAACACGTCACACCGTCTCTCCCCTTTAGTGCTGAGAGATGAGTGCTTTTTGTAGCCCGTCGGGTTTTGATTCGGTTTAAAAATATATATATATATATATATATATATATATATATATATATATATATATATATATATATATATATATATATATATATATATATAAGTGTTTTAAACAATACATGCATTATGTAGGTTCAATGCTGTAACAGCACAAAACAAGATGGTAGTGAGTGACTGCGCTTTACTATCACTTATTAGGCTCTAACCATCATTTATTCACATTACTTTAATAAAATATTTCAGTTGTGTATGTTATTTTATTCCAAGTCATCATCTCATCTCTGCTCAGGCAGTATCAGCCAGACAGCCTTTTATCTCAGTGCTCCCAAAAGAGTCATCAATAGAGTCATCCTGGCTAGCTGCCTGCTGTCTGACAATCACTATTTCAGTAGTACTTCAAAGTAGATAAGTCATACTTTTTAAAACTGCTAAATAACAACTATCAATCAATTAGATGTATTGTCGGGTAGAGATGCCTAACAACCGCTCTCTATCCGTATCTATCTTTCTTCCTCTGTCTGCCAGCCCCACGGGCATGCTTGCCCAGCAAGAACCAATGAGAACAGGCAGCTATAGGCACAATGGATTCTGGTCATTGTAGTTAATTACCATGTTTTCTGCTCTTAACTATGATGAGTTGGACAACATGTCCCAGAGAGATCTCTCTAGAGAAAAGGCGCATTGAGCGCACAGAAAAAAGGCCAAACTAAATGGAATTCAAATAATTGAACCGACTTCAGTCAATTAGTTATTAAAAAACCTCTATCATTTAATCGCTGAGCATTACTCACCTTAAGCCACCCTGAGTGACAAACCTGTGTGTTTGTGAGCCTCTCTGTACCTGCTTCTGTGTCCTGAAGAATAGATAGCTCTCCTGTCTGACAGCCTCATTCGTGATTTTCTCTCCCCTTGTCACTGCCCTGTGTTTCTCTGTCATTGACATGCATCGCAGCTTTTCATGAAATGACACTAGGACCCAAACAATCCCTGGCTGCTGCCTCTGATCAGGGTGCTTTACCTCTTGGTGTTGGGCCGTGCTGTGTTCAGCTCTCCTGCAGGCTACAGTCATTACTCCCTCCCTCTCTCCCTCCAGTGCCACACTCTTATGAGCCATGCCAACCTGACGAAGATCCTTGTAGGATCTAAACATTGTTTGTTAGTGAATAAAGGTACGTGGTGGAGCTTGTGAGTGTGCAGACTTTATTAAGTCAGCCTGTAGACCTAACACCACGACGCTGACTGGGTCAGCCTGTAGACCTAACACCACGACGCTGACTGGGTCAGCCTGTAGACCTAACACCACGACGCTGACTGGGTCAGCCTGTAGACCTAACACCACGACGCTGACTGGGTCAGCCTGTAGACCTAACACCACGACGCTGACTGGGTCAGCCTGTAGACCTAGCAGGTGTTCCTAATGTTTTGTACACTCGGTGTACGTACATACACTACCGTTCAAAGGTTTGGGGCCACTTATAAATGTCCTTGTTTTTGAAAGAAAAGCACTCTTTTTATTTTAATTTTTTTTTTTATTATTTTTTTTTTTGTCCATTTAAAATAACGTCAAATTGATCAGAAATACAGTGTAGACATTGTTAATGTTGTAAATGACTATTGTAGCTGGAAACGGCAGATTTTTTTTTATGGAATATCTACATAGGTGTACAGAGGCCCATTATCAGCAACCATCACTCCTGTGTTCCAATGGCACGTTGTTCACTAATCCAAGTTTATCATTTTAAAACGATAATTGATCATTTAGAAAACCCTTTTGCAATTATGTTAGCACAGCTGAAATGGTTGTTCTGATTTAAAGAAGCAATAAAAGTGGCCTACTTTAGACTAGTTGAGTATCTGGAGCATCAGCATTTATGGTTTCGATTACAGGCTCAAAATGGCCAGAAACAAATAACTTTCTTCTGAAACTCGTCAGTCTATTCTTGTTCTGAGAAATGATGGCTATTCCATGCGAGAAATTGCAAAGAAACTGAAGATCTTGTACAACGCTGTGTACTACTCCCTTCACAGAACAGCGCAAACTGGCTCTAACCAGAATAGAAAGCGGAGTGGGAGGCCCCGGTGCACAACTGAGTAAGAGGACAAGTACATTAGAGTGTCTAGTTTGAGAAACAGTTGCCTCACAAGTCCTCAACTGGCAGCTTCATTAAATAGTACCCGCAAAACACCAGTCTCAACGTCAACAGTGAAGAGGCGACTCCGGGATGCTGGCCTTCTAGGCAGAGTTGCAAAGAAAAAGCCATATCTCAGACTGGCCAATAAAAAGAAAAGATTAAGATGGGCGAAAGAACAGACACTGGACAGAGGGACTCTGTCCTGCTTGATTTTTGCTCTGACGTGCACTGTCAACTGTGGGATTTTATAAAGACAGGTGTGTGCCTTTCTACAGGTTGACTCCAAGTTGTAGAAACATCTTAAGGATGATCAATGGAAACAGGATACACCTCAGCTCAATTTCAAGTCTCAAAGCAAAGGGTTTGAATACTTACGTAAATAAGGTGTTTTTGTTGTATTTCTATACATTTGCAAAAATGTCTGAACCTGTTTTTCGCTTTGTCATTATGGGGTATTGTGTGTAGATTTGACGAGGACATATTTTTTTAATCGATTTTAGAATAAGGCTGTACCGTAACAAAAAGATAAGAGGTCTGAATACTGTCTGGCCCATACACCGGTTAAATCATTATTTTTAAGCCTTGAGACAATTTGAGAGCTATATTGTATGTGTGCCATTCAGAGGGTGAATGGGCCAGACAAAATATTTAAGTGCCTTTTGAACAGAGTATGGTAGAAGGTGCCAGGCGCACTGGTTTGTAATCAAGAACTGCAATGCTGCTGAGTTTTTCACACTCGCACACGGGAAACTTATCAAGAAGGGTCCACCACCCAAATGACAACCAGCCAACTTGACACAACTGTGGGAAGTATTGTAGTCAACATGGGCCAGCATCCCTGTGGAACACTTTCGACACCTTGTAGAGTCCATGTCCCGACGAATTGAGGCTGTTCTGAGGGCAAACGGGTGGGTGAAGCTCAATATTAGGAAGGTGTTCCTGATGTTTTATACACTCAGTGTACATGCATACATACAGTGCCTTCAGAAAGTATTCATGCCGCTTGACTTATTCCAGATTTTGTTACAGCCTGAATTCAAGTTTTATTAAAGCACTTCTCACCCATTTACACATAATACTCCATGATAAAGAAGTGTAAGTATTCACACCCCTTTTCTATGACACTTCAAATTGAGCTCAGGTGCATCTAATACATTTTTTAAAATCATCCTTGATGTCGCTGCAACTGAATTGGAGTCCACCTGTGACCAATTAAATTGTTTGGACATGATTAAGAAAGGAACACACCGGTCTACACAAGGTCCCACAGTTGACAGTGCATGTCAGAGTAAAAACTAGACCATGAAGTCCAAGAAACTGTCCGTAGTTCTGAGAGAATTGTGATGAGGCATATATCTGGGGAAGGTTTTAAAATAATTTGTAAAGTGTTGAACGTTTCCAAGAGCATGGTCTCCATCATTGGGAAATTGAAAAAAGAAATATGGAACTACCCAAACTCTGACTAGAGCTGGCCGTCTGACCAAACTGAGCAACCGGGCAATAAGACCTTGGTCAGGGATGTGACCAAGAACCCAATGACCACTCTGACAGAACTAAAGAGTTCCTTGGCTGAGAGACCTGCCAGAAGGACAACAGTCTCCACAGCACTGCACGTGACCGCTGCTCCCCATCTAACTTAACAGAGCTTGAGAAAATATGCAATGAAGAATGGGGGAAAATCCAGACATACCCAAGGCGACTCAAAGCTTATACAGACATACCCAAGGCGACTCAAAGCTGTAATCACCACCAAAGGTATTCTACAAAGTATTGACTCTGGTGTGAATACTTATGCAAATGATTTTTGTATTTGATTTTAATTAAGTTTGCAAACATTTCTAAACATGTTTTTACTTTGTCATAATGGGGTGTTGTGTGTAGATGGGTGAGAAAAAAATCTATTGAATCCATGTTGAATTCAGGCTATAATACAAGATGTGGAACAAGTCAAGGGGTATAAATACTTTCTGAAGGCACTGTGCATGCAGCTGGTGTTCAGCCTGCCGTGTGCCTGACGATCAGAAACTGCGTTAGAGGACGGCTGAATGCATCCCAAATGGCACCCTATTCCCTATAGTGCGCTACTTTTGACCAGAGCCCTATGGTAGTGAACTATATAGGGATCAGGGTGCCATTTGGGATGCAACCATTGAATGCCCTGTAGTTACTAGTGTATGATGAATCAGCAAAGCATCTTATAATACCAGATCCATCGCAACTGTGGATCAGTCCAATCTTTCTGTATGGCACTCTCAAAGGCAACGGTTTCATACGCTTTAATTGTTAAAACCAGTCATGTTCTCCACATCGATCAAAAGATAGACCCTTTTGTATTTTTTTCATTGCTAATTTGAAGCTATATTGATCCAACTGTAAACAATTTTTTTCTTAAGCTCTCTGAGCCTTGGCAATGTTCCCTTGTATTAAGCATCTGGCTAAAATGTTGCAAGGACATTATCTAAGTATGACTCTTATGTATCTACTGTTGATAGTCTGTTTACCAGAGGTGTCTGATCTGATTCTCAGTTACGGAAAACATTTTGGCTGAAGTGTTTGTTCTCTTGCCGTGTCCAACAGTTAAAACCTGTGGATTTACTTTTTAGGCATTTAAGAGGCTCTTATCAGAGTCGACTTACAGGAGCAATTAGGGTTAAGTGCGTTGCATAAGGGCACATTGACAGATTTTTTACCTAGTCGACTCAGGGATTCGAACCAGCAACCTTTATGTTACTGGCCCAACGCTCTTAACTGCTAGGCTACCTGCCGGATATAAGGCTTTTCACTTGCGAGATAATTGCAGTATCCAGACAGCTAAATGAGCTAGCTTAGCATGGTAGATGTAACCATAGTTAAGCCCACTGATGACGAAGACCTCTAGCTTAAATTACACCGAACCTGCCCTGTCCGTATACCTTAATGCTGGGTTTCCATGGGAACTGAGCTTCAGTAAGATGACATGTACTGTAGCAGAGCACTTTATCAGGGAATCAAGAACAGGCTTTTATATCAGTATAACAGGTCTCTAAAACAGGGGTGTTTTATATCACTGTAACGGGGGTTTTATATCACTGTAACAGGGGTTTATATCACTAACAGGTCTTTAAAATGGGGGGGTTTTATATCACTGTAATGGGGTTTTTATCACTGTAACAGGTCTCTAAAACACGGGGGTTTTATATCACTGTAACGGGGGTTTTATATCACTGTAACGGGGGTTTTATATCACTAACGGGGATTTATATCACTAACAGGGGGGGGGGGGGGGGTTTATATCACTGTAACGGGGGTTTTATATCAGTATAACAGGTCTCTAAAACAGGGGTGTTTTATATCACTGTAACGGGGGTTTTATATCACTGTAACGGAGGTTTTATATCACTGTAACGGGGGTTTTATATCACTGTAACGGGGGTTTTATATCACTAACGGGGGTTTATATCACTAACAGGTCTCTAAAATGGGGGGGGGGGGGTTTATATCACTGTAACGGGGGTTTTATATCAGTATAACAGGTCTCTAAAACAGGGGTGTTTTATATCACTGTAACGGGGGTTTTATATCACTGTAACAGGGGTTTATATCACTAACAGGTCTTTAAAATGGGGGGGTTTTATATCACTGTAATGGGGTTTTTATATCACTGTAACAGGTCTCTAAAACACGGGGGTTTTATATCACTGTAACGGGGGTTTTATATCACTAACGGGGATTTATATCACTAACAGGTCTCTAAAATGGGGGGGGTTTTATATCACTGTAACGGGGGTTTTATATCACTGTAACGGGGTTTTTATATCACTGTAACAGGTCTCTAAAACACGGGGGTTTTATATCACTGTAACGGGGGTTTATATCACTAACAGGTCTCTAAAATGGGGGGGTTTTATATCACTGTAACGGGGGTTTTATATCACTGTAACGGGGGTTTTATATCACTAACGGGGGTTTATATCACTAACAGGTCTTTAAAATGGGGGGTTTTTATATCACTGTAACGGGGGTTTATATCACTAACAGGTCTCTAAAACACGGGGGTTTTATATCACTGTAACGGGGGTTTTATATCACTGTAACGGGGGTTTTATATCACTGTAACGGGGGTTTTATATCACTGTAACGGGGGTTTTATATCACTGTAACGGGGGGGTTTTATATCACTAACAGGGGTTTTATATCACTAACAGGTCTCTAAAATGGGGGGGTTTATATCACTGTAACAGGGGGGTTTTATATCACTAACAGGTCTCTAAAACGGGGGTTTTATATCACTGTAACAGGGGGGTTTTATATCACTAACAGGTCTCTAAAACGGGGGTTTTATATCACTGTAACAGGGGGGTTTTATATCACTAACAGGTCTCTAAAACGGGGGTTTTATATCACTAACATTTTTTTTTTTTTTTATATCACTGTTAACGGGGGGGGTTTTATATCACTGTAATAGATCTCTAAAACAGGGGGGTTTTATATCACAATTTTTTTATTTATTGTCCAAGTGTTTTAATGGCCTTGATTGTTTATTCAAATATGTAATACAAATCTCAACTTCTTTTGGTTATGTTTTATACCGCTATAATGCTCCAGGGCTAATTTTGTTAACATTTTGGCATGTTTTTATAGAATTGGAAAATAAAACATTTATAAAGCTGACATCCCTTATCACTACAACATGTCTCTAAAACAGGGGTGTTTATATCACTGTAATACACAACAAATACTTCAATTGTTTAAGCATATGTTGCAGAACAGTGAATATTGACAAAACATTGCTCTTAAATGGGTCAGGGGTTAGCCAACATACTCAAAACAGACATATTTTCAAGTTCAATGCAAACATTTATAAAATAAGGTAAATGATTCATTTAAATCAGCCTATTCCCTATATAGTGCACTACTTTTGACAAGAGACATGGGCCCTGGTTAAATGTAGTTTACTATATAGGGAATAGTGTTCCCATACAGGCAGTGGTTGATGATGCCTTCACTGACTATTTTGTGCTGTATTGTGTCAATACCCCGTAATTACAAATCAAAAACTGTTTTTTAGAAATTTTAGCTAATGTATTAAGTGATTACAGCCTTGAGTCCTCTTGGGTATGATGCTACAAGCTTGGCACACCTGTATTTGGGGAGTTTCTCCCATTCTTCTCTGCAGATTCTCTCATGCTCTGTCAGCTTGGATGGGGAGTGTTGCTGCACAGTTATTTTCAGGTCTCGCCAGAGATGTTCAAGTCCGGGCTCTGGCTGGGCCACTCAAGGACGCCCCAGTCTGAGGTCCTGAGTCCTCTGGAGCAGGTTTTCATCAAGGTTCTCTCTGTACTTTGCTCCGTTCATCTTTCCCTCGATCCTGACTAGTCTCCCAGTCCCTGCTGATGGAAAAACATCCCCACAGCATGGTGCTTCCACCACCATGCTTCACCGTAGGGGTGGTGCCAGCTTTCCTCCAGACGTGACGCGTGACATGGAAGGTTCTCCTATTTCCACAGAGAAACTCTAGAGCTCTGTCAGAGTGGCCACTGGGTTCTTGATCACCTCCCTGACCAAAGCCCTTCTCCCCCAATTGCTCAGTTTGCCTGGGCGGTCAGAATCTTGGTGATTCCAAAGGAAGAATCTTGGTGGTTCCAAACTTCCTCCAGTTAAGAATGATGGAGGCCACTGTGTTCTTGGGACCTTCAGTGCTGCAGAAGTCTTTTGGTACCCTTCCCCATATCTGTGCCTCGACACAATCCTCTCTCAGAGCTCTACGGACAATTCCTTCGATCTCATGGCTTGGTTTTTGCTCTTTTTATGCAATATCATCTGTGGGACCTTTTATATAGACAGATGTGTGCCTTTCCAAATCATATCCAATCCATTTGAATTTACCACAGGTGGACTCCTGTTGTAGAAACAGATGAAGGATGATCAATAGAAACAGGGTGCACCTGAGCTCAATTTCGAGTTTCATAGCAAAGGGAATGATGTAAATAAGGTATTTCTAAAAACCTGTTTTTGCTTTGTCATTATGGGGTAATGTGCATAGATTGAGAAATGTTTTATTTAATCAATTTTAGAATAAGGCTGTAACGGAACAAAATGTGGAAAAAGTCAAGGGGTCTGAATACTTTCTGAATGCACTGTATGTATGAAGCACTATGTCTAATGCTCTATGTAATGTTAGTGACGTGTTGCATGTGTGTCTACATCAGTCTTAAGATGACATGCTGTATGACGCAAATATTATTTCCTAATGGATACAATGGTTATCATCCCAAACATCATATTTACCCATAGCCAAGGTCACATGGCCTTGAACTACCATCTGCATTACTTGTAGTTGACTGCAATGAGGTAATTACATGCAAACCAGTCTGTCTGTGAGTGCCGGAGGGAGCAATATTCCATGCTAAATATTCAACACCATTCTATGGGGCCCTGCCGTCTCTTGCATTTATTTGACGTCTCTGGTCATTTGAGGCGAGGCATGGTATGAGGCAGTGAGAACGCAAAATGATTGCAATTGGTGTCATCTCCACTTGGTTGGAGTCATCGTTTCATTGGCACTTAAATGGCTTATTTCACCTGTAATTGGGATGTGAAATTCAAACTAAATGTTCTCTGAACCACCATGGCTTTCCTACCTTCTGATACTTAACCATACATTACATACATCTTACTGTTGTGACGTCCTGTTTTCAATTATACTAATGGTACGGTAGTCCAGCTGAAACAACTCCTTTTTGTTCTTTCCGTCTCTTGTCCCTTCCTAACTTCTTCCTCTCTCTCCTTCTGTAGGTACCAGATCGTGGTGGAGATCATTCAGGCCACCACTATCAGCAGCCTCCCCCAGCTGAAGAAACAGAAAGGTATGCCATGAACAACTCCTCCACTGCCTCTTGTGAACAACCTTTAGCTACAGGCTGTGTTCTAGACCGTATTCACAAAGCGTCAAGAGTAGGAGTGCTGATCTAGGATCAGGTCCCCCCCTGTCCATGTAATCTTATTTAATGTGAACTAAAAAGGAAAACTGATTCTAGATCAGCACTCCTACTCTGAGATGCTTTATGCGTACGGGTCCAGGCCTATAACATCTCTGACATCAATGGAGTTTGATGTTGCATCTATGACTAAGAGCTATGATTGACAGCTGGGCAGTTACCAAGGCGTCGTCACAGTGATTACCCAGAGAAATTAACCGGAAATTTCCCATGAGGCAAAGGTTCTTTATGAGCCAGTGAATGCATTAAAATGTTTCTCTCTCAGCAAGCTGCGACACTTTAATATTCTCTCTTTCTCAGCGAGCTGCGATGGGCAGTGGACTGGAAACTGACAGGCTAGAAGCTAAATGTCATTCACTGACTGATCTCTCACACAGCAGAAAGGAGAGGCTGCCGTTGTCAGTCTTCACCTTTTCTCATGAATTGAGCGATACGATTCAGAGAAAGAGGGGGGATGATTTGTATGTGATGAATGAGAAAGACATTGTGGCAACTCCAATGTGAGCTAAGAGCTGTTCACTTGATCCTCTGTCTCACCCCATCTGCCTCCCAGCCAGGCTTTCATTACCTCTGTACAGGGGGGAAATTGAGTTATGTTTGGAGAAGGGCAGATGATGTTTCCTCCACAACGTAGTGCGTCATGTTCTCATTCACCCTCCTCTGGTCCATCCAGAGACGTCATGTTGAAAATGGATGTAACATGAGTTGTCTGAATCATCCTAACACAGTAATGGGGATGGTGTGGAACTCAATAGTGTCAATTTGTCTGAAGGATTCATGTCCCATCTCCTGTCTGTCTGAGACCTGCAGGGTTCTCTTGTTCTCTGTCTGAGGGAGCTAGTTTTATTGGTCTCAATACAAGGTTGATAAAGAATCTATTCTCTCATCACTATGTGAAGGGCTGTGTCTTTGGTGTTCGCTTTGATTAACCTATCAAATCTTTGGATTAAAGTGTCTGTGTCCTCGGTGGTGGTGGTATTTAACTGGTCAACCGTATAAATATACTAAGATGTCCTCCAACAACTCGTCCCTACAGACAGTAAAGGGAAGGAGACTGCAGCCATGAAGGCTGACCTGCTCAGAGCACGCAACATGAAGCGCTACATCAACCAGCTGACTGTGGCCAAGAAGCAGTGTGAAAAACGCATCCGTCTCCTGGGGGGCCCCAACTACGAACAGCAGGAGGAGGGCTGCACGGACGAGGGAGAGGGACCCCAGAGTCAGAGGGTATGACTACACACACACAGTGCCCAGTGTTGATGTTTGGCTGGGGTTTATGTCAGTCTGTCTGCAGTCCTTCTGCTCTAAACCCTCTAAATCTAAAAAATCCTCAACTCTCTAATCACAAAAAAATGATATTGCTACGTGCGCTGAATACAACAGGTATAGACCTTATGGTGAAATGCTTACTTACAACCCCTTAACAAAGTTTTTTTTAAAAAGCAACACAATAAAATAACAGTAACGAGGCTATTTACAGGGAGTACCGAGTCAGTGTACAGGTTAGTCGAGGTAATATGTACATGTAGGTAGGGGTGCATAGATAATAAACAAAGAGTAGCAGCAGTGTAAAAAAAAAAAAGGGGGGGGGGGGGGGTCAATGATAATAGTCTGGGTAGCCATTTGATTAACTGTTCAGCAGTCTTAGAGCTTGGGGATAGAAGCTGATCAGAAGCCTTTTGGACCTAGACTTGGCGCTCCGGTACCCCTTGCCATGCGGTAGCAGAGAGAACTATCTATGACTAGGGTGGCTGGAGTCTTTGGCAATTTTTAGGGCCTTCCTCTGACACCGCCTGGTATAGAGGTCCTAGATGGCAGGAAGCTTGGCCACAGTGATGTACTGAGCCGTACGCTCTACCCTCTGTAGTGCCTTGCGGTCGGATGCGGAGCAGTTGCCATACCAGGTGGTGACGCAACCAGTTAGGATGCTCTCAATGGTGCAGCTGTAGAACAGTATTCTCACCTATGTGTTCCTTTTGTCCAGGTGGGAAAGGGCAGTGTGGAGTGCAGTAGAGATTGTGTCATCTGTGGATGTGTCGGGGTGGTATGCTAATTGGAGTGGGTCTAGGGTTTCTGAGATAATGTTGTTGATGTGAGCCATGACCAGCCTTTCAAAGCACTTCATGGCTACAGACGTGAGTGCTACGGGTTGATAGTCATTTAAGCAGGTTACATTGGTGTTCTTGGGCACAGGGACTATGGTGGTCTGCTTGAAACATGTAGGTATTACAGACTCAGTCAGAGACCGTTTGAAAATGTCAGTGAAGACACTTGCCAGTTGGTCAGCCATGCTTGGAGTACACGTCCTGGTAATCCCTCTAAACCAGGCGTGTCAAACTCATTCCATGTAGTGTCGGCTGGTCTTTGATTTTTTTACTTTCAATTAAGAACTCGACAACCAGGTCTGGGGAGTTCCTTACTAATTTGTGACCTTACTTCATCAATCAAGTAGAAGGGAGGAGTGAAAACGTGCAGACAGTCGGCCCTCCGAGGAATGAGTTTGAGTCATGCTCTAAACACTCTAAACTCTGACAAAGTGCCAGTAGCAGATCAAATCC
Organism: Salmo salar; assembly: GCF_965601325.2. NCBI lineage: Eukaryota > Metazoa > Chordata > Actinopteri > Salmoniformes > Salmonidae > Salmo > Salmo salar. The sequence goes on from NC_138299.1 coordinate 86,812,700, forward strand.
TGTTTTATCACACGGCAGAACAGCCAAGACGGCAGAACAGCCAAGACGGCAGAACAGCCAAGACGGCAGAACAGCCAAGACGGCAGAACAGCCAAGACGGCAGAACAGCCAAGACGGCAGAACAGCCATGTGTTTGTTTGACAGTGTAATATCTACAGCACACACATACACTGAGCCCTTTGGCATTTCACAGTGAGGACTGTGTTGACATGCCCAGAGGTTCCCTATAGAGGATAATTACAGCAGGGAGAGGAAGACCTTATTGCCTCCCAGTTCATTACATTAGTTCATATTGTAACTGTATTTGAGTGTCATTAAACATTACTTTGACTCCTTTGCAGTCCCAGATGACTGAGCTTTAATGAATGTGGGCCTGGCATTCCCTTATCTGGAGTTCAGTGACTGATCGGATGGGGCTCTGGTCAAAGTAGTGCACTATGTAGAAAATGGGGTGGCATTTGGGATGCAGTCTGTGTCAGCCCACCCTGAACACCCCGTTGGAACATTGGCCCATTAGTCCCGTAACGACATGATGGCTGAGCTCGCAATGTTTTTGACGAGCACAGTGTCTGTATCTGGCAGTGCTGAATAACCCCAGGTCTCCTCACCACATTGAGTGATGCTCCACTCTGTACATTTTTGTTGTCACCTTTAAATTGGCTGGCTAACCTTCAAATCAATGGCATTTATTGACTGGCTGCCACCCTATTCTGATTGAGGGGTTGAGTTAAATGCGGAAGACACATTTCAGTTGAATGCATTGATGTACAACTGACTAGGTATCCCCCTTTCCCTATTCCCTACATAGTGGACTACTTTTGACCTTAGCCCTGTGTTTAAAGGTAGTGACCTATATAGGCAATTGGGTGCCATTTGGGATGCAGAGTCTGCTGTACTCTGGGGCCAGTATACAGGGTCCCTATGGTCATGAAAATCCTGGAAAAGTCATGACATTTTACAATTGCGTTTTCCAGCCCTCAGTTTTGGAATTTTATTTGAAGTATTTGTTAATGTAATTTATTTAGGCACAGTTTAAAAATGTATTTTATCAATCAAATAAAAATCTACATATCGGCATGATGCTTTGGCGCATGTGTGTTTAAGCGCATCACTTGCATGTGTGCACTACGAGTGGGATGTTTCCCAAGGACAGAGAGACTGCAACAGGTAGGCCTATCCTGTAAAATATGATCGAGAACAAACTAATAACTAATTAGGTAGCCAATTCAAAACATATTGTACCCTCTAGTTAATTTGAGCTATTATTATTATCATGTTTTAATGTTTTTGTCATATCCCCAAAAACCTTCCACAGACACTCGCGACTAAGGCCATACAAAGTTGATTAACATTTTTGAATGATTCATATGATTCTTTTCAACTGTTCTTTTTGACGAAACAAAGGATTCACTTCGCCGTTGTATTAGTTGGGATTCAGTTCAATCGAATCATGCGTCCCAAAATATTAATTTGTGAATCGCAAACAGTAATTTTAGGGGAGGTTGTTTTTATGTATCCTTTTGAATTATGTCACTTCAACTTGTTTTGTAGATACTTCTAGTCGATTTAGGCATCCAATGTAAGGGACATTGCAACAGAATACATTGCTAGTCAGCCTGCAAAGTAAACGTATCTAAGACTATGGTAGAAAATTTTAAATTAATTTTTTTTTATTTAACCATTATTTAACTAGGCAAGTCAGTTAAGAACAAATTGTTATTTACAATGTAAGCCTACCAAAAGGCCTCCTGTGGGGATGGGGCCTGGGATAGAGATATATATATAACGTTTTAATACAATATAAATATAGGACAGAACACACATCACAACAAGAAAGAGAACAACAACATAGCAAGGTAGCAGCACAACTTGGTAGTAGCACAAAACATGGTACAAACATTATTGGGCACAGACAACAGCACAAAGGTCAAGAAGGTAGAGACAACAATACACCACACATAAGAGTAAGAGTGTCCATGATTGAGTCTTTGAATTAAGAGATTGAGATAAAATTGTCCAGTTTGAGTGTTTGTTGCAGCTCGTTCTAGCTGCAGCGAACTGAAAAGAGGGGCGACCCAGGGATGTGTGTGTTTTGGGGACCTTTAACAGAATGTGACTGGCAGAACGGGTGTTGTATGTGGAGGATGAGGGCTGCAGTAGAGATCTCCAGATTTACATTTACATTTTAGTAATTTAGCAGACGCTCTTATCCAGAGCGACTTATAGTAGTGAATGCATACATTTCATACATTTTCTTCCTCCGTACTGGTCCCCCGTGGGAAACGAACCCACAACCCTGGCGTTGCAAACACCATGCTCTACCAACTGAGCCACACGGGACCAGATAGGGGGGAGTGAGGCCTAAGAGGGTTTTATAAATAAGCATCAACCAGTGGGTCTTGTGACGGGTTTATAGAGGAGTATTGAGTGCAGTGATGTGTCCTATAAGGAGCATTGGTGGCAAATCTGATGGCCGAATGGTAAAGAACATCTAGCCGCTCGAGAGCACACTTGCCTGCTGAGTTATAAATTATGTCTCTGTAATCTAGGATGGTCATCTGAATCAGGGTTAGTTTGGCAGCTGGGGTGAAAGAGGAGCAATTACGATAAACCAAGTCTAGATTTAACTTTAGCCTACAGCTTTAATATGTGCTGAGAGAAGGACAGTGCACTGTCTAGCCATACTCCCAAGTACTTGTATGAGGTGACTACCTCAATCTCTCAACCCTCAGAGGTAGTAATCACACCTGTGGGGAGAGGGTCATTCTTCTTACCAAACCACATGACCTTTTGTTTTGGAGGTGTTCAGAACAAGGTTAAGGGTAGAGAACTTGTTGGACACTAAGAAAGCTTTGTTGTAGAGCATTTAACACAAAATTTGGAGATGCCAGCTGAGTTTAAGACTGTATCATCTGCATATAAATGGATGAGAGAGCTTCCTACTGCCTGAGCTATGTTGTTGTGAATTGAGAAGAGCGTGGGGCCTAGGATTGAGCCTTGGGGTACTCCCCTGGTGACAGGCAGTGGCTGAGACAGCAGATTTTCTGACATTATACACTGCACTCTTTGAGCGCGTTAGTTAGCAAACCAGGCCAAAGACCCCTCGGAGACACCAATACTCCTTAGCCGGCCCACAAGAATGGAATGGTCTTCCGAATCAAAAGCTTTGGCCAAGTCAATAAATGGTCAGACAGCGACACATTCTTCCCTGCATTTAGCTGATATAGGGTGTAATCAGTTTCTATTGGACAACTTCAGGTATGTTTATCCCAGTTTCGCTCCATTTGCTTCCGTTTAAGAAACTTTTTCAACAGAATCGTTGGAATGAATACACCCCTGATCACACGTAAACACAGTTCACTTTTGTAGCAGCCACGTTGGATTCCTTTTTGCACCTATACACACTCCTCTCACCTTGTCCCTTCGCTTGTGGACTTCAAATAATGAAAATGTCTCTTGCTTCTCCATTTTGAGAAAAAATGAATTTGTTCAAAACTGTTGTCTTTCTCTCTGAGACAACTACTCACCACATTTTATGCGCTACAGTGCTAGCTAGCTGTAGCTTATGCTTTTCAGTACTAGATTCATTCTCTGATCCTTTTATTGGCTGGACAACATGTCAGTTCATGCTGCAAGAGCTCTGATAGGTTGGAGGACGTACTCCGGAAGTTGTCATAATTACTGTGTAAGTCTATGGAAGGGGGTGAGAACCATGAGCCTCCTATTTTTTTTATTGAAGTCAATGTACCCAGAGGAGGACGAAAGCTAGCTGTCGTCTGGCTACACCATGGCGCTACCCTACAGTGCTGTTGCAGCTACTGTAGCCCATCATTGCAAAATAGTGTGTTTAAATCAATTATTTGGTGACAAGATTATATTTAGTGTAGTTTTATCTAAAATGTTTGAGCAGGGCTGGATCAAAAGCCTCTATGTAAACCCCCTGTGTTCTGTCTGTTCACTGTAGATCCTCCAATTTGAAGAGATCATGTCTAACCCAGGGTTCCGGGAGCACTTCCGTGTCTACATGGAGCGAGTGGACAAGAGAGCTCTCATCAGCTTCTGGGAGCTAGTGGAGATGCTCAAGACTGCCAACAAGGTAAAGTTGTCACATCCTCCAAAAGCAAACGTTAAGCCAGTGTTAGTGACAACTGACATCATGTAAAATATCTCCGACAGGTAACATTACTCTGAGACTTGTGGTGAAACTGAATCTGTCTATTAAAGCTGAAAACCCAGTGCACATCCTGACTCGTTTTTTCCCAGAACGAGGTTCCCCAGCTGGTGGGGGAGATCTACCAGAACTTCTTTGTGGAGAGCAGGGAGATCCCGGTGGAGAAAGCCCTGTACAAGGAGATCCAGCAGACCCTGGTGGGGAACAAGGGCACGGACGTGTTCCACCGGATCCAGGGGGATGTGTATGAGACCATGAAGGAGCGCTACTACCCGTCCTTCCTGGTCTCTGACCTCTACGAGAGGCTCATCAGGAGAGAGGAGCAGCAGTGCAGCTCCCAGTCCAGCAGCGAGGACAAGGACGAAGGGGTAAGCTGGGAAGGGGACACACACTGGCGCAGATGTACACATACCAGCCAGCATATACGCCTGTGTGCTACAGTGTTGTCCGCAGAGTACCACAGTACGAGTCATAACCATAAAACCTAGCGGTCAAACAGGGAAATGGTTCCAATCATTTTTTGCACCATAAATGTTTTCTATAGGGAATTTTAGAAACACTTCAAATAAGAGCTGTGTTTCATGTAGGCTTACCCTGGCGTGACGTTTTGATAACCGTGTTAATCTCTCTAGGACAAAGTGACTTATCAATACATTCACATGTATTTACCACCCAAAAATGAAATGCTAATTATCAGCTAATATGGCTATCATAAAGAACTACAAATGCCATAATGATCTGGACGAGACTGCCGAATTGAGGCAAAGTTAAAAAAATATATATCTGGATTAACTATCTAATGTTAGCTAAATTTAGTAATGAATAAATTGGGAACATTTCTTTAAATAGACAATTCTGTGAACTGTCTTGTGCAAGTTTTAAATTGACACAATAACTGTTAGCAAAGGTGTCAGCTAGAGAGGATGTGCAGGAGCTTGCAGGGATTTGTAGTTTTACGTGATGTCTACTCTGCTAATTTGCTATTTCGAATCTGAGAGTAAATACAGGTGAATATATTGATAAGTCACCTTGTCTGAGAGAGATTTACATGGTTATCAAAACGTCACGCCAGGGTGAGCCTACACAAAACACAGCCCTTTTTTTAAGTGTAAAGTCCCCTATGGGTAGAATTTGTGCTGGAAAAACAATTGGAACCATTTCCCTGTTTGACTGCTAGGTTTCTTGGGGTATTATGACACCTCCACTGTGGGGCTCTATTAGCATTGTGGCAAATTCATCCACGTATTATCACCATCATCTAAACCTCCACCTCTGCACAGCTCCAGGTTCTGGAGGGAGGGGAGGAGGCGCTGGACGAGGGCACTAAAGGCATCAATGAGCAGGCCAGCTACGCTGTCAACAAGCTGCGCCAGCTCTACGACAAGCTGGAGTACAAACGTCAGGCCCTGGGCTCCATCCAAAATGCCCCCAAGCCAGACAAAAAGGTATCCCACTACACCGTTCAGCTGCTATTGTTTCAATGCATGGTGAATGTGTTTTGGAAGGTGTGTTTTTATGAAATCTGATATTGAGTGTACCCTCAAGGTTGCATCCTCTCTATTTATGGTTACTTGACGAATACAAAAGCCCATCATTGACTGTGCTGCTGTCATTTACCTGCAGGCCAAGCACACTTTTTCTACCTCTCTGTCTGTGTGTTGGCATTCATAAAGAACCCATAAATTTTTCCCTGAAAGAATGTCTGCCCCTGCCTGTAAAACAAGCAGCCCTTGACAACTGACATTGATTGAACAGCCACCTTTAAATCAAATGTATTTGTCACATGCTTCATAAACAACATGTGTAGACTAACAATGAAATGCTTACTTACGGGTCCATCCCAACAATGCAGAGAGGGAAAAAAATAAAGATAAATAATATATCTTGTATTAAATCAAACTTTATTTGCCACATGCCCCGAATACAGCAAGCGTAGACTTTACCGTGAAATGCTTACTTACAAGCCCTTAACCAACAGTGCAGTTCAAGAACATATTTACCAAGTAGGCTAAAATAACAATAACAATAACGAGGCTATATACAGGGGGCACCGGTACCGAGTCAGTGTGCAGGGGTACAGGCTAGTTGAGGTAATCTGTACATGTAGGTGGGGGCGAAGTGACTATGCATAGGTAACAAACAAACAATGAGTAGCAGCAGTGTACGAGAGGGGGGATGTGTCAATGTAAATTGTCCGGTGGTGATTTTTATGAATTGTTCAGCAGTCTAATGGCTTGGGGGTAGAAGCTGTTGAGGAGCCTTTTGGTCCTAGACTTGGCGCTCTGGGACCGCTTACCGTGCGGTAGCAGAGAAAACAGTCTATGACTTGGGTGACTGGAGTCTGACAATTTTATGGGCTTTCCTCTGACACCGCCTATTATATAGGTCCTGGATGGCAGGAAGCTTGGCCCCAGTGATGTACTGGGCCGTTCGCACTACCCTCTGTGGTGCCTTACGGTCAGATGCCGAGCAGTTGCCATACCAGGCGGTGATGCAACCTGTCAGGATGCTCTCGATGGTGCAGCTGTAGAACCTTTTGAGGATCTGAGGACCCATGCCAAATCTTTTCAGTCTCCTGAGGGGGAAAAGTTTTTGTCGTGCCCTCTTCACAACTGTCTTGGTGTGTTTGGACCATGATAGTTCGTTGGTGATGTGGACACCAAGGAACTTGAAACTCTCGACCTGCTCCACTACAGACCCGTCGATGTTAATGGAGGCCTGTTCGACCCGGCCTTTTCCTGTAGTCCACGATCAGCTCCTTTGTCTTGCTCACATTGAGGGAGAAGTTGTTGTCCTGGCACCACACTGCCACTTCTCTGACCTCCTCCCTATAGGCCATCTCATCGTTGTCGGTGATCAGGCCTACAACTGTTTTGTCGTCAGCAAACTTAATGATAGTGTTGGAATCGTGTTTGGCCACGCTGTCGTGGGTCAACAGGGTATCTGGGAGGATGCTGTTGATGTGAGCCATGACCAGCCTTTCAAAGCACTTCATGGCTACTGAAGTGAGTGCCACGGCGGTAATCATTTAGGCAGGTAACCTCCGCTTCCTTGGGCACAGGGACTATGGTGGTCTGCTTGAAACATGTCTGTATTACAGACTCGGTCAGGGAGAGGTTGAAAATGTCAGTGAAGACACTTGACAGTTGGTCCGTGCATGCTTTGAGTACATGTCCTGGTAATCCGTCTGGCCCAGCGGCTTTGTGAATGTTGACCTGTTTTAAAGATTTTGTTCACATCGGCTACCAAGAGCGTTATCACACAGTCATCCAGAACAGCTGGTGCTTTCGTGCATGCTTCAGTGTTGCTTGCCTCAAAACGAGCATAAAAGGCATTTAGCTCGTCTGGTAGGCTCGCGTCACTGGGCAACTCGAGTCTGGGTTTCCCTTTTGTAGTGCATAATAGTTTGCAAGTCCTGCCACATCCGATGAGCGTCAGTGCCGGTGTAGTAGGATTCAATCTTAATCCTGTATTGACGCTTTGCCTGTTTGATGGTTCGTCTGAGGGCATAGCGGGACTTCTTATAAGCGTCCGGATTAGTCTCCCGCTCCTTGGTACTGTGCATGAGACACAGTTGGTACTCTGTTTGGGTTAGATCCATCTTTTGAGGTGTGTGTGTGTGCGCGCTGTCCTCTCTCAGATTGTGTGTAAACTGAAGGAGGAGATTGGGGCCATGGAGAAGGAGCACAGTGACCTGCAGCTGCACATCTCCCGCACAGACTGGTGGTGTGAGAACTTGGGCTCCTGGAGGGCCCTCATCACAACAGCTGAGGTGAGTGAGACAAACACACACACAGCTCCATCCCAACTCTTAGTCATTGACTGTGTTCCAGTGATATGGCAGCAGTGAGCTCTCTGGTCTCCTGTGTCCAGGGCTCCAGTACCTCAGGCCAAACTCGAAACAGATAAAACCCTGATCTGAGAGCAACGAGCCAGAGAGAAATGATAGCATCTGCACCTTCCGGAACCTTTATTACACACCACACTAATGACAAAGCTTATGTCTAGTCTAGATGGATGAGAGAGAGGTAGGAGCTCAGACTGAGGAAGAAAATACAAAACTGAAAGGAGGGATAAAATGGTCCCAGTCATCATTTGTATGGTGTTATTGATTGGACTACAGATGTAGGATCTTAATTTGATCATCCGGTTGCAGAAGAACTGGCCTGCAATGCAGGAAATGTAAAACGTTTAGTGTATTTGAGGTTTAAAAAGGCTTCTGAAGTTTTTAATTTCCACTATGACATTTGAGACTTAATTTTTTTCCCCTTAGGAAAAAATATATGAACCCCTACAAAAATCTCCACGAATGATATTATTATTCACATTACCTGTTGCTGTAGGATTATTTTCCCGCTGTAGCAAACTGGCTCAAATATAAGGTCCTACATCTGTACATTGTATGAGATGAGATCGCCTTTTATCGCCTTCAAATCACATTGTATTTCTCACATGCGCCGAATACAACAGGTATACAACAACCTTACTGTGAAATCCTTACCAACAATGCAATTTTAAGAAGGTGAGAAACGTGCTAAAAGGAAAAATGGCAACACAATAAAATAACAATGACGAGGCTATATACAATTTAAGCTGTTCGGGTATGTGGAAGGACGAGGGCCTCATTTGCATATTACTCCTCACGCTTCATTTAGTCTGGGAGACACGCTTTGATTAATGCTTTGTCTGTTAATTGGCTGTGAAATGTCTAAACACAGGAGGACGGAAAGAACACCACTCTCCAAAGTTCACTCTGAACAATCCCCCTCCAAGGCCTAATGCTATGCTGCTAAGCTAATAGCCATGTCGGATTCTGCTCAGCCAAAAGCAAATTTGTGTTTGTAGTGACGTTCAATTAAGCATGGTAGTATTGTCTCCAATTCTTCATTATGGTAATGAGCTAGTCAGCCAACCTTTTAAAGATGTCCTTTAGTCAGAGTTAATTTGTTCTTATCATTGGAGTGTTTTCTTAGCATGCCCTCACTGATACAGTATATTAAATTGTATTTGTCACATGCGCCGAATACAACAGATGTACACCTTACAGTGAAATGCTTACTTACAAGCCCTTAAACAACAATGCCGTTTAAAAAATACAAAAATAATTAAGAATAACAAATAATTAAAGAGCAGCAGTAAAATGGCAATAGCGAGGCTATATACAGAGGGTACCGGTTACTCGAGGTAATATGTAGGTGGAGTTATTAAAGTGACCTATGCATAGATAATAAGAGTAGTATACTAATTGATACAGTGACTGTTCTTTAGGGATGGGAATTGCCTGGGACCTCAAGATACAACATTATCACCATACTTAGGTGCCGATACGATATGTATTGCGATTCTCCCGAAAGTGTGGAGGCGGCAGGTAACCTAGTTGTTAAGAGCGTTTGAATCACCAAGCCGGCAAGGTGGAAAAATCTGCCCTTGAAAGGCAGTTAGTCCCCAAAAACTCCGCCCCATCTCTGATTCAGAGGGTTTGGGTTAAATGCGAAAGATACATTTGGGTTGAATGCATTGTTGTGCAACTGACTAGGTATTCCCTTTCCCTTCACTATTCAATATGTATTGACAACTGACTAGCTATCCCCTCTCTCTTCACGATTCAATTTGTATTGACAACTGACTTGCTATCCCCTGTCCCGTCATAATTTCAATATGTATTGCGATTTGATACTGCTATTTCTAGTTCCAAACATGTTGCTCACTATATGTCGTCTGCAGAGAGACGAGAGCCATGATAAAAACAAGTTTTGATCGTCATCCAAAAACATGACAGACATTGGATGAGTATAAAATTGTAATATCTTCGGCTGTGAGTGATGGGGAAAAAATCTGCCTCACCTACAATTATTTGAATAACTCAATGGATGTTTTGTGCATTAAAGTGAGGACTAAAGTGTCTGATTGGGAATTTTCAAATCTGACATCTATGTGACAGTGTATGGAAATGGTGTTTCTTGGCTGGGCGTCAGTTAAACTGCAGTACCGAAGCAAAACTGTAGGAGCTTCTAGACCAGAACCCTGGCCCCTTGGTTCAGACAGATCCATCTCAGAGAGGCTCAGCTCATGAGTTACATGAGCAGAAGATTTTAATTTAGAATGGAAAATTAATATGTTTATGAAACAAATGTTGGTACATCGATTCGTTCTCTAATCAAATTGCATCTCACCGAATCGTTTCAAACTAAAACGTATCGTTCCTGTATTGGAGCTCATGTTTCTAGATATTTATCGAATCATCTTGAAAGGGAAAGATGCACATCACTAGAACACTGGTTCCCAACCTTTTCAACTGTGACACACCTTGATGTGATAAAAGATTCTCTGGTGCAATTTATTTGATTTTTTTTGAACATTTTATTTAACTAGGCAAGTCAACTTCTTTGGGATCGGTGTCCCTTCCACAGGACGGTTGAGCTAACGTAGGCTAATGCGATTAGCATGAGGTTGTAAGTAACAAGAAAATATCCCAGGACATAGACATATCTGATATTGGCAGAAAGCTTAAAGTCTTGTTAATCTAACTGCACTGTCCAATTTACAGTAGCTATTACAGTGAAAGAATACCATGCTATTGTTTGAGGAGAGTGCACAATTTTGAACATGAAAAGTTATTAATAAACAAATTAGGCACATTTGGGCAGTCTTGATACAATTTTTTTTAACAGAAATGCAATGGTTCATTGAATCAGTCTAACACTTTGCATATATACTGATGCCATCTAGTGGCCAAAATCTAATTTGCACCTGGGCTGTAATAATATATTACGACCTTTCTCTTGCATTTCAAAGAAGATGGTACAAAATAACTTTTTTTTTTTTTTTCTCTTTGTATTATCTTTTACCAGATCTATTGTGTTATATTCTACTACATTCCTTTCACATTTCCATAAACTTCCGTGTTTCCTTTCAAATGGTACCAAGAATATGCATATCCTTGCTTCAGGGTCTGAGCTACAGGCAGTTAGATTTGGGTATGTCATTTTAGGCGAAAATTGAAAAAAAATGGGCTAATCCTTAAGAGCGTCCCGCAAATATCCAATAGAAAGAAAAACATAAAATAGGTCTTACTTTTGAATGGAAAGGTCTAGAAATAAGCAGTTTTCTACTTTGTAAAGTTGGAAGCCACTCCGTTTGTTTCTATTGCAGAGGTTGGGGTACTGCTAACACTAATCCGAATTGCCTGTGCTAATGGAAAAGTAAAATTGTACAAATTACTTTACTCATGATGCACACCCCTCAAATGTAACAACAGCTGGAGCGCACCTGACTTGAAGCAACCATCCAGATGTAACCATGTGCCATTCAATGTATGATTTGATTTTCTTTCTGCACGGGTGTTTCTAAGTCAACCCAGCACACTGGTTCAAAAACCACTGCCCTAGAGAACAAGCTATAGGAGGAAAAATATTGGAGTTTTGGCTCAGGTACAGCCGACTAACGCTACCTACCAAAAAGTCTTGATTTTTTTTTTTCACATTTTGTTCAGTTAGACTTTTTCTAAAATGGATTACATGTGTTTTTTTTCTCATCAATCTACACACAATAGCCCAATAATGACAAAGCGAAAACATGTTTTTATACATTTTTGCCAATGTATTAAAAATATAAACATCTATTCAGACCGTTTACTATGAGACTCAGAATTGAACACCGGTGCATCCTGTTTCCATTGATCATCCTTGATGTTTCTAAACTTGATTGGAGTCCACCTGTGGTAAATTCAATTGGATTGCACATGATTTGGAAAGGCACACACCTGTCTGTATAAAGTCCCACAGTTGACCGTGCACATCAGAGCAAAAATCAAGCCATGAGGTCCCCTGCCCCCCCAAACAAAAATAAAAAGCACCATTCTGCACTAACTGTAATTTTTATTCTGACATTTGGAACAACACAAATAAATAATTATAACATTTAAAACTATGTAACAAAGACAAATAGAAACAGATTTGTGTTGATTTGGTACTCGAGCATCAATACATTACCCATCCCCCAACACTGTCAACCAAGAGTCAAGACTAAACCAATTCACCTTGGTGGTGTGCAGACTGGTTTTATATTATTCTTAACAATTTCGCACAAACCAGAAAAAAATGCAACAATATGTCTGTGAAACTACATATTCACAGTATTATGAATGAATTGTGGTTTATTTGGTAGAATTTCGTAGTGTGACTGATTTTTACTAGTACTGCATTAGTTGCATTAGTAGTGTACAAAGTTAGAGGTGCGCTATTTGATAGATTCCCTACCTCAGGCTTCCATTGGGGAGACCTGTGGTCAACCTACCCCGCCCCCTCGCCATCTCATACTTCTGAGTGGGAGACCTTCCCAGGAAGTAGCCTGCCTAGCTCACAAACTAGAAACAGGGCGCCCACTCCGACAAGGTTAATTGACCCACAGTCCCACATGGTGACATGATATTATTGACGTGACGTGCAAAGTACACCTTGCTTTCAGTACACCTTGCTCTCACCCTACTGTAACCATTGACCATTGTCTTGGAATTATTCTTACCATAAGATAGACTTTTAGATTTCTTTAATTATTACAATAATGGAGCATTAACGGTCACTCAATGGTGATTGTTGAAAGCCCAACGAGCAGAGTTGGGTTACAACCTTTATAGCAAAGTACATCCTCCTGAGTCTTCGTGACAAACAACAGATGTGTGGATTGGCTCTGGAGGTGAAGTTTTGTATGTCAGAAAGGAGTAACCCCCCAGCCAGATTGCATTTGCTGTGAAGACTGTTCTAATTGTATAGGATCCAGGGTTTGGCCCCAAAGACAAGGTTATTCTTATCAGCTGTGCGTACCGGAGACCTCTCCTCCCTGGTACCTCATAGTACACAAACACCAATTCATTCTTTGGAATGCAGGCTGTAGGTTTTTTCACCAAGACATCATAAATCAATTGCCAGTGCCAAGCCCCAGAGGCCCAACTCCACAGATGAGAGAGTACTGAGAAACCTTATTCGATGCATAAACAATATTAAAACATAATCTTGTAATTTTCTACCATACCACACTCTGACCACTTGGTCTCACTCTACTGTAGCCATTGACCATACTCTCTGACCATGTTGTGACTCTGTGTCCACAACTCATTCTTTGCAGTGAAATAAAGGGAAATGATTCCCACTGTGCCCCCTATCCCCCACCAGGCAGTAGAGGAGAATGGAGAGCAGATGCCTTGCTACTGCGTCTCAGTGAGCCTGCTGGAGGGAGATGACTCTAAGAACAGCCGCTGGAGCGTCACCAGGAAGCTCATAGAGTTCCAGGCCCTGCACCGAAAACTGACTGAGGTAAAGGATCCTCCATGCCAATGTTGCTGCCTGCCTAGCTAGCGTCTCTGACTCACCCTCTGTCTGTCCCCCAACAGCCTTTTAATTACCACAGTCCTGCATTGCTACATCACAGCTGTTTGTTTCAAATATCACTGCCTGCCATCAGATAATCACCCTAACAATGCTTCCACCGGCCGGTTGCCGTGGAGATGGAGTGAGTCACCATGCCACTGCATTTCATGAGGTGCTACAAACAACGAGACTTGAAGACTGAACATAACCCCTCTTGTTCTCTCTCTCTCTTTGATTTTATATTCTTTATGCAGTGTTTCCCTACCTTGAAAAAAGTCCAGCTTCCCTCCGTCAGTAAACTGCCATTCAAGTCAATTGACCAAAAATTCCTTGAAAAGTCCAAAAACCAGCTCAACAGCTTTTTACAAGTAAGTCACTCTCTGCCAACACGGGTTCAACCACACATCATAGTGAAAACGTCACTCAAATCAGTGTTTTGTTTATGTGGAAGGCATTTCTCCGTATCGGTCTCCTAAGGGCATAATTTTTCAGAACAGGAGATGTAATTTGAATTGATGATGTCACATATAGCTACCATTGGGAGCTCAGGTAGTTTGTTTCCTCATTTCAAAATTGTTCTGTCTGATAGGAAATGAAAATGTATTATTGGAATGGCTCGTTTCTGCTGTTCTCACGGCATGTCGATTGGCCATCAGGATTTCAAGCTAGGCTCTTTCAATGTCGGGAGACTGAAAAATGAGACAACCACAATGTACTCAGTTTGGAGATGAGTTTGAGATGAAATTGAGCACATTCTTTAGAAGCTTTTACAACAATGTTAGTTATGATGGTGATGGAAAGGCTTTACTATTACAAGAATGATGAGGATTTTGTTTGTTTGTCTCATTGATTTGCACTAGTCAGGTTCCAATGTTGTTAGTATCGATTGTGTCTCAAATGGCACCCTATTCCCAAGATATATACTTTTTAAGCGTTGTTTCCATTGAACGTGCCATACAAATGAAGACATTTTAATTCATTATATGAAGAGTGCCTTGGTCCTCCTTTCTTTTTGATGACCAATATAGTGCACTACTTTTGACCAGAGCCTTTGGGAATAGTATGCCTTTTGGGATGTAGCCCAGACTCCAACTCTGGCCCTGTCATTTGGGACACAGCTGTTTTCTCCACCGTGTATAGAAAATGCTGACAGACGAGCGGATGTGTCAGAGTGAGGCGCTTTATGCCTTCCTCAGCCCCTCCCCAGAGCACCTGAAGGTCATGGACATCCACAAGAAATCCTCCTTCTCCCTGGCCTCCTTCCTGGAGAGACTGTCTGGAGACTTCTTCTCACACACCGAGGTTAGTAAGCACCATCACATCAGGTGACCTGGCTGGCTTGGGTGGTGGGACTAACACGTGTGTGTGTGTGTGTGTGTGTGTCTACAAACATGTCTATATCCTTTTAGTCTCTCTCACAAAGCGAGACACACACACACTAACTCCTTTTTCCCCACCAGGAGGAGGCGGAGGATGACAGTGACCTATCTGACTATGGAGACGAGGCTGATGGGAAGAAAGACGCTCTGGCTGAACCCTGCTTCATGCTCATAGGAGAGATCTTTGAGCTCAGAGGAAGTGAGTGGAACCTCTACGCTATGGCTGCATCCCAAATGACACCCTATTCCCTTTATAGTGCACTATTTTTGAGAGGGCCCTGGTCAAAAGCAGTGCACTGTAAAAGGAATAGAGTGCCATTTGGGGGACACTACACTGTAATTTTCACCTCAGTAGACTGAGTGTGTGGTTTGTGTATGTTATGAGGAGTTATGTCTGTGTTTTTTAAATCAAATGAATTGCCCAAAGCAATTTTGAAAGGGATAGATTATATCCTTGTTTGTTGTTATTGGAAACTAACTTTGTTAATGGATCTGTTATTTAATCCAGTCACCTCTTGCTATCAGCCTGGCACTCTGTGATATTGTTTGTCTTCCTTTATTCTCAGTGTTTAAATGGGTACGAAAAACTCTAATTGCACTAGTTCAAGTCACGTTTGGAAGGACCATAAACAAGTAAGCATCACTTTCTTTTTATAAAAATGTTTTCAGATTTCTGCTCTTATTTCCTGCCAGTGTGTGAAGCAAAGAGCACACACAGATCTGGGAAGAGGCTAGGTTTGTTAAGGTCTATATCAGTGGGCCCCACGGACCGGTCTCATATAGACAAAATTTTCCCGGACCGGCTGTCGGAATATCAATTAGGCCTAGAAGTTTAGTATAGCCGCTTTTTCATAACATATTAGTTTAAGTAGAAACATAAAAACATAAAGTGCATATTTTTCTCTAATCATATAATAAAAACATTGCAACTCACCATGTTGCTGAATCAGTGGGAGCCCTGAGCTTGTTTCCCAGCAACAAGATGGTCCCATCTAGGGGTGATGGGAGACAGTGACACCCGAAGGGTGTTCCATATGTCCAGTCTACTCCGTAATTTTGTTTGTTGCCATCATTGCGGAAAACCCCGCTTCGCAGAGATTGGATGTTGGAAATGGAAGGAACGTTTTCAGTGCTTTTGTGGCTCTCTCAGGATATTCAGCCTTGATTTTAATCCAGGAGGTCGGCAGAGATGAAGTTATCTCAAACATACTTTTAAGGCCACCGTCATTTACAACCTCAAGGATTTGATCTACTTCCTGCACGGACATGGACGATTCACCTGGGACGTTCATAAATGGGTCGCTGATCCATTCCTTCGCACTTCGTGGGTCTTTGGTGGTTGGGAAGTAACGCTCAAACTCCATTGACAGCAAAGCTAGGTGATCTCGCACCAGCTGGGAGAAAGACGTCTCAGTCGCTCCCAAAATCCCTGCTAATGTTTGGAACATGTTAAATATGCCCCTGTCCACTCGCCGTCCCCACAGTTCCAGTTTGGCTTTGAATGCAGCCACTTTATCTGCGAACTTCAAGACAGTTGTCCTTCTCCCCTGAAGTGACAGATTGAGCAAGTTGAATATGTCGCACAGGTAAGCCAGTTTTGCGACCCATTCCTTGTCATTGAAATGTGCTGCCAGTGGTGACTTTTGTTTTCTAAAAGAAATCTCTGCAGCGGCTCTCGTAACTCAAACACTGGCAAGCGATCTCCCCCTGGATAGCCATCTGACTTGTGTATAAGAAAAGGCATTTGTGCTCTGCGTCTATTTCTTCACAAAGCTGCCCAAACAGATGTGAGTTAAGGGCGTGTGATTTGATAACTTGAATAACATAATTCAGTACGACATTAAATTCAGGTGCCATTTTTCAGCTAGCCAGCATTTCTCTGTGAATGGCACAGTGCGTAGACTCACATTCAGGCGTAACCTCTTTAACACGGGTAGTGAAACCAGACAGCTGTCCAGTCCCATCCGTGTGTACGCCAACACAGAATGACCAATCAAATTTTCCTGACATGTACAGTCGTGACCAAAAGTTTTGAGAATGACACAAATATTAATTTTCAGTCTGCTGCCTCCGTTTGTATGATGGCAATTTGCATATACTCCAGAATGTTATGAAGAGTGATCAGATGAATTGCAATTAATTGCAAAGTCCCCATTTGCCATGCAAATGAACTGAATCCTGTATTTCAGCCCTGCCACAAAAGGACCAGCTGACATCATGTCAGTGACTCTCTCGTTAACACAGGTGTGAGTGTTGACGAGGACAAGGCTGGAGATCACTCTGTCATGCTGATTGAATTCGAATAACAGACTGGAAGCTTCAAAAGGAGGGTAGTGCTTGGTATCATTGTTCTTCCTCTGTCAGCCATGGTTACTTGCAAGGAAACGCGTGCCGTCATCATTGCTTTGGACAAAAAGGGCATCACAGGCAAGGATATTGCTGACAGTAAGATTGCACCTAAATAAACCATTTATCGGATCATCAACAACTTTGAGGAGAGTGGTTCAATTGTTGTGAAGAAGGCTTCAGGGTGCCCAAGAAAGTCCAGCAAGCGCCAGGACCGTCTCCTAAAGTTGATTCAGCTGCGGGATCGGGGCACCACCAGTACAGAGCTTGCTCAAGAATGGCAGCAGGCAGGTGTGAGTGCATCTCCACGCATAGTGAGGCGAAGACTTTTGGAGGATGGCCTGGTGTCAAGAAGGGCAGCAAAGAAGTCACTTCTCTCCAGGAAAAACATCAGGGACAGACTGATATTCTGCAAAAGGTACAGGGATTGGACTGCTGAGGACTGGGGTAAAGTCATTTTCTCTGATGAATCCCCCTTTCCGATTGTTTGGGGCATCCGGAAAAAGCTTGTCCGGAGAAGACAAGGTGAGTGCTACCATCAGTCCTGTGTCATGCCAACAGTAAAGCATCCTGAGACCATTCATGTGTGGGGTTGCTTCTCAGCCAAGGGACTGGGCTCACTCACAATTTTGCCTAAGAACACAGCCATGAATAAAGAATTCTCCAACTTTTGGCCACGACTGTAATCATCCAAAGGCTTGAATAGTTCTGTGGCCGTTGTTAGTCGGCAGGGACAGCACACACAACATATCCTCATGCACAACATCCTGAAATGTATATTGCACATAAACAAGCAGTATTGCCTTGTTAACATCGGTAGATTCGTCAACCTGGATTGCATACCACGGTGACTCGTTAAGCCTCTAACAATTGTGCCTCAACGTCCTCCGCTATTTCATCAATTCACCTAGTGACGGTGGTAGCCCGAATGAGGAACCTGCTATCTTTTTAGCTGCAGCCTCTCCCAAGAGTTCACGGCAAATGTCCTTAGCAGCAGGTAGAATCAACTCCTCGCCAAGAGTGAAAGGCTTCTTGGCCTTAGCAATACGGCTAGCCACTAAGTATGACGCTCTGTGCAGCCACGTTTGTTGACGTGGCTTTCAAGACTTGCTTCTGTTCTTGTTCATGTTTTCTTTGCTCAAAGAATTCAACGGGTATTTTATTTTACCGATTTAAAAACAAAAACAAATATTTATATTTATCCTTTCCGTGCGGCCCGGTTTTTGGGGACCGCTGGTCTAAATGACAGCGAGTGGTATTGTACTAAAACACCCCAGCGATCTGTAGAGCGAGAGCTCATCAGTTGGTGAGTGACAGGACTGGGAGTGGTCTCATCAGAGGACAGGCAGGGCTCTGTTATTGTCTTATTCTGTTATTGTCTTGTTCTGTTATTGTCTTGTTCTTTTATTGTCTTGTTCTGTTATGCTGTTATTGTCTTTTTCTGTTATCATGTTATTGTCTTATTCTGCACCCTAACCCATGGCTCTAAATGGTGCGTAGACACTCCCAGGCTGTGTCCCAAATGGCACCCTTTTCACCCATAGGGCTCTGGTCAAAAGTAATAATAATAATTAGGTGGGGGATTTTATATTTGTCATATTATATGCACGTGTGAATTGGAAATTTGTGTTTTTCATATCCCAACTCCCCCTGAGATGTCCTCTGAGTAATGTCACAGCCAGGGTCTGCCATTATCAACGGTGACCCTGGAGTATTTAGGTTTAAGTGCCTTGCTCAAGGGCATTTCAGCAGATTGTTCACCTCGTTGGCTTGGGGATTCAAACTAAACCTTTCAGTTACTGGCCTAACTCTAACCGCTAGGCTACCTGCCGCCGTATGTAGGGAATAGTGTGTCATTTGGGAAGCTGACTCTGACCCTGCCACGTTTCACACACTGATGCAAGGGGCTTGTAGACTCTTGGATCAGTCTCCTTCTCTCTGTGATATCCCTCTGGTTGAGATCGTTGAGCTTATTTAACAAGTCAAACTGCACAACTAGGGTTACTTTTACCACTGCTATCAGACTGGGTGTTCCAGATATGCACTGCAATGCGTTGTTGTGGCTGTGCTCTGAACATGTGTGGAGTAATGTTAGCTAGTACTGTAATGTAGAGGCTTTTGTCAAAACGTTCCCTCCCTACCCCCTCAGGCAGATTCGAGACACTGTCAACTGGATCTTCAGTGAGCAGATGATTGTTTGCTACATCAACATTTTCCGCGACACATTCTGGCCCAACGGAAAACTGGCCCCCCAAATCAAGGCTCGGTCCGACACAGAACGCCGGGAGACCAAGGAGAGAGCTCAACAGAAGCTGCTAGACAATATCCCAGGTAGGTCTTCCCTCCTGCCATACAGGTGTCATCTCTGCACATTTATTAACAATGTTTTGGTCAGACCTTTTTCTTCAAATACATGTTATAATTCGTTTGCAGAGGTAAAATCGTGTGTGCAGGAGTTAATTGTATTTATTTTACATTTTAGCAGACGCTCTTATCCAGAACGACTTACAGTAGTGAATGCATACATTTCATTTCATGCATTTAAAAAAAAAAAAAATTGTACTGGCCCCCCGTGGGAATCGAACCCACAACCCTGGCGTTGCACACACCATGCTCTACCAACTGAGCCACAGGGAAGATTTATTCTACAATGTTGATTTTGGGGCTGTAACTCCCTGTTCCACAAGGGTGTGCACGTTAACCCTGCTAGAGATGATTGATATCTGACATGGATCAGTACTCTAGGATGGGGGGTGGAGTCTGGCGTTGGTCTGGAAACAAAAGTTTCTGGTTCAATTGGATTATTGGATCCCTTAGTTTTAGTTTAGTTTATTCATTCGACCATTTTAAAAAACAAGCACACATACAACTTAAAAGCCATACATACACATGAATAAAATTATGGAGGATAACACACAAAGTCTGGGACTTATTTCCATTGTGGTCCTCTTGACACAAGATGTCTAGACAAGATCGAACACAGTATGGCAGTGAAATAATAAAACATAGAAGAACATCTATCTCATCATTCCAGTTACATCATAGGGGTTATTCATATGGGCACAGAATACATCAAACATATTTTTACTTCATTTTTAAAGCTGTCCAGAGAGGACATTGTTTTTATAGGCAGAGGCAACTCATTCCATTCTGAGGCTCCAGTATACAAGAAAGTACCTTTCCCAGCGTTACTCCTGAACCTGTATAAGCATACATCAGCAACACCTGATCTGGTGCTGTGATTGTGTGCATCCCTAACACAAGGAAAGTAATCACTTAGATATCTGGGTGCAGGACCATAAATACTCCTGTAAACGAAACCTAGTCTAATCTGGGACACCCTAGCCTCAACAGGCAGCCAGTTTAGTTCCTGAAAGCAGCTCCTGCCTATGTGAGTATGTGGACTCACCTTCAATACTACCCTGATCAGCTTATTCTGGGCTATCTGGAGCTTCCCCTTCATAAGTTTAGATAAGCCTCCAAACCAGGAAGTACTAGCAGAGTCAATAGCATTGAATGAGGGCAGTAGCTAGCACTTTCATGGAGTCCTTATCAAGCAGCTTGGACTTTCTAGACAGAAACGTAGTCCTGGCATTAACCTTCCCTAGCACCTTATTGGCCATGCTCACACCTCCCAAGCTTCCATCAAGGATACATCCCAAGTAGCTAACAGAGGTTTTAGTAGTCAGCACCTCACCCCCTAACTCCACTCTGATTTCAGACGACCTACACAATTTAGGTCTGGATCCAAAAATAATTGCTTCAGTTTTCATTAAGTGCAGAGAGCTTATTATCTCCAAGCCATTTGCTAATGTTAGTAAGCTCTGTGCTAATTATGCTCTCCAACATATTTTTACTTTTGTGAGACACCAGAAGTGTAGAGTCATCCGCATAAAGAAAAAGACGGCAAGAACAAGCATCTTTGATATCGTTAATATACAATAAAAACAGCAGAGGCCCAAGCACGCTCCCCTGCAGAACGCCACAACTCATTGGTTTTGCCTGAGACAGTGAACCATTAACCTCTACTACTTGCTCCCTCCCTGATAAATAGGACTCTACCCAGCCTAGAAGGACACTGCTTAACCCCAGTGCCTCCAGTTTGGAGATTAGGAGACAGTGGTTAACTGTATCATAGGCCTTCTGTAGGTCAAGCAGTACCATTCCACACAGATTTCCCTCATCAATCTCTTTCCTGATGAAGTCAGTCAAGTAAACTAGACATGAATCAGTGGAGTATGTTTTTCTAAAACCCGACTGAAAATCATACATTAGACCCTGTTTGTTAACATATTCATTAATTTCCTCATGTACAATTCTCTCCAGGATCTTTGAATTTACACAGAGGATAGATACAGGCCTATAATTCCCAGGGTCAGACTTTATCCCCTTCTTATACAGAGGTATAACTTTAGCTTGTTTCATGTCCCTGGGAAAGGTGCCTTGTTCAAGAGAGAGATTAACGATATGCGTAATACAAGGGCCAATTTGCTCAGCAGAATCTATTGATAAAGATGAGCAAAACAGACCTGGTAAAATAAATAATACAAATACTTCGCTAACAGCAACTGCCAAAATAAACCTCAACATAAAGTGTCTTAATAGGGCGTTGGGGCATCACCAGCCATAATAGCTTCAATGCACCTTGGCATAGATTCTACAAGTGTCTGGAATTCTATTGGAGGGATGTGACACCATTCTTCCACAAAAAAATCCATAATTTGGTGTTTTGTTGATGGTGGTCGAAAATGCCGCTTTCAATATACTTTGTATCCGTCCATTATTTTGGCAGTTACCTGTATATTCTATGCTCCATTCCATTTCACACCACACACTGGTACATGTGTGAGACAGGGGAAATATAAGCACCCCCTATTTGACTTTTTTTGCGGACATGTTGCTCCTAGACCTGACGGGTATCTGTGGCTGGATCTCTGAATGTGGACATTTTTACAATTTGGTAATTTAGCATCTGCTAAATGCTCTTATCCATGGTGACTTAGTCAGGTCATTCGACTAAGGTAGGTAACACAACCACATACAGCGTGCTAACTGTGTCTTTCAGATGCACTACAGAACCTGGTGGGACAGCAGAACGCCAGGTATGGGATCATCAAGATCTTCAACGCACTTCAGGAGGCCAATGCCAACAAGCATCTGCTTTATGTAAGTTCACCTCACCCTCTGTGAAATGGCAAAGTATCCTAAAACGTGCTGTTGTGGTGCAGTTTGAAAGAGCCACCCCCTGATTCCATTAGGAATTTCACAAACACATCAAGCTGAGTCACCTAGTGGCTCAGTTCAGAACAGCATCTCATTACTGGCAGGTCAGACCACAAAAAGAGAGGGAGAATAGGTTTGAAAGGGCATGTGTACATTCCAAAATCTTTCCCATTTGCACTATGCCAGTTATTTGTGTGGAATACTCTGTTATTTGTGTGGAATACATATTCTATGGTTGCCTCATTCCATCTAATAGGGGAAGATATCAGTGGGTCAAAGAGTCAGTCATTCTCATACATGCCTGCATAGGAACAAAGTGCACAGAACAAACTCTCCTTCACTTGAGTCCAGGCTGAAGGGATGTGTTTAATGGCCTCCTGACATGTTTCCTCTGCCCCTGTTTCAGGTTCTGATGGAGATGATCCTCAAAGAGCTGTGTCCAGAACTCAACGTGGAGACGGACCAGATCTGATGGGGCGAGGCCCATATGTACGCAAAACACAGGATAGTGTGGTTAATGTGGAGCAGTACCCTAGGGCATCCTATTCCCTCCCTCAAAGGGAATAGGGTGCCATTAATATAGTGTACTACTTTTGACCAGAGGGCATAAAGTTGTGCACTATAGGGAATAGGGTGCCGTTTGGGGACCCAGCCTAACACACACACATTGAGTGAAGGAAATGGAGGTGCTCCTGGAGATCGACATGGCTTTAGTTTGGTCTTGGTTTTCAGGGGAGAGACACTCGTTGAAGGATTATGTATTACCTTTTGTTCAAACTAGATTTTTTTTATTTTAACTCAACAGATAGATCATGAAGACAAATGTAACATCAACACAGAGGTACTATAATGTTCCAGCATGGTACAGTAAACAATGAGATTAAACTGAATGGATGATGTCTTTTCTGTTATTCTGCGGTACTTTTATCTGAATGCATTTGATTATGTAGTGCTCAAACTAGGGAGACAAGCTTCTGTTCCTGTTACTACCTTACATTTCTTTGTTTTGTTCAGTAGCTGAAAATGACAAATCAGTCCCACTGCCAAGGTCTGTTGCAGAAAGCCAGGCTATTGATTGATTACTTTGTTATGGATCCAAAATGTGAATAGTTGTGAAATGAGTGTTGTGCTCATATAATGAAGAAACAAGCTGTATACCGACCTCAAATACATTCCCCACCAATGTTACATTATGTTCATTGTAGAACGGCTTCATTGTGCAATATGTCATGTAAAGTCATTGTGACAATTTTATTTGTGACTTATTGATAGATTTTATTTTTACCCAAAAATTGTTTAGAGCATTTATAAGCAATAAATTGCAAAAGAAAAATGTATGACTTGTTAACTATTTTTTTTGTTATTTATCCACTTTAGGCAAATTCCTTGTCAATGTAAGCTTCTCAAAATTGTATGAAATTGAAACCATCTGAATTTGGATGCTACAAATGTATATAAATTGCATCTGAATTCAAGGACCCCCTGGTTCATCTGAATTCAAGGACCCCCTGGTTCATCTGAATTCAAGGACCCCCTGGTTCATGCAGAGTAGTACCGGTAACACCGTTCTAATGTGTGGAGTCTAGTTATTAAACAGTTGTTCCACTGGGCACACAATCGCCGGACTCCTATCCATACCAAACCCACACACTGAACACAAAGCATTCAGCTCTGATGTTATTTACTCAGGTAACCTCAAAGCAACAGAGGAGACTGCTATCTGGACTCCCTAACTAAGGTCATGATGGTAGATCTCTACATTCTGCTAAAGATGATGTCCCTCTGGAGGTCCTGGCACACTTCTGGGTTTAGCCGAGCAGCCTAGTCAAAGAGAATCCAGTTTCCAGTATGAGATTCAGAATGGAGATAAAATCTTACTCAAATCTTAGTTGGCCTTCACTGATACTTATGTTGCTTTTTCAGGCAAATGGGTCAAGCAGAATTTGATTTGATTTATTAGGATCCCCGTTAGCCGATGCCAATGGCGACAGCTAGTCTTACTGGGGTCTGACACATAATGAAAAAGACAGACATTGACATACATTTGAATGTGTGTGCCCACCTTGGTGAAGTATTGCCAGGCCTTCTCCTTGCTCTGAGGAACCCCCTTTCCCAGTTCCAGACAGCGGGCGTAGTAGAATAGAGCAATGGCCACGCCCTTAATGACGTATTCAGGCAGGCAGTCGGTGACCATGGAGATGGCAGCAATGTCATCGTAATTGGTAATCCTACATTTTCATTGTGGGAAGATGACTTCTTGGGCACACAAATAATACTTTTCTTAAATATGCTCAGTTGGCTGACATGTACATTGGAATATATATTTTTCCATTGAGGTGTCACTCCGGAACATTACAGCCTGCAATTTAATAATGGCTTCAATCATTTCCCTTGTGGAAATAGAGGGTAGTAGGTTAGCCTTAGCCGCAGCATATCTTTTTTTAACCTCTTATCTAATAAACCATACATATTTATCACTGCTTTAGTGTTCTACAGAGGGTAAGTGTCTTATGTATTTAACTGCCCTTTTTTTCCAAGACATTTACATTTTCAATTCCAACAAACAAAAGAGCTGCCGTGGTATTTTGCGGGCTGTGTCTCGTCTCTCATACCGACATGAACAACACAACCACGCTACACTGCTTCCAAGGACTCTTTGTCTTACTGGTGGTTGGACCGGCTCTCTATGGGGTATGTTACCAGCAACAGCATAATGAATATGGTTCAAAGGGAAATCAAATTGCTGTTGGTTAGGATACTATTATACGTGTCAAAGGGAGATAGTCTTTTTCAATCAATCACACTTAACTGTCATGATTGTGGTGGATTGACTTCTACAAAGGTGGATAATCAACCTGTGGACAGAACAGGGAATTTACTGTATGATATACCCTATGAAGGTACCTTTTGGCAAGGGCTGCTGCTCTGGAGTAGAGCTTCCTGTGGTAGTAGTAGGCAGCCAGGTGGGCCTGGGCATACACATTCCCCCGCTCAGCTGCTTCCTTCAGGCACTCAATGGCAGCCTTGGGGTCCTGCTGGATGCCCTGACCATACAAGTACATGATCCCCAGTGCGCCCTGGGACTCCAGACTGCCGTTGCCGCAGGCCTCTGAGTGCCAGAAGAACGCCTGGAGCACAGGGCATGCACACAGTGGGGAAACAGAGTTATGAAAGGAAATAGTTGAAATAGAATCCTGAATTATTGATCAAGGTGAAACATCTCATGGGTACAGTAAACACATCATACCCTTTTGAGGTCCTGTGTCTCCGGTCTAGAGTAGAACATACCCAGAGAACTCTGAGCTTTTACACAGGCTTTGGGGTTTCCCTCATCAGCAGCAAGGAGCCAGTAACTGGGTGAGGAAAACAACACGGTCACTGCCAGAACAGTTCTCCATGAGTCAGCAAACATTGTGCGTGTGCTTCTGCTGACCTTTCTGCTTCTGTATTGGATTGCTGGACCCCATAGCCCTCCAGGTAGGCTATGCCGATGTGATACAGAGCCGTATATCTGATGGAGCCTGCCTCTGGGCTGTTCCACTGGACTACTCTCCTCATGTAGTCCACTGCCCTTGGCTGGAGCAGAGTACAACACACTGCACTTGTCAGACTCAGACTACTCAACATGTACTCCCAGAAACCCCAGACCAACGCAACAAATAGGTTACATTGTGGAAGGCAACCCATCTGCCTAGGGGACTACTCAACATGAAGTATGTTTGGTAGACTTACAGTAGTTTGTATTTATAACATGGTAGTAGCAGGCGTGACAGTGAGCAGTTTTTAAAGATGCTCCATTGGGTTCTTCAGTTACCCATTATAATTTATTATGAGGTGGAAACCCAGCAAACCAAACAAGGAAGAATGCACAACACTATCAATACCGTGACTCACTTGATCCATAGCAGTGCCCAGGCCATCATAATACATGACAGCTGCCTGGAAGAGGGCTCTGGGGTCGCTGTCCTTAATGCCGTCAAAGACTCTCTCTGCCTCCTCATAGCGCCCCTGGCCCAGCAGTAGAGTACAGTCAGAAAACCAGGGCATCAACGCTCAAGATCAGTATACCTCACTGGTATTTCTGCACGACTGAAATGGCTCCTATATGGCTCCATTATATCAGAGGAAACCACATGGCTAGCTATATTTCTCAGTGCAGAATAAGGGCATATGATATATGAATGGGAGAGCTGTTACCTCATAATAGTACAGCTGTCCCAGCAGGAAAAGGGCCTGCTTGTCTCCCCCTTCAGCTCTACCCTTCAGCAGCCTCTCAGCCCTCTCCACCGGAGTGGCAAGGCTCTCTGAGGAGAACAAATCATGTGGTTCAACTGGCAGGTTGTGTGTTTCTGTGCATTATTTTTTTACCAGGGCCCATTTTCCCAGACTTTTGTGGATCTGAGGCAAACAAACAGAATATTTTAGAGAATAGAAGGAAACCAAAGATTGTGGAAAATGAACTTTATATTTGTTGAGTGATTTCACTTCTGCTGTGGGTCGATTAAAGTTTGATCTACAAAGGTTCATATTTGCAATGGTTTTCCTTCACTTTAAAGTCACTCCCTAACTCACCTCAACAACAACAGCTGTGGTGCGTCATAACAGCTGATCTGAGGTCATGAAACGTCCCAGTTCTAAAGTTACTGTCTGTTTTATCTTGTGCTGAATACCTTGGTGTGAAGTCGGTTTCACTCCATCTCGGTAGACATCCGTGATGGCACGAAACACCTTTCCTTGGCTGTGTTTCTTTGGAGCTTCGATTTTATAACCCGACTTCATACCCTTGCCTCAAAGCCTGCAATACATCCCTATATTTTTACAATCTGTTTTCCAGGATACACCTACACTTTAAAACATCAAATAATGACCCAAGTTGATTGTTTTTACTGACTTACCTTTCACGCAGTTTGTTCATTTTGTGTGCATGAAGTCTGCAGTGCGCTTTATGCTACGACACAATATAATCTGTTACTAAGCAACTACTAAACAAATACTGTGACGCGTATACTGTGCGTTCAGTAAATCACACTACTCTATTGTTGTGTAGATGTTGGCAACTAGTATGTGCTAACAGTAACAATGACAATTATCATTATCACAGCGCAACGTTTGATTAGGCCTGTTTGAATATTCGCCTACTGGATTATTAGAAAGGAATGATACTTGGTCTGAAAATGAATTTGAAAAATACATTTCGTCTGATCAATAAACGTTGACATAAAATAACTGATTGCCCATATTTTTGTTGTTGTTGCTGAAACTGTGTAAACCCTGGTGCATTTACAAATGATGTCTAGGCTATGTTGTAATTCCGTTTATGTTTAGTTGGAAACTCAACTATTTTTTGCAAGTGAGACAAAATAATTGCGAAATAATTGATTAATTATATTACCAGGTGGTGGTGCAGTGAGTTACCATTGCAGTGGAGAAGAATTTATAGTTAGAGTGTAGAGAGATACCCCGCAACCCCACACGGGATGTTTTAATATTGCCACATGCCAAGTGAGAATGTAAATTATATTTTCCTTTTACTGACAAGTAAAAAGGCGTAGGCTACATGGCTAGATAGAATCCGAATATTCTCCGCAAAGACGATAGCTACAAGCCCTCCTCTCGCCCGCTTGTGCACAACGGACGCCAAGGTAACACAATGTACACAGATACAGGAACGAGAGCAATTCATAATTTTATAAACCAAGCTGCGGATCGAAGACCCGCGAATTAAAGGTAGATTTCTGTTTTAGAATAATACGGAATTTTAAAGTTCAGTTATTTATTAAAGATTATCTATTGATTGATTATTATTATGGAATTTCCAACGGTGTCATCCCATAATAGATAAACCTAGGAGAGTTCATCAAGGGCTGAGAATATAATCCATGATAACAATTGAAGAGAATACAAATGGTCAACATTTACTTTACAGAGGTAGCTGTTAAATTGAATAGTAATTGGTGGTTGGGCTCACTGTTATTCCCTAAAGATGCCCCCAGAAGGAGGGAAGTCAGATATGGAGAGGATTGGAGTCTTCAAGGAAATGGGATACATCTCCATTGGAGATAAATACACCCCTTTTATTCAGCGTAAGTACACCATGTCTAAATAATGACAGTGGGCAAGGGATTTCAATTAGATGATATATATTGCACACTATTGAAGTATATACAGACAAGTAAGGCCAGATGAGATAGTTGGATGTAATATTTATGGTAAAACAATGTAACGTTAAATCCTATTTCACCTACCATTTAAGGTCCCTGCAATGAGTCTGCTCAGAAGGGTAAACAAATACTAACTGGTGGGGCCACCAAGAAGAAGTCAGGGTTACAAGTGGGCTACTTTGACACTCACTTTAAGCGGGTCTTTGAGAAAGAAGCCCTCACAGACCCTGTGAGGCTCGCCCGGCAATACAGGAGTCAGCAGTCCAAGAAGAACATAGGCAGCGCCTTCCTCCCCAGCAATGGAGAGAAGAAACCGTAAGCCATGAGATCATTTTTTATTTTCACAGACGTGCTAAATGGCAGAGCACACATCTACTTGAGGTTTAGGCTTTACAAGACTTTAAAAGGCTGCATTAGAACAGATGGTGAATAGGCATGATCCTCTTGTTTTGGTGATGATCTTGATTACGTTAAGAGACTTAAACATTAAAACAAATAAAGAATTGTTCTCCCTGACCAAAACAGACAATGTCATTTATATGAAATAGTTGAGGTTGACATGGTTACAGGCTTAATTTGAGTCAGCGCATGAGAAGGACCTCCAGAGCTCCGTTTCCATTCCATCATGCAGTTTGTTCCACAGCTGCATAATGCATTATGTATTCCTCTACCATTCAGAGTCATATTTTTTCTGTTTGGCCCTAATCAACTCAGAGCCAGGGCTGTGGCCCAAACGACACCCTATTCCCTATATAGCCCTATGGGCCCTGGTCAAAGGTAGTGCTCTGTATAGGTAATAGAGTTCCATTTGGAACACAGCCCAGGAAACAGGGACCAGTCACTCAGCCAGAGAGCTGAGACCATGGAAATTACTGGGGGCCCAATTAAATTAGACCTGAACAAACTATACTGCATTTCTTAGACAGTCTGCTTGCTCCAGGGGCATGCAGCAATTGATGCCAGAACTTGGCTTACTCCCATCATTCAAGGTCAGGGGTTGGCAGCTACTACGGAACTCTGAGTGGTCCCATCCAGGCCATGAGTCCTATGAAGGTCCCCAGGAAGCCATGCAAACCATCAGGCAAGAACATCCTCACCAACCCACCCAAGAGGGGAAGTGGATACAGGTTCAGTATGTCTGTAGATGATGGGATGTGTCCCAAATGGCACCCTATTTCCTATATAGTGCACTTTGTAGAGATTAAGGGACCATTTGGGATGCAACCATTGTGTTGTTTCACTATACTTAACAGTACAGTATTCTGTTTTCATGCATGGATAGTGATGGAACCTTTTGTCCCATAGCTATCCGAATGTCACCCTGTCCAAAGTTGTCCCTTACTCCTCGGACCCCTATGACAGAGCAAATGAGATGTTGAAGGTGAGAGGCCAGGAAAATAGTAGTGTTGAAACCACAGATATCTAAATGTAATTCTATGGTTGAAACAATGTCCAAGATAATCATTTATATCCAGAGGTGCATGCATTCTCTATGTTCTCTATGTTTTTTCAGAAAGAGACAGTAAGCCATAAAGCTATGCTGAAAGGTGGTGCTTTCCACTTGAACCTCCACCCAAAGGAATGTTTCGACAACAACCCGTACAAACTGGACAAGCCTCTGCCCCCTCTGAAGAGATTGGAGGAGAAGAAGAGATTTGTGGTTCCCTTCAAACCCAGCTCACCGAACAAAACAGTGAAAGTGCAGAGAGGATACAGACATCAGACCTTATGATTTATTATTACAAGTGTGTGTGTTATGTGGAGATTTTATGAGGAATTTTCTCTGTTTTAGATTGGCGGCATGAAAGCAGGTACATTTGACATTTACCCCTCTCACTCTGCTGACCCCTACATCACCCGGAGATCCAAATCTGTGACCGTGAATAAGGAAGGAAAGGTATTCCACCCATCTCCTGGACCAAAGAGCACCCCCGTGAAGAGCATCATCAGTGTTAATGTGAACAGGTGAGACTCCATTTCGGCCATCCATATCCTCTCAGACAGAATAATAGTTTGAGGTCACTGTGTTTGACTGTTTGGGTCTTTGGTTTTTCAGGGCAGTGCACTCTGCAAACTACACCATGAATATACCATCTGTGATGGCATACTGATGTGAATACTTGCTATCTGAGGTTGTACTGAATTTATGTTGTTCAAATATCAATATATTTTTATGATCTTTCACATTGATATTCTAAGTTTTAGAAAAATCCAGAATAGCACTAAGGAATGTTGCTGTCCTGTTGAGTGTGTAAGCTGGAAGCCCCACCATGATGCCTGACCTGCACTGAATGATTAATGAGTCTCCATGGAAACTCCT
Organism: Salmo salar; assembly: GCF_965601325.2. Lineage (NCBI taxonomy): Eukaryota > Metazoa > Chordata > Actinopteri > Salmoniformes > Salmonidae > Salmo > Salmo salar. The sequence continues at coordinate 86,843,665 of NC_138299.1, forward strand.
AACAAATAGACAACTGGCTCTGTTGGACTTTATTGACATATTAAAGGCATACTTTGAAATTCTGATGAGCTTTTTGTTGACTGATTTAACTGATTTTACAGTGTAGTTCAATGCAGACGATCTTGAACGTGGTAATAATAGAGGACATGACACAAACAAGATAATACGCCTTCTTTTTTTATTACCAATGGTAACATATTCAGAAAACCTTTAAATCACAAGGCACAGTTGGTATTCACAAGGCATAACAAACATATTCCTTTTTAAAAAGATAAATGGTTGCATTTTTGACGGTGATAAGCAAATTCCCAATTGCAACATAATGTCCACAGATATTGATATGTTCAGTTCAGGGTGTTAATTTGATGAACGCCACTGCAGTATGGCTTATCCACTGTGCAGCTTGTGGAACCATATATCATGTATTTTGTCCTGAAATATTCTGTATGAGAAGGGGAGTGGCAAGTTACAGTTCTTGCTCCATTTGGACAGGTCTGTGCATGTCTCGGTCCACTGGTCTCAAGCCGTGGGGTAAACGGTGATGACATCGTGTCCCTCTGGAGGTATCGTCCGGGCGCGAGCGTGGGTCTCGCAGTACAGCTGCCCCTCCACAAAGAAGTAGCCCCTCTGCTTCAGGTTGACTTTGCAGTCGGAGCACACGAAACATCCAGGGTGGCGGAACTTTTCTCTGGCCTTCACCACTGTGCCTCTGCAGGGGACAAGAGAGAGTTGACTGTCTTACTTTGGGAGCAGGGGATAAGAGATAGAAGACTGTCTTACTTTAGGAGCAGAAGAGCAGGGGACAAGAGAGAGTTGACTGTCTTACTGTGGGAGCAGGGGATAAGAGAGTTGACTGTCTAACTGTGGGGGCAGGGGACAAGAGAGAGTTGACTGTCTTACTTTGGGAGCAGGGGATAAGAGATAGAAGACTGTCTTACTTTAGGAGCAGAAGAGCAGGGGACAAGAGAGTTGACTGTCTAACTGTGGGGGCAGGGGACAAGAGAGTTGACTGTCTAACTGTGGGGGCAGGGGACAAGAGAGTTGACTGTCTTACTGTGGGAACAGGGGACAAGCGAGAGTTGACTGTCTTACTGTGGGAGCAGGGGACAAGAGAGAGTTGACTGTCTTACTGTGGGAGCAGAAGACAAGAGTGTCGACTGTCTTACTGTGGGAACAGGGGACGAGAGAGTTGACTGTCTTACTGTGGGAGCAGGGGACAAGAGAGTTGACTGTCTTACTTTGCCTAATCTTGTCTACCAGACACTTCCTCCCAATGCTCTGAATTATTGTTATTACGCGCTGTGTGCAATTAGCCAAGGCAGGAGGTTATACTTTGCCATCCAGATAGATTTATGGATCCAAAACCACCATAGCTCTAACCATACCTCACTTAGACCTTGGTCTTATGCAACAGCAGATGTGCCCCACCACATCAAAAGTATCAGAGGCAGGTATATTCCCTTACTCATCCCTTTCATGTACTTCTTACTTTCATCCCCCAAAACCAAAAGATGAGAGAGGACAGATCTGGCAAGGTAGACGCTGTCATCTTGTGTTTCCTCACCGCAAAAACATTCCTGCCATGGTTTCTCATTACCTCCCTGTTCACATGTGTATAATGTAGCGGAGGTCCTTCGTGGTTTATTAATACATTCTTTTTGGTTTAGTCATTATCCGGAACATGAAGAGGGTAGGATCAGACAGGTCATTGGGCGATGGCAGGATCAGACGGGTCATTGGGCGAGGGCAGGATCAGATGAGTCATTGGGAGAGGACACTCCAGTGCCTTATTTCCTGTCAGCCTGGGTAGTGGGTACTCACACTATGCCGTTTCCACACTTGTCACAGAGGGGTAGTTTCTGTAGCGATCCCGCCGGTGTAGGAAGCTTTGTCACTGGAGCTCTTACACTTTTAGTAATCAGCGGCTTTGCTCCTATTAATGCACAAAACATTGGTTTACTTTTGGGTTAAGGTGACAATCCCTGCTACGTGTAATCCGTTTCTACCCAACCCTGCTCATTCTACCTTTTATCAATAAATAATTACATGTGTACTTTGTTATTAAGTGCCGTCAGAATGGATAAGTAATCTGTATGCTTGGATTTAGCTCACCATCAGTCTCCACGTGTTCCTGCAGAGCCTTAAAGGAGCCTGACTGACGTGGTCCATGTGGCCTATCCTGGTCATCCTGGAGCATCCGGTACACATGAGACTCCTTGATGGAGGACAGTGTCTTACCACTAGGATGCAAGAGGGAGAGAAGATAGGATTTTATCACATGGTACCTTTTTCTGGAATTCCTCTGGCCTTCACCGTAATATACAGTAGCAGTCAAAAGTTTGGACACACCTACTCATTCAAGGATTTTTATTTATTTTTACTATTTTCTACATTGTAGAATAATAGTGAAGACATCAAAACTATGAAATAACACATATGGACTCATGTAGTAACCCAAAAAGTGTTAAACAAATCAAAATATATTTTATAATTTAGATTCTTAAAAGTAGCCACCCTTTGCCTTGATGACAGCTTTGCACACTTTTGCATGCTTCAACCAGCTTCAACCTGGAATGCTTTTCCAACAGTCTTGAAGGAGTTCCCACATATGCTGAGCACTTGTTGGCTGCTTTTCCTTCAATCTGCGGTCCAACTCATCCCAAACCCTCTCAATTGGGTTGTGTCACACCCTGATCTGTTTCACCTGTCCTTGTGATTGTCTCCACCCCCCCCCCCCCCTCCCCAGGTGTTGCTTATTTTCCGCAGTGTATTTATCCCTGTGTTTCCTGTCTCTCTGTGGCAGTTTGTCTTGTCTGTTTCAAGTCAACCAGTGTGTTTTTCCCATGTGCCTGCTTTTGCTATTCTCTCTTTTGCTAGTCCTCCCGGTTTTGACCCTTGCCTGTTTTCTGGACTTTGTACCCGCCTGCCTGACCAGTCTGCCTGCCCTGACCTCGAGCCTGCCTGCCACTCTGTACCTCCTGGACTCTGATCTGGTTTTGACCTTTTTCCTGTCCACGACTATTCTCTTGCCTACCCCTTTTGGAACTAATAAATATCAAACGCTCAAACCAACATCCTTCCGTGTCTGCATCTGGGTCTGGCCCTGAGTCCTTATAGGTTGATGTTGGGTGATTGTGGAGGCCAGGTCATCTGATGCAGCACTCCATCACTCTCCTTCTTGGTCAAATAACCCTTACACAGCCCGAAGGTGTGTTGGATCATTGTCTTTTTGAAAAACAAATGATGATTCCACTAAGCGCAAACCAGATGGGATTGCGTATCGCTGCAGAATGCTGTGGTGGCCATGCTAGTTAAGTCTGCCTTGAATTCTAAATAAATCACAGACATTGTCACCAGCAAAGCACCCCCACACCATCACACCTCCTCCTCCATGCTTCACAGTGGGAACCACACATGCGGAGGTCATCTGTTCACCTACTCTGCGTCTCACAAAGACACAACGGTTGGAACCAAAAATCTTAAATTTGGACTCCTCAGACCAATGTCCATTGCTCGTGTTTCTATGCCAAATCAAGTCTCTTCTTCTTATTGGTGTCCTTTAGTAGTGGTTTCTTTGCAGCAATTTGACCATGAAGGCCTGATTCACACAGTCTCCTCTGAACAGTTGATGTTGAGATGTGTCTGTTACATAAACTCTGTGAAGCATTTATTTGGGCTGCGATTCCTGAGGCTGGCAACTCTAATGAACCTATCCTTTGCAGCAGAGGTAACTCTGGGTCTTCTTTTCTTGTGGCGGTCCTCATGAGAGCCAGTTTCATCATAGCGCTTGATGGTTTTTGCAACTGCACTTGAAGAAACTTTCAAAGTTCTTGAAATTTTCGAAATTGACTGACCATGTCTTAAAGTAATGATGGACTGTCGCTTCTCTCTGTTTATTTGAGCTGTTCTTGCCATAATATGTACTTGGTCCTTTACCAAATAGGGCTGTCTTCTGTATACCACCCCTACCTTGTCACTACACAACTGATTGGCTCAAACACGTTAAGAAGGAAAGAAATTCCTCAAATTAACTTTTAACAAGGCACACCTATTAATTGAAATGCATTCCAGGTGACTAACTCATGAAGTTGGTTGAGAGAATGCCAAGAGTGTGCAAAGCTGTCATCAAGGCCAAGAGTGGCTACTTTGAAGAATCTAAAATCTAAAATATATTTTGATTTGTTTAACACTTTCCATATGTGTTATTTCATAGTTATATTGTCTTCACTATTATTCTACAATGTAGAATATAGTAAAAATAAAGAAAAACCCTTGAATGAGTAGGCGTGTCCAAACTTTTGACTGGTACTGTAATGTTCTGGAAATGTAAGCAGAGGTTGTTAAATTTGTAACTAAGGAATAACACACACACACACACACACACACACACACACACACACACACACACACACACACACACACACACACACACACACACACACACACACACACACACACACACACACACACACACACACACACACACACCTATGATTACCTTAGAGGGACCTGTTCCTCTAGTGATGTGATCTGAGCTAGCTGCTGAGCGGCTGAGACATTGGCCTCAGAGTACAGGTTAATGGGGGAGTTATACTGAGCACTGGGGGCCAGGGGTTGGTTTGTGCTGGAGTTAGCAGACAGGGGAGGGTCAGGGGTGGCGAGGGTGACCACCATCTGATGGCCATTTCCCATCAGGCCTTGAGGAGGGTACTTGCTGAGGGCGGTGGTCAGTGATTGCAAAGCCAGAGGTAGGGCAGGGAAGAAGAGACACCACAACACATGAAAGAGACAGGAAAGATGGAAGATGAGTTATTGCAGCTATATGGAAATATTCCAATCAGTAAGTATGAGATCATTAACTCTGTGACTGAATAAAACTGATTATGGTAATACTGCATCAGTAAGGAGATGTTGAAACTAGTATTACTGTATTACTACGTCAGTAGGGAGATGTTGAAACTAGTATTACTGTATTACTGCATCAGTAAGGAGATGTTGAAACTAGTATTACTGTATTACTGCGTCAGTAGGGAGATGTTGAAACTAGTATTACTGTATTACTACGTCAGTAGGGAGATGTTGAAACTAGTATTACTGTATTACTGCATCAGTAAGGAGATGTTGAAACTAGTATTACTTTATTACTGCATCAGTAAGGAGATGTTGAAACTAGTATTACTGTATTACTACGTCAGTAGGGAGATGTTGAAACTAGTATTACTGTATTACTGCATCAGTAGGGAGATGTTGAAACTAGTATTACTTTATTACTGCATCAGTAAGGAGATGTTGAAACTAGTATTACTGTATTATTACGTCAGTAGGGAGATGTTGAAACTAGTATTACTGTATTACTGCATCAGTAGGGAGATGTTAAAACTAGTATTACTGTATTACTACATCAGTAGGGAGATGTTGAAACTAGTATTACTGTATTACTGCATCAGTAGGGAGATGTTGAAACTAGTATTACTGTATTACTACGTCAGTAGGGAGATGTTGAAACTAGTATTACTGTATTACTGCATCAGTAGGGAGATGTTGAAACTAGTATTACTGCATCAGTAGGGAGATGTTGAAACTAGTATTACTGTATTACTGCATCAGTAGGGAGATGTTGAAACTAGTATTACTGCATCAGTAGGGAGATGTTGAAACTAGTATTACTTTATTACTACGTCAGTAGGGAGATGTTGAAACTAGTATTACTATATTACTGCATCAGTAGGGAGATGTTGAAACTAGTATTACTGTATTACTACGTCAGTAGGGAGATGTTGAAACTAGTATTACTGTATTACTACGTCAGTAGGGAGATGTTGAAACTAGTATTACTGTATTACTGCATCAGTATGGAGATGTTGAAACTAGTATTACTGTATTATTACGTCAGTAGGGAGATGTTGAAACTAGTATTACTGTATTACTGCATCAGTAGGGAGATGTTGAAACTAGTATTACTGTATTACTACATCAGTAGGGAGATGTTGAAACTAGTATTACTGTATTACTGCATCAGTAGGGAGATGTTGAAACTAGTATTACTGTATTACTACGTCAGTAGGGAGATGTTGAAACTAGTATTACTGTATTACTGCATCAGTAGGGAGATGTTGAAACTAGTATTACTGTATTACTGCATCAGTAGGGAGATGTTGAAACTAGTATTACTGTATTACTGCATCAGTAGGGAGATGTTGAAACTAGTATTACTGCATCAGTAGGGAGATGTTGAAACTAGTATTACTGTATTACTACGTCAGTAGGGAGATGTTGAAACTAGTATTACTGTATTACTACGTCAGTAGGGAGATGTTGAAACTAGTATTACTGTATTACTACGTCAGTAGGGAGATGTTGAAACTAGTATTACTGTATTACTGCATCAGTAGGGAGATGTTGAAACTAGTATTACTGTATTACTGCATCAGTAGGGAGATGTTGAAACTAGTGACCTTTGGCCTGCAGGTAAGAAGAGCTTTGGCCTGACGTTAAACTTGTGTTCAAAGTAGCCCAGGTCCTGTAAAAGACAGAAGAGGATGAGGCAGAGGAGGAGTTAGAGAGGCGCTCTGAGGTTATAGAGTGAGAGAGGAGAGAGGAGCAGCCAGGGGGGAGAAGAGAAGCAAGAGGCAGGTTTAGTGACACCAGGTGGAGGAGGGGAGAGGTGGGGTCCACGAGGCATCAGGAAGGCTGGCACTTACACCAGGCTGGCACTTACTCACCCCTCATGCTTATCGTGAACAAGGCCTGGGAGCTGTCTGTGCAGGGCGTCCTGGATGTTGCCTGAGGAGTAGAGGCCTATGGGGGTGTTGTAGGAGGAACTCACCACCTGGCGACCGTTGTCTATGGTGGCCGCAGCCATGAAGGGCTGGGCGCGTCGGTTGTGACCTGTACCGATAGGTTTCAACTCCTACATGTGGAGCCAGACAGAGACACACACTGCATGCAGCTATACAAGCTACACAGTACACACACTGCATGCAGTGGTCAAAGCTATACAAGCTACACAGTATGTGTCTGAAGAACCACTATAACCCTAGAATTGCCTGAAGGGGACAATTTAATTCAATTTAATTGAATACCAGCTATACCGTAACTGTACACAACCACACAAACACCAGGAGAGGGATTGATGTGAATCGGAATGTAGTCCTTAACCTAAAACCATTTATGCCTTCGGCTACTTACTTGCTGTTCTGCCTCTAAATTGAGCTTGAATGGGTTTGCTTTCCCATCTTCTGTGACTTGGGGTGACCACAGTTTGGTCTCAGGCCTGCAAGATAGACAGAGAAAGAGTCCACGGTCAGTCAAACCCTGATATACAGCAGCCTTCCTTCCTTCCTGCCATTAAATAATAAATCCAGATCAAACTGTAGCCAGACAGGCCAGCTGCTTAGCATTTTGACCCAACCATGCCCTTGCTGCACTCGTAATTTACATCAGCGTCTCGAGCATCTCTGACCCCACGCGAGCATCTCTGACCCCACGCAAGACTCTCAAACAGTTTCATGAGGTTATGAATCAAAGAGATGGAATGCAGCCCTGGCATTTTGACTGAGCGCCGTGCACCCGGCAACCACTCATAAAGGCCTAGCAAGTTCACTATAGCTCAGCCACAGAGAGACAGTCAATGTTTCCCCTTGACTTACTATTTTTGTAACTTTTAAAAAACTTTGCATCATTGGGAAGGGCTCGCAAGCAATCATTTCATGGTAAGGTCCACACCCGTTGCATTCAGCGTATGTGACAAATAAAACGTGCTTTGATTTCCTTTTTATTTCTGTTAACTTGTTGTGTGTATGTACTGACAAGTATGTGTAACTGATAGATGCACACACACTACATGTTCAAGTTTTTAAATGTATGTAAATTGTAAAGTCTGTAATGTATTTTTCGTTATATGTGGGAAGTAAGACTAACTGTATCTATCGGCGACTGGTAATGGGGATCCTGATAAAAAAGCTTGAAAGGAAGAACATGTCATGACTGCTAGAGTGTTCAACATTGTGTGGTGTGTATTTAAATGTCATGACTGCTAGAGTGTTCAACATTGTGTGGTGTGTATTTAAATGTCATAACTGCTAGAGTGTTCAACATTGTGTGGTGTGTATTTAAATGTCATGACTGCTAGAGTGTTCAACATTGTGTGGTGTGTATTTAAATGTCATAACTGCTAGAGTATTCAACATTGTGTGGTGTGTATTTAAATGTCATGACTGCTAGAGTGTTCAACATTGTGTGGTGTGTATTTAAATGTCATGACTGCTAGAGTGTTCAACATTGTGTGGTGTGTATTTAAATGTCATGACTGCTAGAGTGTTCAACATTGTGTGGTGTGTATTTAAATGTCATGACTGCTAGAGTGTTCAACATTGTGTGGTGTGTATTTAAATGTCATGACTGCTAGAGTGTTCAACATTGTGTGGTGTGTATTTAAATGTCATGACTGCTAGAGTATTCAACATTGTGTGGTGTGTATTTAAATGTCATGACTGCTAGAGTGTTCAACATTGTGTGGTGTGTATTTAAATGTCATGACTGCTAGAGTGTTCAACATTGTGTGGTGTGTATTTAAATGTCATGACTGCTAGAGTGTTCAACATTGTGTGGTGTGTATTTAAATGTCATAACTGCTAGAGTGTTCAACATTGTGTGGTGTGTATTTAAATGTCATGACTGCTAGAGTGTTCAACATTGTGTGGTGTGTATTTAAATGTCATAACTGCTAGAGTATTCAACATTGTGTGGTGTGTATTTAAATGTCATGACTGCTAGAGTGTTCAACATTGTGTGGTGTGTATTTAAATGTCATGACTGCTAGAGTGTTCAACATTGTGTGGTGTGTATTTAAATGTCATGACTGCTAGAGTGTTCAACATTGTGTGGTGTGTATTTAAATGTCATGACTGCTAGAGTGTTCAACATTGTGTGGTGTGTATTTAAATGTCATAACTGCTAGAGTGTTCAACATTGTGTGGTGTGTATTTAAATGTCATGACTGCTAGAGTGTTCAACATTGTGTGGTGTGTATTTAAATGTCATGACTGCTAGAGTGTTCAACATTGTGTGGTGTGTATTTAAATGTCATGACTGCTAGAGTGTTCAACATTGTGTGGTGTGTATTTAAATGTCATGACTGCTAGAGTGTTCAACATTGTGTGGTGTGTATTTAAATGTCATGACTGCTAGAGTGTTCAACATTGTGTGGTGTGTATTTAAATGTCATGACTGCTAGAGTGTTCAACATTGTGTGGTGTGTATTTAAATGTCATGACTGCTAGAGTGTTCAACATTGTGTGGTGTGTATTTAAATGTCATGACTGCTAGAGTGTTCAACATTGTGTGGTGTGTATTTAAATGTCATGACTGCTAGAGTGTTCAACATTGTGTGGTGTGTATTTAAATGTCATGACTGCTAGAGTGTTCAACATTGTGTGGTGTGTATTTAAATGTCATGACTGCTAGAGTGTTCAACATTGTGTGGTGTGTATTTAAATGTCATGACTGCTAGAGTGTTCAACATTGTGTGGTGTGTATTTAAATGTCATGACTGCTAGAGTGTTCAACATTGTGTGGTGTGTATTTAAATGTCATAACTGCTAGAGTGTTCAACATTGTGTGGTGTGTATTTAAATGTCATGACTGCTAGAGTATTCAACATTGTGTGGTGTGTATTTAAATGTCATAACTGCTAGAGTGTTCAACATTGTGTGGTGTGTATTTAAATGTCATGACTGCTAGAGTATTCAACATTGTGTGGTGTGTATTTAAATGTCATGACTGCTAGAGTATTCAACATTGTGTGGTGTGTATTTAAATGTCATGACTGCTAGAGTGTTCAACATTGTGTGGTGTGTATTTAAATGTCATGACTGCTAGAGTATTCAACATTGTGTGGTGTGTATTTAAGCAATAAGGCCCGAGGTGGTGTGGTATATGGCCAATATACCACGGCTAAGTGCTGTTCTTGGGCACGACGCAACGGGGAGTGCTAGGACACAGCCCTTAGCCGTGGTATATTGGCCATATATCACAAACCCCAGAGGTGCCTTATTGCTATTATAAACTGGTTACCAACTTAATTAGAGCAGTAAAAATAAATTTTTGTCATACCTGTGGTATACCACAGCTTTCAGCCAATCAGCAAACAGGGCTCGAACCACCCAGTTCATAACTATCTATCTTTCATGAGTACACTACTGTAAAGAAAAGTTGACCATAGATGGCTGGTGTCCTTGTACTTGTGTTATCATCTTATTACCAGTGTGCATCCCAAATACACCCTATTCCCTATATAGTACACTACTTTTGACCAGGGCCCTATTTTGACCAGGGCCCAAAGTAGGTCATTACAAAGGAAATAGGGTGCCATTTGGGACACAGACCAGTCATTCTGCTTGCTCACCTACCTCTCAATCTTGAGGCCGAGCTGGGAGGCAGGGTCTTTGATCTTGTTCTGGGCCTCGCCGTGAGTCATGCACTCTGTACTCACACCCTCTATGGCCAGGATGATGTCACCGGGGCACAGGTTGGCCAGCGAGGCTTTGCTGCCCGGCGTCACCTAGAAACCAAGTACCACTTCAGTTTGAACAGTTCTAACGGGGCACAAATGTGTGGGAGAAGTGACGTGGAAGCACAGTGGTTGGTAGACATTGCAGTACACTGGCTGTTTCAACATAATGGCTACACCCAGAGTGTGAATAGGAGTCCATTCTGTGTTTTACATGCCCTATAAATAAAGCCGTGTAGATGATCTGTCCATCACTGTGTGGTGCCAGACTACAGTACATGGGATAGGGGATTACACTATTGACAGCCTGCTGACCTAACTGCTTAGGCATCCATTCTGTCTCCAAGCCTAGAACCCTCCCCTTCTCACCCCCCCCCCCTCTCTCCACTCTTCTCTCCCCCTCTCTCTCTCTCCACTCTTCTCCCCCCTCTCCCCCCTCTCTCTCTCTCCACTCTTCTCCCCCCTCTCCTCCCTCTCCCCCCCTCTCTCTTCTCTCTTCACTCTTCTCCCCCCCTCTCTCTCTCCACTCTTCTCACCCTCACCCTCTCCCCCCTCTCTCTCTTCTCTCTTCACTCTTCTCCCCCCTCTCTCTCTCTCTCCACTCTTCTCACCCTCACCCTCTCCCCCCTCTCTCTCTCCACTCTTCTCTCCCCCCTCTCTCTCTCCACTCTTCTCCCGCCTCTCCCCCTCCTCTCTCTCTCTCCACTCTTCTCCCCCCTCTCTCTCTCCACTCTTCTCTCCCCCCTCTTTCTCTCCACTCTTCTCCGCCCTCTCCCCCCCTCTCTCTCCACTCTTCTCTCCCCCCTCACTCTCTCTCTCTCTCTCCCCCATCCCCCTTCTCTACTCCCTCTATCTGCCTCTAATGGGACCTGACATCATCCCCTTGCTTCTCTCCTACCTGGTCAGTGTTATTCCAGAGGTAGTCACCTCACCTCTCTGCCTCCAGGTTCTTATCTCAACCCTTCACCATGCCTGGGTCTCTCCACCTGCCCACACTTACCCCCCCTTCTCTCACTACTTTTCCTCCCCTGTTGTTCTGTTGAAAAGGCAGATTAATGCAAACTGGGGTAATCTATCTGGCTATTTATGGCTGGATGATTCATTATGGCTCTGTTGCGTTACGCTGCCTGTATCATATATCTTCTACGAGGGAAACAACTTGATAACAGCTGCCTCCTTTACGTTCCTGTTTCATATTACTCCTCATTTCAACGTGGTGTACAAGTCCTAACTCTAACCTGTATAAACCAAATACAGTACATGAACTTCTTTGGTATGTTATACTGTATGGTATCAGTAGCCATGTCCTCAATATCAGGTCACATACGGCAGACTGTTGTCTGTTTGTGGTTTCATACAACTCTGTTGTCTCTAACAGACATCTGGAGTTACTGAGTGAGAACCAATCAGAGATGATTGCTGAGAGAATGGCCCCTACTGGATTTATAACGGGCACAATGAATGCAGATCAGATGTTTCCCATGGCACCACTCTGGCAGGCACATGGTGAATTGTTAATGTTTGTTTTGAATGGAAGAACAAAGTCAGTCTGTGTCTTGGTGCTCAGTACCTGTTTACACCTCTCATACAGAGGAACCACCATGACACCTCTCACACAGAGGAACTGCCATGACACCTCTCACACAGAGGAACCACACCACCATGACACCTCTCACACAGAGGAACCACACCACCATGACACCTCTCACACAGAGGAACCACACCACCATGACGCCTCTCACACAGAGGAACCACACCACCATGACGCCTCTCACACAGAGGAACCACACCACCATGACGCCTCTCACACAGAGGAACCACCATGACACCTCTCACACAGAGGAACCACACCACCATGACGCCTCTCACACAGAGGAACCACACCACCATGACGCCTCTCACACAGAGGAACCACCATGACACCTCTCATACAGAGGAACCACCATGACGCCTCTCACACAGAGGAACCACACCACCATGACACCTCTCACACAGAGGAACCACACCACCATGACACCTCTCACACAGAGGAACCACACCACCATGACGCCTCTCACACAGAGGAACCACACCACCATGACACCTCTCACACAGAGGAACCACACCACCATGACACCTCTCACACAGAGGAACCACCATGACACCTCTCACACAGAGGAACTGCCATGACACCTCTCATACAGAGGAACTGCCATGACACCTCTCACACAGAGGAACTGCCATGACACCTCTCACACAGAGGAACCACACCACCATGACACCTCTCACACAGAGGAACCACCATGACACCTCTCATACAGAGGAACCACCATGACACCTCTCACACAGAGGAACCACACCACCATGACACCTCTCACACAGAGGAACCACACCACCATGACACCTCTCATACAGAGGAACCACCATGACACCTCTCACACAGAGGAACCACCATGACACCTCTCACACAGAGGAACCACACCACCATGACACCTCTCACACAGAGGAACCACACCACCATGACACCTCTCATACAGAGGAACCACCATGACACCTCTCATACAGAGGAACCACCATGACACCTCTCACACAGAGGAACCACCATGACACCTCTCATACAGAGTAACCACCATGACACCTCTCACACAGAGGAACTGCCATGACACCTCTCACACAGAGGAACTGCCATGACACCTCTCACACAGAGGAACCACCATGACACCTCTCACACAGAGGAACCACCATGACACCTCTCATACAGAGGAACCACCATGACACCTCTCATACAGAGTAACCACCATGACACCTCTCACACAGAGGAACCACCATGACACCTCTCATACAGAGGAACCACACCACCATGACACCTCTCATACAGAGGAACTGCCATGACACCTCTCACACAGAGGAACTGCCATGACACCTCTCACACAGAGGAACCACCATGACACCTCTCACACAGAGGAACCACCATGACACCTCTCACACAGAGGAACCACCATGACACCTCTCACACAGAGGAACTGCCATGACACCTCTCACACAGAGGAACTGCCATGACACCTCTCACACAGAGGAACCACCATGACACCTCTGCATGACAGGACAGGAAGTAAGAGCCATTTGGGAGGGAGGGGCTTAAAATACGTCAGCCACACACACAGTCTCAGTTCCATACTAATACACATCCTCATGAAATCACATAAACACTCATTCTATTAAAACCTATATACATACAGAACACAATTAGATAGCAGCCATAACCACGCATTGTTACAAGATAAAAGCAGACTGGCATACAGTACAAGCAGAAGCAGACTGTTTGCAGTTTAGTCACATACTGGAACACCTGTTTCCTGTTTAGACGTAGGCATCATCAGTAATGGCTTTGACAACGTTGTGAAAAACATGCCATATAGACCCAGAGGCACCTCTCAGAGAAGAGCACTGCACAAGTAAGGACATGCTACCCACATGAAGATATCACTACCAGCCAATTCCCGGCACCTTATGACCAATCCTTTTCAGACAGATGGGACTCATATTATAACACTAATCCCTATGGGCTCTGGTCAAAACTAGTACACTATAAAAGGAATAGGGTGCCATTTGGGACGTATATCAATAGTATATAACCATGGTCTTCCATTGCTTATCAGTTATTTTTGTATGAGCAATACACCAAGATTGTTGGGTGGTTGGTTTTAATGGAATAACAGCTGGGATTTGAGCAGTAACATTGCAGAATGTTGTTGTTGGATAGACGTCACAAACCTAATCAGCAGAGGAAACAATTAGGCATCACTGAAATAACCATGGTTATGATAAGACACATTGGGCCTAAAGTGTAGATCACTATTGTATTCCCAGACCCTGACTATGGCATGGGTATGCTTTCTGCTTGGTTTTGGTCTTAATTAGAAAGTAGGTTCTGGTCTTAAAGGGATTTAAGTTGTGGTCTTAATCAGAATTTAGGTTCTGCTCTTAATCAGAATTTAGGTTCTGGTCTTAATCAGAATATAGGTTCTGGTCTTAATCCGAATTTAGGTTCTAGTCTTAATCAGAATTTAGGTTCTGGCTTTAATCAGAATGTAGGTTCTGGTCTTAATCAGAGCGATGTGGAGCAAAATCAGGCTGGTTAGCAGGAACCTGTGTCATTTTGGGTCATATCTGTCTCTAACTCTGGACTGCTCTCTTCTAGCCCATAGTTAATGTTAACGTTATCCAGCTAATGATCATTCAAAACCTCCAAGAAGTAGCATTGGATCACAGTTAAGTAATAAGGACATGAACTTGAAGGGAGGAATGAAAAATAACCAGCTTTTCATTGGTCCCAATTACTCTGGGTTACAATGCTGGGTTACATTATATACCATTAGCACCATTCCTGACAAGTATTCACCAAGTCTTGCTGCATGACTCTTAAGTAAACCTGTAACATCCCCATCCTAGCTCTAGTCAGCCTCTACACATTTGTGTCCTAAATGGTACCCTATCCCCTACACAGTGCATGGTCTAAAATAGTACACTACAGTGAGGGAAAAAAGTATTTGATCACCTGCTGATTTTGTACATTTGCCCACTGACAAAGAAATGATCAGTCTATAATTTTAATGGTAGGTTTATTTGAACAGTGAGAGACAGAATAACACAAAAAAATCCAGACCAACGCATGTCAAAAATGTTATACATTGATTTGCATTTTAATGAGGGAAATAAGTATTTGACCCCCTCTCAATCAGAAAGATTTCTGGCTCCCAGGTGTCTTTTATACAGGTAACGAGCTGAGATTAGGAGCACACTCTTAAAGGGAGTGCTCCTAATCTCAGCTTGTTACCTGTATAAAAGACACCTGTCCACAAAAGCAATCAATCAATCAGATTCCAAACTCTCCACCATGGCCAAGACCAAAGAGCTCTCGAAGGATGTCAGGGACAAGATTGTAGACCTACACAAGGCTGGAATGGGCTACAAGACCATCACCAAGCAGCTTGGTGAGAAGGTGACAACAGTTGGTGTGATTATTCGCAAATGGAAGAAACACAAAAGAACTGTCAATCTCCCTCGGCCTGGGGCTCCATGAAAGATCTCACCTCGTGGAGTTGCAATGATCATGAGAACGGTGAGGAATCAGCCCAGAACTACACGGGAGGATCTTGTCAATGATCTCAAGGCAGCTGGGACCATAGTCACCAAGAAAACAATTGGTAACACACTACGCCGTGAAGGACTGAAATCCTGCAGGGTCCGCAAGGTCCCCCTGCTCAAGAAAGCACATATACATGCCCATCTGAAGTTTGCCAATGAACATCTGAATGATTCAGAGGACAACTGGGTGAAAGTGTTGTGGTCAGATGAGACCAAAATGGAGCTCTTTGGCATCAACTCAACTCGCCGTGTTTGGAGGAGGAGGAATGCTGCCTATGACCCCAAGAACACCATCCCCACCGTCAAACATGGAGGTGGAAACATTATGCTTTGGGGGTATTTTTCTGCTAAGGGGACAGCACAACTTCACCGCATCAAAGGGACGATGGACGGGGCCATGTACCGTCAAATCTTGGGTGAGAACCTCCTTCCCTCAGCCAGGGCATTGAAAATGGGTCGTGGATGGGTATTCCAGCATGACAATGACCCAAAACACACGGCCAAGGCAACAAAGGAGTGGCTCAAGAAGAAGCACATTAAGGTCCTGGAGTGGCCTAGCCAGTCTCCAGACCTTAATCCCATAGAAAATCTGTGGAGGGAGCTGAAGGTTCGAGTTGCCAAACGTCCGTCTCAAAACCTTAATTACTTGGAGAAGATCTGCAAAGAGGAGTGGGACAAAATCTCTCCTGAGATGTGTGCAAACCTGGTGGCCAACTACAAGAAACGTCTGACCTCTGTGATTGCCAACAAGGGTTTTGCCACCAAGTACTAAGTTATGCTTTGCAGCGGGGTCAAATACTTATTTCCCTCATTAAAATGCTAATAATTTTATAACATTTTTGACATGCGTTTTTCTGGATTTTTGTTGTTGTTATTCTGTCTCTCACTGTTCAAATAAACCTACCATTAAAATTATAGACTGATCATTTCTTTGTCAGTGGGCAAATGTACAAAATCAGCAGGGGATCAAATACTTTTTTCCCTCACTGTATAAGGGATTTGGGTCAAGCAGCCCAGGCACTTCCAGTCCTACACTACTAACAGTCTGCTAAGAGTCTCAGTCCTACACTACTAACAGTCTGCTAAGAGTCTCAGTCCTACACTACTAACAGTCTGCTAAGAGTCTCAGTCCTACACTACTAACAGTCTGCTAAGAGTCTCAGTCCTACACTACTAACAGTCTGCTAAGAGTCTCAGTCCTACACTACTAACAGTCTGCTAAGAGTCTCAGTCCTTCACTACTAACAGTCTGCTAAGAGTCTCAGTCCTACACTACTAACAGTCTGCTAAGAGTTTCAGTCCTATCCCCTCTACTCCTTCAGCAGCTCGTTACGGGCCCGGGATGAGGGGGGGGGGGTTCCTGGGGGACGAGGGGGGTTCCTGGGGGTCGAGGGGAGTTCCAGGGGGCTGAGGGGTAAGAAGATATGTTCTCCTGGCTGTGACAGGTGTGACTGGAGATCTCCATGGTGACTCACTAGACATCCAGGCCATTTGGCCATGGTGGGGAGGGTAGCCGTCATTCATAGAGACAAGCATATACAGTACATAAAATGTTCCTCATTTTAAAGTCTTATCGTTTGCTTGAACACGCAACAGCTCACCTTACACATTCTAGTGTACCGCCCTCCTCAACATAAACCTAATAGTTTGTTCATTGCAGGATTTCTCTGACCAGCTGGCTTTGGTCATGTTTAAATATGACAGAGTTATTTAAAGAATGCACTAGCTGGGGAGAGTTAGAATCCTTGAAGGTTGTGCTACATACCACAGGGCTTACACACTACCAAGGCCATAGTGTTGATCTGCTGCTGTCCTATGGTCTGAATATTGATCACTTGGAAACTATTGATGTGTTTGTCTCTGACCATCTCATTATTGTATTTAAAATGCTTTCTCCAAAAATGTCTGCCACCTCTAACCTCCTGAGTGGTGCAGCGGTCTAAGGCACTGCATCGCTACAGACCCGGGTTCGATCCCAGGCTGTGTCACAGCTGTCCGTGACCGGGAGACCCATGAGGCGGCGCACAATTGGCCCAGCGTCATCCGGGTTAGGGGAGAGGTTGGCCGGCCGGGATTTCCTTGTCCCATCGCACTCTAGTGACTCCTTGTGGTGGGCCGGGCACCTGCAAGCTGACTTCGGTCGCCAACGAGACGGTGTTTCCTCCGACACATTGGTGCGGCTGGGTTGTGGGTTAAGTGAGCAGTGGGTCAAGAAGCAGTGCTACTTGGCAGGGTCGTGTTTTGGAGGACGCATGGCTCTCGACCTTTTCCTCTCCTGAGTCCGTAGGGGAGTTGCAGCGATGGGACAAGACTGTAACTACCAATTGGATATCAAGAAAAGGAGAAAAAAATTAAATGAAAGTCTGCCCCGATCGCTCTCGCATCATCAACTGCTAATACATTTACCACTGCTTTTATATCCTCTCCTAATGATCCTGGTCTTTGTCGTCATACCGCTGATTTGCTGAACAGTTTCAATAACATACAGTGGATTCGGAAAGTTTCAGACCTCTTGACTTTTTCCACATTTTGTTACGTTACAGCCTTTTTTTTAATTGATTAAATCGTTTTTTTCCCTCATCAATTTATACACCATACACCATAATGACAAAGCAAAACAGGTTTCAGATATCTTTGCAAATTTATAACAAATAAAAACTGAAATATCACATTTACATAAGTATTCTGACCCTTTATTCAGTACTTTGTTGAAACACCATTGGCAGTGATTACAACCTCGAATCTTCTTGGGTATGATGCTATAAGCTTGGCACACCTGTATTTGGGGAGTTTCTCCCATTCTTCTCTGCAGATCCTCTCAAGCTCTGTCAGGTTGGATGGGGAGCGTTGCTGAATAGCTATTTTCATGTCTCTCCAGAGATGTTTGATCGGGTTCAAGTTCGGGCTCTGGCTGGGCCACTCAAGGACATTCAGAGACTTGTCCCAAAGCCACTTCTGGGTTGTCTTGGCTGTGTGCTTCGGGTTGTTGTCCTGTTGGAAGGTGAAACTTCGCTCCAGTCTGAGGTCCTGAGCACTCTGAAGCATGTTTCCATAAAGAATCTCTCTGTACTTTGCTCTGTTCACCTTTGCCTCGATCCGGACAAGTCTCCCAGTCCCTGCCGCTGAAAAACATCCCCACAGCATGATGCTGCCACCACCATGCTTCACCGTAGGGATGGTGCCAGGTTTCCTCCAGACGTGAAGCTTGGAATTCAGGCCAAAGAGTTCAATCTTGGTTTCATCAGACCAGACAATCTTTGTTTCTCATGGGAGAGTCTTTAGGTGCCTTTGGCCACTCTACCATAAAGGCCTGATTGGTGGAGTTCTACAGAGATGGTTGTCCTTCTGGAAGGTTTTCCATCTCCACAGAGGAACTCTGGAGCTCTGTCAGAGTGACCATCGGGCTCTTGCTCACCTCCCTGACCAAGGCCCTTCTCCCCTGATTGCTCAGTTTGGCCGGGCGGCCAGCTAAGAAGAGTCTTGGTGGTTCCAAACTTCTTCCATTGAAGAATGATGGAGGCCACTGTGTTCTTGGGCATTCAATGCTGCAAAAATGTTTTGGTACCCTTCCCCATATCTGTGCCTCGACACAATCCTGTCTCGGAGCTCTACGGACAATTACTTCGACCTCATGGCTTGGTTTTTGCTTTGACGTGCACTGTCAACTGTGGGACTTTATATAGACAGCTGTGTGCCTTTCCAAATCGTGTCCAATCAATTGAATTTACCACAGGTGGACTCCAATCAAGTTGTAGAAACATCTCAAGGATGATCAGTGCAATTTCGAGTCTCATAGCAAAGGATCTGATTTATCTTTAATACACTTGCAAAAATGTCTAAAAACCAGTTTTTGCTTTGTCATTATGGGGTATTGTGTGTAGATTGTTGAGAATTTTTCTTTATTTAATCCATTTTAGAATAAGGCTGTAACGTAACAAAATGTGGAAAACGTCAAGGGGTCTGAATATTTTCCGAATGCACAGGCTACTTTTGACTCAGTGACACCAGTTAAAAACAATAATAAACTGTCTGCCAGTCTCACTTTGGTTAAAAGACCACAGTTGTGCCTTAAAAAGTGAACTTAGAAAGGCTGTATGTAAATTGAAGGCATGCAAATTTCAAGTGTTCTATGATGTACAATGATGAAGGATCTAATGAGAAATTACAATGTTGCTGTTAAAGATGCAAACTATTTCTCTACCCTGATCTCTGAGAAGTGCCACAACTCAAAAATTCTGTTTAAGACAATTGAGTATGTTGTTGGTGGCCCCCTTAACAATGACATGCTTGCATCCCCTGGTCTCGGCGAACAGTTTTTACGATTCTTTTCAACAGAAAATATAGAACATTTTAGATCCCAGATTGACAGTAGCCACCCCCATACCAGCATTTCTGGTCAAGAGGCAACTACTCTGAGGCTGTCTACTGCTTCCTGTTACTCCTTTGACCAAATATCCTTTGAGTCCCTCCTTGGTACTGTTCCTCACATGAAGACCTCCCCCTGCCCCTTGGACATGGTCCCTACTACACTACTAAAATAAGTTATGCATACTGTTGGCCCCAACATTCTGTGTATTGTAAATAGCTCCCTGACCTCTGGATCCTTCCCAGCCTATTTTAAAACTGTTCTGGTCCAACCTTTCCTTAAAAAGCCCAATCTAGACCCCTCCTCATCTCTAAACTTCCTTTTTTATCCAAGATGTTAGAAAAAGTTGTTTGTAAGCATTTGGTGGGTATGAGTACGAACAACAAATCACTTCACAGCACAGAAACGTCTTTCCTGAAAGTCAGTAATTACTTTCTGTTGGCTGACGATGCCGGTGAATGCTCTATCCTAGTTCTCTATCCTAGTTTTTTGCATCTCAGTGTCATGTTTGATACTATTGATCATAACATTCTCATCGACAGACTGGAGAGGTGGGTGGGAATCTACGGCAGTGTCCTCGACTGGTTCAGGTCATATCTATGTGGCAGACATTTCTCAGTGACCATGGGTGGTTCAGTATCGTCCCCAGCACTTATTTACTATGGTGTCCCTCAGGGGTCAATTCTGGGCCCATCCTTTTCTCCCTATACATGAGTCCCCTGGGTGACATCATCCGCAATCATAAAATTCAGTTTCACTGCTATGCAGTTGACATGCCACTTTATTTGCCAATCAGACCCAGTGATCAAGCTAGCGTAGCAAACCTTTCACCAGTATCTTGCTGACATCAAATGTTGGATGTCTGACAACTTCTTCCAGCTCAATGATATGAAATCAGAGGTTGTTTTATTTGACCCCCACCTTGCTCGAACCTGGACTGTAAATAACCTTGGTCATTTGTCCACCAGTGTAAAGCCTACGGGCAGAAACCTTGTGTCTTACTTGACTTTTGCTTTATATATAGATAATAATAAAAGCAGGACTGGACAACCTTTACATGCAGCTCAAGATTTAGGTCTGTGTTAAAGATTTTATTTGTCACTGATCTACAGAAAGTTATACATGCTTTTAATTCCTCAAGCCTAGATTACTGTAACTCTTTGTAAGCCTGTCTCAGTCAGAAATCACTCCATTGTCTACAGTTAGTTCAAAATGCTGCCACTCAGCATTTAACAGGCACCAGAAAATGTAACCATATCACACCTACGAGTCAATTTTAGAATATATTTTAAAATGGTATTAATCACGTTTAAGGTGGGTCAGTGGTCACTCACCCTGGTGATAGTCAGGGGCTGGTTGAAGTCCTTCCCTCCAGTAAGCCTGAAGCCCCAGGGGGCTGGCCCATCCAGGACCACGTTCTGGGGCATTATCTTCCTAGCTGTCACCCTGTTTCTGGTAGAGCAGTAGTCACAGCAGCAGTAGGCTAATCTACAGTATGCCTCTCCCCCCACTCTCTCTTTCTCTTTCTCTTTCTCTTTCTTTCTCTCTCTCTCTCTCTCTCTCTCTCTCTCTCTCTCTCTCTCTCTCTCTCTCTCTCTCTCTCTCTCACACACACACACACACACTGCTCTGCCTCTTCTCTTCCAGAGCTGATTGGCAGCCTCTCTCTGGCCAGGAGCCTTTATAACAGGCCGCTGGGCATGTTAGGAGGATGCCCCGCCCTCAGAGTGAAGTCATCCGGCTGTCTGAGGACCTCTGAGGCAGAGTGCTAGAACTTACCCTGTCAGTTACTCTCTCTCTCTTTTTATCTCTCTCTCACTCTATTCCCCCCTTTCTCTCTGCTCCTTGTTGGTTGGGCTCGACAACTCCTGTGTGATGACCCACCCTCATCAGTCAGCAGGCCAAACCAGTGCCCAAATAGAGACGCAGGCAAATATTACATAGATGACACAGGCATCCAGACCCGTGTGGCTGACGGAAAGATCCGGCTCTGGAGTTGATAACAGTTGTACCACAACACCTGTCTGCCAAGACACGCGCTGCAAGGGAAGGAGACAGGCTTGATCATGTCCTGATCTTTACCTGGTCTAGTCTGTTCACACTTATAAGACCTGATCACAATCAGATCACAATGTGACTTTTAATGATCTACGCTTGTCTAAAAATGTGGGCACAATCAGAATGTGGACAAGATTAGGACATAGGCTGCATGTTAGAACCAGGTATCAACAGGGCTCATGAGTGCCTGCCTGGGCCTTGCTTTAAGCAGATGTTCTTCTGTGCAGATGCAGAAGGCTGACTTTTCACTCTGTCCAACAGTCCATTTACAGTTTGAGTGCAGTCTGTGCTTGTCTCATTAGAGAGCCAAAGCAATCCGTCAGAAATCACCTGTTTTACTTGGCCTGCATGCTTTGACAACTTGCCCCCTTATTTGGTGGGGACTTAAAGCTTGGTTGAGCCCCTGAGATTGAGCAGGCCTTCATTGCACAAGGAAAAGGCTATATGAACACTCCTGACCTGCAAACTGATATTACATTTCAGAATTTGTTAAAATTAGGTTAGAGTTAGGGTTAGGGTCAGAGTTAAGGTCAAGGTTAAGGTTAGGGTCAGTTTTTTATAGTCTCTTTTTATAGCCCTGGAGGAAACCCGCAGAGCCCTTTCCTTGCCCAGCTCAAAAGGCCTGTTGGGAAACCAGAAAAGTATGTTTCTCACTGTTATATTCTCTCTCTATTCTTTAGTCTTACTCTCATCACTCTTCCCAGGGATGACCACACCTCTGATGCATTCACACAACTGTCAGTAGCTTTCTAAGATAAAGTGCTGTCTTTGAGAGTCATTATGTTATTATATTATGCACAACCTCTAATAGTGCACAGCACCGCTGACTAGAGACCAGCTGGGAGGATTTGTCTGGGGATTTATAAATCATCCGATAAATAAGGGAACACAATTAAAAAGGCTTTAGGAGGTCTCCCCTGGCTTTGTTTTAGAACAGCACCAGGGGAATACTTCTGATTCCTTCATTCTGAAAGAAAACACAGCAGCCTGTCTGCCCCGAGGTCCAGGATCGTAATTCTAGAAACCTCGGACTGCCCTGGCCTGAATGCTGGCTGAACCAGGGGCTTTATTTTTGCAGTTGCCATGGAGGCGCCAGGGAAAACTTGAGGACACGGTGTGGTCAGAGCCTTCTATTTATCATGGCTGTTTATATAGTAGGCAGTCTGGGAGGATCGGGCCAGCAGCTACCGGCTGTTTATATAGTAGGCAGTCTGGGAGGATCGGGCCAGCAGCTACCGGCTGTTTATATAGTAGGCAGTCTGGGAGGATCGGGCCAGCAGCTACCGGCTGTTTATATAGTAGGCAGTCCGTGAGGATCAGGCCAGCAGCTACCGGCTGTTTATATAGTAGGCAGGCTGGGAGGATTGGCCAGCAGCTACCGGCTGTTTATATAGTAGGCAGGCTGGGAGGATCGGGCCAGCAGCTACCGGCTGTTTATATAGTAGGCAGTCCGTGAGGATCAGGCCAGCAGCTACCGACTGTTTATATAGTAGGCAGGCTGGGAGGATCGGGCCAGCAGCTACCGGCTGTTGATA
The DNA here is from genome assembly GCF_965601325.2 of Salmo salar. NCBI lineage: Eukaryota > Metazoa > Chordata > Actinopteri > Salmoniformes > Salmonidae > Salmo > Salmo salar. Next base: position 86,867,261 of record NC_138299.1, read on the forward strand.
TAGTAGGCAGGCTGGGAGGATCGGGCCAGCAGCTACCGGCTGTTGATATAGCAGGCAGGCTGGGAGGATCGGGCCAGCAGCTACCGGCTGTTGATATAGTAGGCAGGCTGGGTGGATCGGGCCAGCAGCTACCGGCTGTTGATATAGTAGGCAGGCTGGGTGGATCGGGCCAGCAGCTACCGGCTGTTGATATAGTAGGCAGGCTGGGAGGATCGGGCCAGCAGCTACCGCAGTAGGTTACAGGATGAAGCCTGGTTTCACATTTATTTAAACAGCCAATCGTTTGGGAGCTGAAATAACCAGGCTATTTTCACAATACCAGAACTGTAATGGAGAATTGTGGTGGACCTTCTTCACATTGCACACTGTAACTGTGTCAGTGGTAATGTTATTACCATGATAATATTGGGCTGATTGCAGGACTAAAATTATTAAAGAATAATACAGAGAAATAAAATCCTCAGACAATGAGCACAAAGGAAGGGAAACATTCAGGCAGAATTTATTGGATAAATAATATTACACAAAGAAAAAACAGACATATTGTCATTGAGGGTGAATGTGCCTCCACACCTCATCCTGTGTCCCGTGGGGAGAAGGTGGTCTCCAGGTATTGGAAGGGTGGTGACTGTGTATGGCAGACATGGTGTTAGAGTGGTTCAAGGCCCAGTGTTAGCAAGTCGCACTAACGCTCTGGACCAGAGCTAGTTGACGCCACACACCTCCTTGATGAAGATCCTTGATCACCATATCAATAGTTCGCTGTGTTTGTGTATACTTACAGTACATACTTCCTACTGACTTTCTGATGTACTGATTATATACAATTACATTTCATATTTCTCTCCTTTTTGCTGATATTGCTAGAGGTTTTCCTTAGACAATGACTTCACATGTTGACAAAATGCTAGTTTGCAAAGTTATGCACCTCTCCAGCATACCTGCTATTGCTGAAATAATGCAAGAAATGGAAATACATGCTGATGACTGATCGAGGCAGTGGATGTTTTTTAATCACAGGGACATACACTGTGCAGGACAGACTATACGGTATGGTGTGTTTAGGCAGTAGTGAACACAAAGTTACATGATGACTTTATTACATGTCATCATCATCAACAACATCATCACTTCCAATCCTTCTGTCATTTTGTTGCCCTGTGTTCTAGAACAGAAAGGCAGGTATTTGGGAGAATGGTTATTGCATAAATCAAAAGCTGATTTAGAGTCAGCTGAATGCATCCAGACAGTAAATTAAATTACATCAAATATGTTTAACACTTTTATACAGGATTTGTGGCAGGTGAGTTGTCCCTAAGATATTTAAATAATTTCAAATAATTTGACAGTTCGCAATAAGAAGAATATTGTAAAATGATCATATATTTAAGAACGATCTTAAATAACAGATCACTCTACCCTAGTTGTAAAAAGAAGACATTGCTTTTAAAAAATATATATTGTCCAATTACATAAAAGTCTTCTCTTTCCTTTTATTAATACTTATAGGAATGTCAGGAGAGAAAAACAAAACCGGACAAGTCAACAGACATTAGCTCCAGTCGGAGGTAACGACCTGAATACATGAACTATGTGTCTGTCCAAAGCCATGTGCTAACGGGTGCATTTAGGAGGAACTCTAATCGCCTGTATAAAACTAACACGACAACACTGTCATCTCTTTCTGCCTGCCTGTGCAGATCCAAGCTCAGGTCCTGTGCACTTTAACTGTATGAAGCAAGAGGACAACCCCTCTCCAAAAATGTTAATAACACACTCTCCTAATGTAAATTAGCATAATCAATTATAGAGTACTTCCAGAACAAGAAAAATATATATTTATGTATAAATAAATACATGGTAAATAGGGCACTTGGTTACTTCATTATTGTGAAACCCATTAGTCTATAAGGCATCCCTTCACTGTAAATAACACTCATTACGCACGAATAACTAACATTTGTTTGTGACCAAATCTGCTTGAAACCTTATTTGTTGCATCCACTGTATACACTGAGACATCATCACAGTTAGTAGAGTAGAATACCCTTAAATCAAACATGAAATATATTCCTTCAAGGCCACTGGGTTCATATCTTCTCCCATTCATCAAATTAGGAAATGCATTGTCACTCCTGGAAAAGTTTTTTTGAATGAAAATAACTAGTCATAGATGAATGTAACGTTTTTGTGCAGTCTGAATATATTGGTTATTCACCCACTGAGTTATACAACCACTGCAGTTTTGCTGGACATCATGAGAATTCTGTATGAAAAGGTTATAGCTGCTTCACGTAGTTTCCAGGAAAGGTTCCAAAAAACGTGCTTCTTCTGGATGTGCCTTGAAAAATAACAAACATATAGCGGTATTAAAGGAAATATCTCAACGATATAGTTTGTTTCAAGCATTTTCAGTGGAGTAGTGCATTATGTTTTTGTTTATGGAACAATGGCTGAGGATATGTGACTATTGACACATCAAAATAAGGACAACTTCCACAGTGCACTGATTGGTTTAATGACTCAATTCAAGGCAAGGAATGCCATCTGTTGGCAGCAGCTAAGTAGTACAACTTTTAAATGCTCTGAATGACTGGCGGAACAGGGGTGGGCAATGGCCATGCAGAGCCCCTACACAGGAATTATTGTATAATTAATGTCTATATCTTTTGGATATTAATAGAGCAAATAAATACAACGTCGGACCCACCTACAAACCAGCCGTCGTCACACCTCTCCATCACATCAACAACGTCCCCTTCCTTGAGCTCCAACTCATCCTCATTACGTGGAGCATAGTTATACAGGACCTGGAACCTACAGACCATAATAACTGTCATCAGTGAGGATTATACAGTCACATCATCAGATTCATTTACACATTGCTACTGCTTATTTAAGCAATAAGGCCTGAGGAGGTGTGGTATATGGCCAATATACCACAGCTAATGGCTGTTCTTAAGCACGACGCAACGTGGAGTGCCTGGACACAGCCCTTATACCACAAAATTCCGAGGTGCTTTATTGCTATTATAAACTGGTTACCAACGTAATTATAAATGTAAAAAGAAATGGTTTTGTCATACCCGTGGTATACGGTCTGATATACCACGGCCGTCAGCCAATCAGCATTCAGTGCTCGAACCACCCAGTTTATAATACAAATTAGACACATTCAATCTGAGACTTAACTTCAAATAAGCTTTAAAGCTCTATATAACGTTGAGGAAATAAATCGATGTGGAAATAGAAGATAGACTTACGCCTCTCCACCACAATTCAGGGCATCTTGGGTAAACAATGGCCGCTGAGAAGAGAGAAGAGAAATGCAGTGTTATACAGTAGGCATGTCATGTTTCTATCTGTCTCCCTCTGCCGTATGTTTTACCACCATCAGCGTCCATCACTGTAGCAACAATGTGCTAGAGCCAACACAAAACCATCTTTGCTTTAATTAATGTGCTAGAACCACAATGCTGACAAAGAGCTGACTGTACTCTGCTTGGTTGAAGGGGATTTGGGGACTAAGTACTTCCTGGGAGGTACACAGTATTTATTCAACATCACTCAGAGACAGAATAGAAGACAGTGAGCAACGAAGCATTTCAGATCCTAACATTCATTCCTAAATTCCACCTGTTCCACAGCACACAAGCCTAGACTGGTCCCAGATTAGTTTGTGCTCTTGCCAACTACATTGGCAAGACAATGAATGACAATGAGTTGGCCTGATAGCACAAAGAGACTGGCACTCAGGCTAACACAAGCCATCCTAGCAAGCAGCAAGTCCACAAGCATTGACTGTTTTGCTTCCACACTAACAGGTTGGGAAGGCAATTATGGGTCAAAGGGGGAGTCCATTCCATTCTCCTGAATTAAACCGTCAGTCGTCAGGCATGCAGTAAAACCACAGACGATGCTGTCAAGGGGGCACACTCCAAAAACCAGACACTATGATTACATCCCAAATGGCACCCTATTCCCTAAGTAGTGCATTCTATAGGGAATAGGGTGCTCTTTGGGACACACACTTTGCCACAGGGAAACAGGGACCCATTGTCAGTTCATCAAACACAACTGGGGATTCCTGTTCCCGCACAATGCCAAGCTGCAACGCACACTGGACAGACAGTCAGGAATTAAAGTCGAAGGTATTCCTCTGGTGTTTGATGACATGGTTGGCATGCTTCTGCTTACAGCGGGCATTCTTAACACATCTGTTGTCTCCTAGATATTAATCTCTTCATATCTAGGAGGTTGTATTTTTACAGACCATATGTGTGAGAGTGTTGTATGTTATGTGGTAGATATGTTGATGAAATATGGACAGTAAGAAAGGGATACATTAACTTTAAAGAGAGGACTTTGTTTCCTAGTAACCCAAACGTACGATGATGTCACACAAGGTGCATAGTGGGTAGCAGCCCTACCCTATGAGACGGGGAATAGCTCTGGGCTCTACTGGGCGAGCCGCAGGACCTCCGAGACATCACAGGGCTACGAGGGGGCTTACCCACAACAACAACCTCACGCTTTACAGGCTGAAAGAACCACAACCAGGATTTACAATTAGAGAAGAGTACTCAAACATACTTTACCACTCTGATCACGCACACACTCACACAAAAATACATACCAGGTGATTAACAGGGAACAACTGGGCAACCAAACCTGTCATCAAAGTTAAACACTAATTGTAGAAAATTATATTGGGTATTAAACCAGAGCATATCGATCTTACTGTGTAAGTGGTAAGTTTGAAATGTAACCATCTTTGGTGATCTCTCTCTCCCAGCTTTGTATAAAGCAGCAGTATATTTCGTACGTCTGCCAGGGTTAGGGTTGCAAAGGGTCGAAACTTTCCGGTAAATTTACCTAATTTTTCCGGAGATTTTCCATGGGAAGTTAAGCCTGGGAATTTGTGGAATTTTGCTTAAATTCATCAAAAAAGTTAGTTTATAACAGTGAACATTTTTTGTGGGAAACACATAAGGCAATTCTAGGTCTTGTGGCATATTTTGGTTAAACTATCCCCAATTCAATGGAATTGCAACCCTCTGCGAGCACAGTGCATTCTTCCATCACATGTACAGCTGATTCTCAAGATCTTGCACACTAATGAGATGCTACTGAGCCCACACTACTATACTGTCTGAGCCAAGGACTACATGCTTTCTGGTAAGTTTTGATGACAATACTGGGTGGGGTGAATATATTTTATATGACATACATTATTTTATGTTAACTAGTAAATAGTAGCCTACAGCAAAGTGTGTTTAAATCATTTCGAACTTGTTAACAATTTCTGCTACTTAGTTTTTGCTACCATGTGGGTTTTAGCTTGCATGAGCCTGCTAACTGATGAGTATTAATTCACTTGTTTCCAAACATGTTTCATTTTAAAACATTTACCTTACAAAGGAGTTGTTTAATCTAACTGCTTAACTATTTATCTGTACATTGAATTGTATTTGGGTTTTTTTTACTCATTTTTTTCTAATCTTTACAGGAAAATGCCACGGGCATTATCTGATGTGTGGAGACATTTCACTGCAGCTAATGTAGAAGGAAAAGCTGTGTACATTTGCAAATACTGTGCCAAATCATATGTGAAGAATGCAACAAAGATGCAGAATCATCTGGCCAAGTGCATAAAGTTCCCTCAGCGCTCACAACAAGCAACCTCTGACAAAAGTCCCTCAACATCTATCGAGGTGAAAATGATGAATCAGACACCTTATCGATAGCAACAGCTCATGGTCCTCCTGGAATCAGAAGTTTTTTTGACTCAATGGAGGAACTTAGTCAGAGAAATGCTGATGAATGTCTTCCTTGAGCTGTGTATGCAACTTGTTCACCTCTGATGCTCACAGGCAATGTGTATTGGAAGAGATTTCTGAATGTTCTTCACCCAGCATACACACCTCCAACCAGATATGCTTTATCTACTCATTTGCTGGATGCAGAGTTCAACAGAGTTCAACTGAAGGTCAAGCAAATCATAGAGAAAGCAGACTGTATTGCAGTCATCTCTGATGGGTGGTCGAATGTTCGTGGGCAAGGAATAATTAACTACATCATCTCCACCCCTCAACCAGTATTCTACAAGAGCGCAGACACAAGGGACAACAGACACACCGGTCTCTACATTGCAGATGAGCTGAAAGCAGTCATCAATGACCTTGGACCACAGAAGGTATTTGCACTGGTGACAGACAATGCTGCGAACATGAAGGCTGCTTGTTCTAAAGTGGAGGAGTCCTACCCTCACATCACACATGGTTGCTCATGCATTGAATCTGCTCCTCAAGGACATCATGACACTGAAAACAATGGATACACTCTACAAGAGAGCCAGGGAAATGGTTAGGTATGTGAAGGGTCATCAAGTTATAGCAGCAATCTACCTCACCAAACAAAGTGAGAAGAATAAGAGCACCACATTGAAGCTGCCCAGCAACACCCGTTGGGGTGGTGTTGTCATCATGTTTGACAGTCTCCTGGAGGGGAAGGAGTCTCTCCAAGAAGTGGCTATATCACAGTCTGCCGATATGGACGGCCAAATCAAGAGGATCCTCCTGGATTATGTATTTTGGGAGAGCGTGGTAAGCAGCCTGAAACACCTGAAACCTATAGCAGTAGCCATTGCACCGATTGAGGGAGACAATGCCATCCTGTATGATGTTCAGACTCTGCTTGCAGATGTAAGAGAATAAATCTGTACTGCCCTGCCAACTTCACTGTTGCTCCAAGCAGAGGAAACTGCAGTTCTGAAATACATCAAAAAGCGTTTAGACTTCTGCCTGAAGCCCATACACGCCACAGCGTACATGTTGGACCCCAAGTATGCTGACAAGAGACTCCTGTCTGGTGCAGAGATCAACAAGGCTTATGGTGTCATCACTACCGTGTCTCGCCACCTTGGCCTGGATGAGGGCAAGGTTCTTGGCAGTCTGGCAAAGTACACTTCCAAGCAAGGGCTTTGGGATGGAGATGCAATATGGCAGTCGTGCCAACATATCTCATCAGCCTCCTGGTGGAAGGGACTTTGTGGATCTGAGGCTCTTTCCCCTGTTCCCTCCATCATCCTCCAAATCTCACCAACATTAGCCGCCTCAGAGCGTAACTGGTCCTTGTTTGGGAACACACACACCAAAGCACGCAACAAGCTGACCAATACAAGGGTTGAAAAATTGGTGGCCATCCGGGAAAATTTGAGGCTTTTTGAGCCTGACAACGAGCCATCCTCAACAAGATTGGGAAGTGACAGTGATGATGACGCCTCAGAGTTTGATGTTCAAGAGGTGGACATTGAGGAGGTCCAGGGAGAAGACATGGAAGCCTGAGAGGAAGACAACCAAAGCGTTAGTTTCTAGACTATCATTTTACAGATCTATGTTGAAAACGTTTTTGGGAGATGCGATGGATCATTGGGGATCATTCAATATTCCCTTTATTTTGTTGTTCAGTGAAATCATCCCATGTGAAGAGTCAACACATTTAATTAAAGTTCAATTCGTAACTTTTTACATTTCTATTGGAAGGATTTCATAATTTGCAATTATGTCAATTTATGACAAGGTAAAAGGTTTATGTTCCTGTCTCCATATGATATGGTAAATATATCCAATGCAAAAAACATCTACATTTAAATGGTATTAATATTAATTTGCATATATTTCCATTAATTCCAATATATTCCCGTTAATTCCCATATATTCCCGTTAATTTCCACGGCAAGTTTCCACCTCTGAATATTCCCCAAAATGTGCAACCCTAGCCAGGGTTGAGAAAAGAAAGCTTCTAAAGCTAGAGAAATGACGTTGCCAAGAGCAGCACTGCAGATATTGAGATGAGCGAGATGCAAGACTTCGCTCTCAAAAAGTCAAACACAGTATCTGCGCATGTGCACATGTTCGCTTCACGCTGTTAGAGTGTGATAGGTATGGGACCAAACGCTTGTAGTTGTTGCGGAAATTGACCCACTATGCTGGTTACTTTACGCATCTACTTCATAATGCTGAGTCTACCTTTAATGACAGTAAGAGTAATATCTATGCTAGGAGGAGACTGGCATAAGACCTGGGCCCGTATCCACAAAGGGTCTCAGAGTAAGAGTGCTGATCTAGGATCAGGTTTGCCTTTAAGATCATAATGAATAAGATTATATGGACAGATCCTAGGTCAGCACTCCTACTCTGTGTCGCTTTGCGGATACTGACCCTGGAGACAAGGGTAAATAAAAAATAAAAAAATTCCAAGAATACAAGGACTATCTGGCAGCCGTGTTACTTAGTTATCAACCATTTAATAGTCCTGCAATTGTTTAAAAATCTGTTACCTAACCTACAGTGATTCATTTATCTAGACTAAGCATGTTACAGTAGTATTGTAACATAGTACTGTATCTATGAACCAACCAATAGCAGTACTGACCAAAGATGACTGTGTGAAGTAAACAGAACAAAAAACTAATGACAGTATCAGTACCACAGTGAATAGAGTGAAGTAAGGGTTAAAGGAGTAGTCAGTAACTTAGCGAAGACGTTACAGTAGGTCAATGTTAGAGAGGAGAATTAGGGGCAGGGGAGGAGTTAGTTGTCACGACATGATGTCACACAGGCACCTGGTCTTTACCTTGACCTTGGAGGACCTAGACTCCAGGCGGGGGTACTGTTTGTTGTAGGGAGGGGGAGAGTGTAGCACCCCTGGAAGTGGAGGGGTGGTGCAGGGGGAGATGAGAGGAGACAAAGGTTTGGGTGAGGTGGTCGAGGTGGAGAGAGTGGGGATGGTGAACTGCTGGGAGGGAGGGGAGGTGAGGCGTACAGAGGAACCCTGGTGACAGAGAGACCAAAAGGAAAAGTGTGTTATGGGCTACACACACAGCCCCATCTGAGGGATCTTTTGAGAGTGGCAAACAAACCAGAAATAACAATCTGGCTAACCAGACATAACAAGAATCCGTTTCTCTCAGAAAAAAAATCAGTTGGAAAAAAGTTGCCTCAGATTTCAAATAAGTTCATGTAGGGTTAGTGGAAGCAAAAATGTTTGCACAGCAGGTGTCAGGTTAGGACACACAGATCACACCAGGGAGGACTCTACCTTGTCCTGTTCTGCCCCATCCCTACACACAGGGGTAAAGGTATTATAAGGTGGGGTCATCTTCCTGCTCTCAGCAGGCTCCTCCTCTATGAAGAGCTTGGGAAGCTCCTCTGTCACGTCTGATGCTTGTCTGTAAAACTCTTCCCCTTTGGATTGGTCGCCCCCCTGAATGATGGACACCAGCTCCTCACAAAGGTCATCTTCCTGTTCTTGGTCCACTACCTGGTCTTTAGTTGAGTCCTCCATGAACTGATTCCTCTCTTTAGAGATGAACTGATTTAGCTCTACTATGTTCTCGTGTTGAGATGGGGGGTCGGTGTGAGACAGGGGGTAGCTTTGAGATGGGTGGTCACTGTGAGAGGGGCAGTCGCTGGGCTCATACACCACCAGATCGATGGGACTGCAGGCCTTTGGTGAGGTGGGCGACAGGGCCACTGTGTCTGAGAAGGGGTTGAACGGTTTCTCCTGTTGTGAGTCTATAATGGGCTTGATGCTAGTGTTGTTCTGAATCTGAGACAAGTCGACCACGCTGCCATACTTGGGGCTCCCAAACATGGGAGAGATGGGTGATGAGGTGAAAGAGGTGCCGCCAGAGGTGGTGGGGAGGGAGGATAGTGGGGAGGGTCTGGGTTCTGGGGAGCAGGGGTAGATGGGAGCCTTGGGGGAGGTGATGGGGATAAAGTGGCCCTCTCTGAAGGAAGGAGTGAGGTTGCGTGGTGTCGAGGTTAGGGTTCCCAAGGTGGGGGCTGGGCTGGGGGAAACCAGGCAATGGCTGGGGGCTGGATAGGGGGAGGGGGACACCAGGGTGCTGAGGGCCTCCAGGTCAGCCAGCAGACTGCTGTTAGGGTATGGGGGAGGAGTGGGGGCCGGGGTGCCGGAAGGGGATAGGCCCAGCGTCAGGTTTATCCAATCATTGGTGACAGCCTGCAGGTGGGCCCTCTGGGTACTTGGGGAGGGGGATGGGAACAGGGAGGAGCGGGGTGTCCTGAAGGAGAGGGAAGGCGAGGGTGGACTGAAGCGAGGGTGCGTGGATGATGACTTGGGAGAGAAAGAGAGAGAGTACAGAAACATACGGCAGAACATAAGTGAGGGGAATGGCCAGGTCAGAATGCATAGGACAGAGACTGTTGTTGTTTCTGAAATCTATTTACCAACGTTGACTCTGCTCCAGTCAGATTATTTGAGATCACTAACACAGAAAAGAGACTGGTGCTAAAGATACAGAGGCTTTACCTGGGGGTTAATGGTATGCGAGATCCTTGGGACGTCCTTACCAGCAGCGGCTAGTCAATGCCCAAATTTGACCCAAAATAAATAATGAAGATCAATCCCAGAAAACACTGTATCCCACTCCGCTTTCACCACTGTAGCGTTGAGATTCTCTCCTCCAGAGCTGCCACACACACACACACACACACGTTTTTTACATGTGGTCTTTGGATTGGAGGACCAAAATGCTCTGTGACCACCCGCCAACGTGGCTGGTAAACTAGATATTCTACCAGCCAAATGCTCTGTGACCACCCGCCAACGTGGCTGGTAAACTAGATATTCTACCAGCCAAATGCTCTGTGACCACCCGCCAACGTGGCTGGTAAACTAGATATTCTACCAGCCAATGCCAAAATCTACCAGCATTTGGCTGGTGGCTGGTGTTAATTTCCCACCCTGGTCCATACCCTGAACCCTAACTTTAAATCATACCCTTACCCTAATCCTTACCTTAACCATAACCCTTCCCTAACCCTAACCTTAACCTTAATATTTACCTTAACCCTTACCTAACCCCAACCTTAACCTTAACCATTTTAAAATGTCAACTTCAATGTGGTTGGGATTTCCCAAGGATCATGGACAGCAATGACAGTGTAACTAAACTAATGCAACCTGCCCTGTTGCTGCCAAGTCTGTAGATGAAGTGTGAAATGTGAACTGGGCCTGGCACGTCTTACTGGAGAAGCAGCAGCTGGTAGCTCTCCCACCCACAGAGGTCTCTATTAAACAGGTTAATGGAAAACAAGGCTTCTACAATGAATGCCATAGTGTCGGCATCACAATTCTCTTCCGCTCAACCTATGGCCCTTTAAACATAGAGAAACTCTGTGTGTGTACAGTGTGGGTTTGTCAAGGATTGAGTTAGACTAAGCCTTACCGATTGGTGGCAGGTGTAAGAAACCTTACCGATTGGTGGCTGGTGTAAGAAACCTGATGGATTGGTGGCTGGTGTAAGAAACCTGATGGATAGGTGGCAGGTGCTAGAAACCTGATGGATTGGTGGCTGGTGTTAGAAACCTGATGGATTGGTGGCTGGTGTAAGAAACCTGATGGATTGGTGGCTGGTGTAAGAAACCTGATGGATTGGTGGCTGGTGTAAGAAACCTGATGGATTGGTAGCTGGTGTAAGAAACCTGATGGATTGGTAGCTGGTGTAAGAAACCTGATGGATTGGTGGCTGGTGTAAGAAACCTGATGGATTGGTGGCTGGTGTAAGAAACCTGATGGATTGGTAGCTGGTGTAAGAAACCTGATGGATTGGTGGCTGGTGTAAGAAACCTGATGGATTGGTGGCAGGTGTAAGAAACCTGATGGATTGGTGGCTGGTGTTAGAAACCTGATGGATTGGTGGCTGGTGTTAGAAACCTGATGGATTGGTGGCTGGTGTTAGAAACCTGATGGATTGGTGGCAGGTGTAAGAAACCTGATTGATGGATTGGTGGCAGGTGTAAGAAACCTGATGGACTGGTGGCTGGTGTTAGAAACCTGATGGATTGGTGGCTGGTGTTAGAAACCTGATGGATTGGTGGCTGGTGTTAGAAACCTGATGGATTGGTGGCTGGTGTTAGAAACCTGATGGATTGGTGGCTGGTGTTAGAAACCTGATGGATTGGTGGCTGGTGTAAGAAACCTGATGGATTGGTGGCTGGTGTAAGAAACCTGATGGATTGGTGGCTGGTGTTAGAAACCTGATGGATTGGTGACTGGTGTAAGAAACCTGATGGATTGGTGGCAGGTGTTAGAAACCTGATGGATTGGTGGCTGGTGTTAGAAACCTGATGGATTGGTGGCAGGTGTTAGAAACCTGATGGATTGGTGGCTGATGTAAGAAACCTGATGGATTGGTGGCTGGTGTTAGAAACCTGATGGATTGGTGGCAGGTGTTAGAAACCTGATGGATTGGTGGCTGATGTAAGAAACCTGATGGATTGGTGGCTGGTGTTAGAAACCTGATGGATTGGTGGCTGTTGTTAGAAACCTGATGGATTGGTGACTGGTGTAAGAAACCTGATGGATTGGTGGCTGGTGTAAGAAACCTGATGGATTGGTGGCTGGTGTTAGAAACCTGATGGATTGGTGGCTGGTGTTAGAAACCTGATGGATTGGTGGCTGGTGTTAGAAACCTGATGGATTGGTGACTGGTGTAAGAAACCTGATGGATTGGTGGCTGGTTTTAGAAGCAGGACAACAGCTCCCCAATGCTAATATATGCATAACAAGACAGCTGAGAAGACCACCCTTAGTTCTAGAATGTTTTAACTGAGACAAAGTACTCTACTACAGTACGCCTCTCTTCAAAACCGATCACCTACTAAAAGACACATGCAGTATATTCACCAGCCATATAGACCTGACAGTAGATTGTAAATGCCAAGTGGATATTTTGTGTGCCTTCTAAATGGCACCTCATTCCCTATACGGTGCACTACTTTGGACCACGGCCTATAGGGTTCTGGTCAAAAGTAGTGCACTATATACAGAATAGGGTGCCATTTGGGTCAGGTTATGTGGGGTCCGATGGGGTCATCGTACCTTGGCCGAACCCACAGGGTGAATCCTGTCAGCGGATAGGCTCTGGGGTAAAGAGGAGGGTTCTTGGTTGGGGTGGGCGGGGTTCTTGGCAGTGGGGAACTTCTTGACCACTACATCTACGTAGGACACGGGGAAGATGCCCTGCTTGTTGCTCCCTGGGATCTTCCCTTCATACCAGTTCTGGTCCACCTGGCTCAGCAGAATCACCCTCTCACCCTGTCAGACACGCACACGCACACACACACACACACACACACACACACACACACACACACACACACACACACACACACACACACACACACACACACACACACACACACACACACACACACACACACACACACACACACACACACAGGTAGAAGTCAGTTTAATTGTAGACACTGAAGGGATGAGAACTATATACAGTCAGACTATTTGAGAGTGAAAGTTATGCAGTGACAGCGGAGAGGCTCTTGCCTTTCTCAGTGAGAGCTCCACGTTGGTGTCAGCATTAAAGTTGTAGCGAGCCACTGCTTCACCAATCTCTCTGACCTGGGCTGGCGGGGGAGGTCTGGCTGGCTGCTGCTTCTTAGAGACAGGGATTTTCTAAAGAATAAAGAGAGTGAGGCTGTGGGTTCAGGATAGGGAACAAATGTAAACTCAAAGTTATTCAATACTGTGCATTGAAAACCCAGATTGAGACAGCCAGAAGTGGAGAGAGAAAAAGAGGAGAGGAGAGAGGAAGAGAGGAGAGATGCGAGAAGGGAGGAGAGATGATAGGAAGAGAGGAGAGATGAGAGAGATGAGAAAGGAGAGTAGAGAGCAGACACTAACCTCCACATAGGAGATGGGGAAGATCCCCAGCAGTCCACGGTGCTCTCCTTCATACCAGTTGTTGTCAATCTGCCTGATGATGTACACCGTCTCCCCCTTCCTGAATGTCAGCTCCCTGCACAACACATGGACCATTAGCGTCATGGCTGAGGGATGTGTCATTGTTGTCTTAATCTGAAATACTAGCAAACGTTGGGTTTGATCTGTACTTACTTCACTGTCTGTGCCTTGAAGTCATATACAGCTCTGGCTGGCTGTTTCCGTTGAGGGCATGGAAAGAAACAATCAATCATGGCATCCCTCTATCAGTGTTCAGTACAAGTGTCAAATATAAATCGGAGGCCAAATATAATTATTTACCTCTCTGACTTCAGGAGTTGGCATCCTGATCTGGGGGGTGTGGCGGCCCCCATCAGTGTAAGAGTGGCCCCTGGCGGGTTCCTGGTCTGTCAGAGAGGGAGAGAAGGCCACAGTGAGGAACAGAGAGGAACAGTCCCTACAGACACTTAACATGCAAAGGAGGAGTCGATGGCAAGGGTATGAGAGGAACAAAAAGAGGGATTTTAGCTAAATAATGTGAAGAATCAAAATAAAACTACAGAAAAAATCGAAACACTTATCTAACCTAGTGTATGGTGTGGGAAACAGACTCAACTTCACCACTCCCCACTTTAGAAAGGTATAGAGCCCTGTACTGTCCTGGATTCCCTACAGCTCGCTTTAAGACACGTAGACCATATGTAGGAAATAGGGTGCCATACAACTGTATCCAGTTATATTTTCCGTAGCGAGCCTGTCTCTCTCAATGACTCCAAACAAGAACATTTATATCCAGCAGAAACAAACACCCTGGATGGAAATGTACATTTTTGTGATTTAGCAGACGCTGTTATCCAGGGCGACTTACACCAAGTGACAAAACATTAGGAACACATGCTCTTTCCATGACATAGACTGACCAGGTGAATCCAGGTGAAAGCTATGATTGTGTATGTGTGCCATTCAGAGGGTGAATGGGCAAGACAAAATATTTAAGTGCCTTTGAATGGGGTATGGTAGTAGGTGCCAGGCGGACCGGTTTGTGTCAAGAACTGCAACGCTGCTGGGTTTTTCACGCTCAACAGTCCTGTGTGTATCAAGAACGGTCCACATCCCAAAAGACATCCAGCCAACTTGACACAACTGTGGGAAGCATTGGAGTCAACATGGGCCAGCATCCCTGTGGAACGCTTTCGACACCTTGTAGAGTCCATGCCCCAACGAATTGAGGCTGTTCTGAGGGCAAAAGGGGGAAGGTGCAACTCAACATTAGGAAGGTATTCCTGTTTTGTACACTCAGTCCAAAGGAGCAATTGGGGTTAAGTGCCCTGCTCAAGGGAACATCAACAGATTTTTCACCTATTCGGCTCAGGGATTCAAACCAGCAACCTTTCAGTTACTGGCCCAAATCTCTTAACTGCTAGGCCACCTGTCACCCACTAGTATTTATACTGCAGGTCAGCACTGGGTGCTGATGTGGTCTTAGTGGGGACTGCTGCCAGAAAACCTCTCTTTGCTTGGGGTAGTATGTCAAGTAAAAGGGGGCTGCATACTCTGGTCAATGGTCCTGCAACTGGAGTTTCAATCATCAGCCCAACAGCTACTAGATATTTCTCCCACCAGTAGGAACAGACACTATATGCTGTGCCAAGACCACAGACAGGATACAGACATAAATACTCCTACTACTTGCTAAGAAGCAGACACAGATTGATATACCCATCTCTCCTCTGAGGAAAAACACATTTATAGGAGAGGGGTATCTGTCTCTGTCTCTCCCCATGCCAACATCCCACAGAACCCTTTTTAGACTGCCCACCTCAGCTGCTCTCCAGTCATATGCCCCCTGCTATGTCTATTAACAGAAGCTTTTAGACGAGACACACACACACACGGCTGCATCTCTATAGAGTAGCGTGGAGACACAGGTCCTGTGGTGGGCTTCATGTTGACTGAGCTGTGGACAAAGACTCAAGCACACGAATGCCTTATAAACATTTCTTTTCACACATTGTATCGCCTGTACCGACTGGTAAGGCATTCCAGATTCGAGATTAGCCTTCGGTGACGAGAAAGGTTTATCAGAAATAGGTCAACCAGAGGGCTGGTAAATATGGTTTTGGTGTATGGGTGTGTCGCCCTCAGCGATGGGAGACCAGACCAATGTGTACACGTCTCACGGAGTGAAGAGGCTAACTTCCAATGAAAACACAAATACATAAATAAATATAAAAATAGACTAATGTTGGGGAGACAAAATAACCAACATCATACGAGAAAATATGAATAACCTGCAAGAATGAATACAACAGAGTTAGGAGGGTGACTTGATGAATACAACAGAGTTAGGAGGGTGACTTGATGAATACAACAGAGTTAGGAGGGGTGACTTGATGAATACAACAGAGTTAGGAGGGTGACTTGATGAATACAACAGAGTTAGGAGGGTGACTTGATGAATACAACAGAGTTAGGAGGGTGACTTGATGAATACAACAGAGTTAGGAGGGTGACTTGATGAATACAACAGAGTTAGGAGGGTGACTTGATGAATACAACAGAGTTAGGAGGGTGACTTGATGAATACAACAGAGTTAGGAGGGGTGACTTGATCAATACAACAGAGTTAGGAGGGTGACTTGATGAATACAACAGAGTTAGGAGGGTGACTTGATGAATACAACAGAGTTAGGAGGGTGACTTGATGAATACAACAGAGTTAGGAGGGTGACTTGATGAATACAACAGAGTTAGGAGGGTGACTTGATGAATACAACAGAGTTAGGAGGGTGACTTGATGAATACAACAGAGTTAGGAGGGTGACTTGATGAATACAACAGAGTTAGGAGGGTGACTTGATGAATACAACAGAGTTAGGAGGGTGACTTGATGAATACAACAGAGTTAGGAGGGTGACTTGATGAATACAACAGAGTTAGGAGGGTGACTTGATGAATACAACAGAGTTAGGAGGGTGACTTGATGAATACAACAGAGTTAGGAGGGTGACTTGATGAATACAACAGAGTTAGGAGGGGTGACTTGATGAATACAACAGAGTTAGGGGGGTGACTTGATGAATACAACAGAGTTAGGAGGGTGACTTGATGAATACAACAGAGTTGGGGGGGTAACTTGATCAATACAACAGAGTTAGGAGGGTGACTTGATGAATACAACAGAGTTAGGGGGGTAACTTGATCAATACAACAGAGTTAGGAGGGTGACTTGATGAATACAACAGAGTTAGGAGGGTGACTTGATGAATACAACAGAGTTAGGAGGGGTGACTTGATGAATACAACAGAGTTAGGAGGGGGTGACTTGATGAATACAACAGAGTTAGGAGGGGGTGACTTGATGAATACAACAGAGTTAGGAGGGGGTGACTTGATGAATACAACAGAGTTAGGGGGTCGGGTGACTTGCTGGAGGGAATCATGCTTCTCAGACATTCCAGAAGATGGAACCACTCACAGGTCACTACTCAAGAACAATGCTCAGAAGACGGGTGGAGAATGGTAGTGGTGCAGGGAACAGGAGGGGAAATGGAAAGAACTCAAACTACAACACTCCACGGCGACCCATAAGGTGAGAAAGAGGTGGGTCGGGGGAGATGGGAAGGGACTGGTGGGTGTGTTTATGAGAACCATCCACCTTGGTAGTAGTCGTCTTCACAGACATGGCTGTTGTTGTTGGGGTCTGTGAGGTGATAGGAGGCACTGTGTGAGAGGCGGCAGTACTCAGGCTGGTAGCAGGTTGGGCTGGGCATGCCGTCAGGCTGAGAGGGGTATGGCTGCTCCTGCTCCAGGCTCTGGGGCCCAGGGACGGTGCTGGGTTCCGGGCTGGGGCTGCGTCTGCACAGTGCCCTGAGGGAGGAGCTCCTCTCTGGGATGTCTGGCAGCAGCTCATCCAGGAGCCTGTGGAGGATTCTGTTGTCGGGCAGGCTGCCCCTCCTCCTCTCGGCCCGGATGTGTTCATAGATGTCCCTCAGGGCTTCGTCCAGCGCCTCGTACATGGAGCTCTTATAGCGGGGAGGGGGCCTGCTGTGGGTGGAGACGGCCTGCATGTGGCTGTGGGGAGGGGAGCCCCTCTTCCTCCTGAACGGTACCGGACTCACAAGGAAGGCCAGCTTGGACTGGGCTGACTCTGGGTCCTCAGCTGTCAGCTGCTTGGCCCTCTCGTGTTTGAGCATGGTGCTGAAGCGTGTATAGGAGGCAGGGCATCGGCCCTTACAGTTGCTGACCAGGTGCTTCTGCTGGTTATGGTTGAGGTTATGATGACGGTGGTGGTGGTGATAGTGGCCTGAGCCGTAGGGGCTCTCAGACGATGTCCGAGAGCAGCGGTCGTAGTCACTCTCACTACAGAAGGAAGATCCCTCTATCTGGATGAAGTCACTGAGGTTGGACCTGATGGCGTCGTGATCACTGTCTGAGTAGACTTCCTGCTGGGATGCTGGTCTCTGGGGGTAGACGTGGTGGTGGTCTCCAGTGATCTGGATGTGGATGGGCACACAGTTGTTGGTAGTGGGGGCATTGATCCTGGGGTAGTGTGGCTGGCCCTCAGGGGGGTTCCTGGCAGGGGGGTCCTCGTCTAGCAGTGACTCGATGGAGAAGCGTCGCTGGGGGCTGCTGCCCCTCCCGGACGGGCCCCCTGGGGTAGCCTCACCCTCACCCCCTAGGTTGGGCATGGACTTAGACTTCTGGATGAGGCTCTCAAACTCAGAGATCCTGTTGTGCACCATGTCCTGGGGCACCTCTTTGCTGAAGCCCCTCCAGCCAGCCAGCCGGTCCTTGTGGAGCTCGCTCTCGTACTCCAGGATCCGGGCTTTCACAGAGCAGATGACCTGGGAGCTTTGAGAGCCTATCAGATCCTGCCTGTTGATGTGGTGCATCTTCTTGTACAGCTTGAGGAAGCCTGGTGCATCGTGGGCTGAATGGTGCTGTGTCCGCTCTCTCCGGGGGCTGTCACAGATGCTGTGATCTTTGCCCTGCTGCTCATGTGACAGGAAGTCTACACTCTCGGAGCGAACCTGTGAACCTACAGAACCTCCCGGACATCCTCTATCTTCTGCCAGGAGGTCGTCACAGCTCCAGGACTTGAGTTTGGGAGAGGCTGGCTTTTCCTCGGCAGAGCTCCAGGCCTCGGCATTCTGGCTCTGGACATGAGCCTGCCAGCCGTTCTTCAGACACACATCAGGGCTCTCATCAGAGCCCTCAGGAGGCTCAACACAGTCAATAGCCTCATCATTAAGACAAGGAAACACTGAGTCATGTGAGGTATTGTGGTTGGGACCAGGGGAGGGACCTGGACAACTGAAACGGGCTGAGTATGTGCTGCTAATATCCCCACCTTAAGGTATATCCACCAAGAGCAGCATGGTAAGAGAGAGACATGAGAAGACATTAAAAGGTTCACGTGGAAATCAGCCAGGAAGAGCTGAGGACAGAGGGGGGTTAGAGAGACACACAATAAAAAAAGCTGCTAAGAATATCATATTTATACATAGCTGTGTGGCAGACCGTTGTTAGCCACAGAGAGGAAATAGTACACAGAGGAAATAAAGTATTCTATAGCACTCATAGATTAATGCACAAAGCATGCACTACACTTTAAAACTTCTCATTCCAAGCCAAACGTTACACTGCTTTTTAAATTGAAATAAATAAGTCTAAGCAACTGTTGATGCTGTCTGTTTCAGTATCTGTCTTCTCTCAGTTCTACCAAACCAGTGAGGTTCAGAGGTGGGCCCTACCTTTGGCTCTGGAGGGGGAGGCAGGGAAGGAGCTTGCCACAGGCTGGCGTAGGCCGCTGCTGTAACTGCTGCTACGTGGGGGTTCAGAGGGCCGTCCTGAGGAGTTGAGGCCGCTGCTGTAACTGCTGCTACGGGGAGATTCTACAGGCCAGGAGACTGGGTTGTGGCTGGTGGTGCTATTGGGCCCTGACAGGCTGCTGGATGTACTCTGGCTTGTGGTCAGGGTGCTGGCTGGTCTGGGCTGCTGGGCTGCTACCTCGGACTTCCTCCTCTTCCTGTAGTCACTGGTTGAGCTGTGGACACATAGATAGGTTAAGTCCTGAGTTTGCCACGCATTAATTCAAGCTACAGTGAGGGAAAAAAGTATTTGATCCCCTGCTGATTTTGTACGTTTGCCCACTGACAAAGAAATGATCAGTCTATAATTTTAATGGTAGGTTTATTTGAACAGTGGAGAGACAGAATAACAACAAAAAAAACAGAAAAACGCACGTCACAAATGTTATAAATTGATTTGCATTTTAATGAGGGAAATAAGTATTTGACCCCTCTGCAAAACATAACTTAGTACTTGGTGGCAAAACCCTTGTTGGCAATCACAGAGGTCAGACGTTTCTTGTAGTTGGCCACCAGGTTTGCACACATCTCAGGAGGGATTTTGTCCCACTCCTCTTTGCAGATCTTCTCCAAGTCATTAACCTGTTAGGGCTAGGGGGCAGTATTGACACGGCCGGATAAAAAACGTACCCGATTTAATCTAGTTACTACTCCTGCCCAGTAACTAGAATATGCATCAGTTTGCGCTGTTCTGTGAAGGGAGTAGTACACAGCGTTGTACCAGATCTTCAGTTTCTTGGCAATTTCTCGCATGGAATAGCCATCATTTCTCAGAACAACAATAGACTGACGAGTTTCTGAAGAAAGTTATTTGTTTCTGGCCATTTTGAGCCTGTAATCGAAACCACAAATGCTGATGCTCCAGATACTCAACTAGTTTAAAGAAGATGAGTTTTATTGCTTCTTTAATCAGTACAACAGTTTCAGCTTTGCTAACATAATTGCAAAAGGGTTTTCTAATGATCAATTAACCTTTTAAAATGATAAACTTGGATTAGCTAACAAAACATGCCATTGGAACACAGGAGTGATGGTTGCTGATAATGGGCCTCTGTACGCCTATGTAGATATTCCATAAAATATCAGCTGTTTCCAGCTACAATAGTCATTTACAACATTAACAATGTCTACACTGTATTTCTGATCAATTGTATGTTATTTTAAAAGGACAAATAAATTGGCTTTTCTTTCTAGAACAAGGACATTTCTAAGTGACCCCAAACTTTTGAACGGTAGTGTAATCAAAATAGACCAACAGTAAATTGCTTACATTTGTATTTATTTTCATACATCATCAACTTCGGTTTAGTGTTATTTTGCCCAACAACAGCATGCCTCCTAATGGGTCTTTAAAATGACCAGTTGTCCACACACAAACCAATCCTCCTCATGGGATGAAACATAATTCTCCAGTACGAGGCTGTGAATGAGAGCCTCATCAACAACTCTTCTTCAGATAACAGTTGTCTACTGACTGTATCCATACCATTACAGTAGGCTATAATGTTTATTACAGTATGCCCACTTGGAAGACAGAGCTGTGAGGAGTGATGACAAGTATAGATTTGCCCTAGCGGGTCACAGTGGAAGAGGTGGGTGGTGGGGGGGGGGGCTGAGATTCATGGCTGAGTTGACAGGACTCAAGGGCACGGCTATTCCAGCTGTCCCACTCAGAGCACACCGCTCCATATATACAGTACACTGAGTAAGGTGTTGCCTGACAAACTCCACATAAAGCAAAGAGTCTGGGCCATTTTGTTTAAGACGTGTCAACGTAATTTGCTATAGACTCTTGAGAATCAATGGTTGTTTAATAGAGAGGGAGGGATCTGACTTACCTTGACGGCCTGTCTGTGTTCCTGTCTGCAGAGGCCTGTTGGAGGGAACTCTGAAAGTGAGCAGAGAGCAGCTTGAGTGCCAAGTGAACAGACAGACTGTAAACAAACAGAGCTCCTTCAGAAAGCTACTATAGCCAGCACCCTCTCACAGCAACCTCTGTCTGAGAGCACAAGGCTTTGGAAACATCCTTGAAATACTGAATTAAATACCTTCCAACGTCAACCTTTAACATTTTTCCTTGGTTTCTGTCACTGTGAAAAGGGTATGTTTCCCTGTCAAAAACCTACAGCGATGATTCACTTACGAGAGTTTCAATGTCGAACAAGGCAGGGAACTCCTTGTACACCTGGCTGGAGAAGATTACCATTCTCCCTGCTACTGAGGCAGAAGCCTGGTAATAGTTCATTAGTAGCCTCTTTCTCTCTCTGCCCAACAGAGCCCCGCACATTTTTTTAACCCCTCTTTAAAAGTAGACCTGATGACGGTTGCCAGGAATGGAGTGTCACTGTGACAGACTGGTGACCGGTAAACATAAATACTGTTCTAAGCGACAGCTACCGCACAGGCAAACACGTCATTGGACGGGCCAAGACCCCCCATGACGATCTGTCTCAGGTCCAGGAAGCTCTAAGGTTGATTAAACGATATCCTAGCTACCTACCTCCTGCCATAACTTCTACTGTGCCTTCCTCCAATATATTCATCATATAATTAATTTAATGACCACGTAAAGTTGTAACTTACTCTTATAGTAAAATAGCTACTTTGCAAGGTATGAGATACATAGCAAACTTGGTCTATAGACGGAAAACAGACAGCGCTGTATCATCAGGAGTGATATTCATCACACTGCCTGTGTAGTACAGATATTGTATATGGCAAATCAACAATGTACAGTACCTATGTAGTACTTTTCCCATTACTGACAATTCAAAGAAACAAATCCTACCTTACAGTCTTTAAGTCCTTATTTGTGATGTTATCTCAAAGAAGTTACTGTAACATTCACTGGCAGACAAAAGATACTTTACCTCGTCAGTAAGGGGAAAAGCTACTTTAAGCTACTTTACCTCGTCAGAAAAAATGTGGGTGAAACTGGATATATGTTGAACAAAAATATAAAACACAACAGGCAACAATTTCAGTTCATATAAGGAAATCAGTCAATTTAAATAAATAAATTAGGCAATAATCTATGGATTTCGCATCACTGGGCAGGGGCGCAGCTATATGCACAGCCACTTGGGAGCCAGGCCCAGCCAATCAGAATTTGTTTTTCCCCACAAAAGGGCTTTATTACACACAGAAATAATCCTCAGTTTCATCAGCTGTCTGGGTGGCTGGTCTCAGACGATCCCGCAGCTGAAGAAGCCGGATGTGAAGGTCCTGGGCTGGCATAGTTACACATGGTCTGCGGTTGTGAGGCCGGCTGTATGTACAGTACTGCCAAATTCTCTAAAATGATGTTGGAGGCGGCTTATGGTAGAGAAATTAACATTACATTTTCTGTAAACAGCTCTGGTGGACATTCCTGCAGTCAGCATGCTCCCTCAAAACTTGAGACATCTGTGGTATTGTGTCATGTGACAAAACTGCACATTTTAGAGTGGCCTTTTATTGTCCCCAGCACAAGGTGCACCTGTGTAATGATCATGCTGTTTAATCAGCTTCTTGATATGCCACACCTGTCAGGTGGATGGATTATCTTGGCAAAGGAGAAATGCTCACCAACAGGGATTTAAACAAATTTGTGCACAAAATATGAGAGAAATAAGCTTTTTGTGCACATGGAAAATGCCTGCGATCTTTTATTTTACCTCATGAAACACGGGACCAATACCTTACATGTTGTGTTTATATTTTTGTTCAGTATGTAACATGATACTCTAGTAAACATGTCCACATAAAGGTCTCTGTCAGAGCCTTTTGAACCAAAGCAGAGGTCCTAAATGCTGAGCTAAGACTAATACTGTCTCTAGCTAAGACATATAGACTATACACATTATCAAATGATATAATGTAATACTCTCAAAAGCAAACATGGCAGTTGACAATGGCTGTTGCCTCAACAGCTGACTTGCCCGTTAACCTACAGCTATCAATCAATGACATGACAATGAAACACTATGAAAAAGAAAACAAACAATGGTGACTGTGTTCTGGGGAGTAAAAGAGACGTTCAGTAAACTTTCAGCCTTTCCTGAGAGTAGTTTCAGCCTTTCCTGAGAGTAGTTTCAGCCTTTCCTGAGAGTAGTTTCAGCCTTTCCTGAGAGTAGTTTCAGCCTTTCCTGAGAGTAGTTTCAGCCTTTCCTGAGAGTAGTTTCAGCCTTTCCTGTGAGTAGTTTCAGCGCCAGGTGGGGCACTACTGCTGCTCTACTGCTGCTGTACTTCTACTGATGTTGCTATACTGCTACTACTGTACTACTACTGCTGTACCTCTACTACTACTACTGCTGTACTTCTACTGATGTTGCTATACTGCTACTACTGTACTACTACTGCTGTACCTCTACTACTACTACTGCTGTACCTCTACTACTACTGTACCTCTCCACATAAACAGAGGGGCTGAATAACAGGCATGTAGTGGCATGGTGATTACCTCAACTATATAATCCAGACGTTTTTTAGGAGGCTGAACCCAGAGGCAGAGGATGAGGAGATGAGAAGGAGGAAGAGGAGGAAGAGAAGGCAGGGGCATCATGAGAAGGAACATGTGGAGAGAGTTACATGGTTAAAGATCACTCACACACTCAGCCGTGCACCTACACAACTCTTGTGTGTGCAAAGAAATAAACACTTGTGAATGCTTGTCCAAACGTGAACACAACACACACCAAACACAGCAAAAGCAAGAAAAGGAAGGATGAATAAGCTCTATCAAGAAGCTACTGTCAAACATGCATAAGCAATCAAATGAAAATGTGTTGAAAGCTCTCAGAGTGCTCAAGCGGTTGCTATGAGGCAGGTCCAAAGAGTATATGGCAAGCAGTCTTACACACCATAGATCATGTGATTCACTCTTGTGTCATCATTGCAAACATGCGTTCCACATCAGTGAACTGTGTAGCCTCGACCCTACTGCTGTGAGGTCCAAACAGTCAAGCATGTAAAACAACAAGCCTAATCACACCACAGGTCTGTGACAACACGTTGCCTAAATGTTGGATGAACTGAGCAGAAATATTACATTTTCAGTCCCCGTCAGTGACCTCATCATTGTCAATTATTATATATTTTTTTGCCCATTTCAGCCAGTTATTTCTGGCCTCTCTTCAGACAGAGGTCAAGCATTTTCCTCATCAGTGGGACAAACACAACCACTGTGGTTGCTTCCCAAATGACACCCTATTCCCTGTAATGCAATATAAAGGGAATAGAGTGCCATTTAGGACACCTGTGACATGCTATTATGCTAATAGTGCACAACACGTTCATCCCACTGGGGCACATGCTTAACACATGGCCACACATTCCCCACCATGGGGCTGCAGTGCTAGCAGCCGCAGCCAGGGGGCGATACATTAGCACCTTATGGCGCTGGCTAACAGAGAGAACCACAGAGGCCCTCACTTACCGGACGTCCAAACTCCAGCTCAGCAAAGAACTTATACCAAGGCTCATCCTCTAAATCTACCTCAGTAAGGTTTGAGTTACTAGTATTCTGGATTGACAGGGTGGAGAGGAGAGAAGAGAGGGAAGGGAGGAAGGAGCGGAGGAAAATCAACACAGAGTATGGGTGAGAATGATCCATGATAAACAGCAGAGTAAAATGGATGCAAATGAACAACAACATTGGGAAAACAATTGCACAAATGTACTAAGTAATATATAATTAGAAACAAAGTAGGCATTGGTTTCAAGCTGAAAAAGAAAGGAAATTCACATGAGCACCAAAATGCCTACTTCACCCATGCTCTACCAAGGGTTTCCAGCACACAGCTTTGACCTACTGTAGCTATGTTGGTCTATTGTACTTCAAACAATTGTAGGCAGGTTGCTTAGGATTTAAACCATCGTAACCAGCCGAATTCATTAATTCACAGGGTAACCTCAAGAACACACCAGCAGAGGGCAGTAAGTCACCACAACATGAACCTTGATCTATCCACAGAGCAGTACAGTACACTTTCACTGAGAAACAGAGCCTGAATGCAGTGCAGCAACACTCATTGGGAATCATCTCAGCCCTCAGAAACAATACATTTAAAATACACTTCTTGTAAGCAATAACACAGACCCTCAGTCTGAACTGCAATGGTATTTGTCTGCAGTCTCAAGCAAGCTTTGAGGTAATATAGCTTAGGGGAGACTGGGGTTAGTTGGGGGTAAAGGGTTCGTGGGGTACAGGGTTCATTGAGGTACAGGGTTCGTTGTGGTAAAGGGTTTGTTGGGGTAAAGAGTTAGTTGAGGTAAAGAGTTAGTTGGGGTACAGGGTTTATTGGGGTAAAAGGTTCGTTGGGGTAAAGAGTTTGTTGGGGTACAGGGTTCATTGAGGTACAGGGTTCGTTGGGGTAAAGGGTTTGTTGGGGTAAAGGGTTTGTTGGGGTACAGGGTTCGTTGGGGTAAAGGGTTTGTTGGGGTAAAGAGTTAATTGAGGTAAAGGGTTTTTTGGGGTAAAGTGTTCGTTGGGGTAAAGGGTTCGTTGGGGTAAAGAGTTAGTTGGGGTAAAGGGTTTATTGGGGTAAAGGGTTCGTTGAGGTAAAGGGTTAGTTGAGGTAAAGGGTTAGTTGAGGTAAAGGGTTAGTTGAGCCACCCTTGTTTCTAGGAATACAAAATCAATAATTTGACCAAATACTTAGGAAGAGATCATCATTTCATGGAGTCTGTGAAGGAAAAAGCCACATGGAAAAAGTAGAAAGGAAGTTAGGTCCAAAAACCTGATTTTGATCAAGTCAACTGAATTTATTGTGTTAAGAGGTTTCATGATGCTTGTATCTAAACCAATGTAGGTAGTTTTAAGATTGTTCTATACATCAGTTGGGGTCACTATAAGCTTCAATATGAGGTCCTAAACCTAGCATGAAAGTGCAGCTTGTAGCTTTGTGGGCTAATATAGTCAAAATGTTTGCTTTGGGGTAAGTTGAGCCTATGGCCATGTGGTAAAGCTGAGCCAATGGTGGAGCCAACGGCAAATTGAGCAAATTGAAGCGTTTTCTTCTCATGCGTAATGCAAGGCATTATCGCTGGGATATTTAAAAAAATATATTTCACCTTTATTTATACAGGTAAGTCAATTAAGAACATATTCTTATTTACAATGACGACCTGGCTATGAGGTAATGACAGGGCCTGGCCTATGTTTTAAAGTGTTTAAAGTACAAAGTGTTTGTTCGGTATTAAGCCTTTGTTAATAAACAATGCTTAAAATTATTAAAAGACAAAAACAGTGATTGTGAATGTGCTGAATTTTGTTTGGGAAATAAAGACAGATATGTTTTAAAAAAGGTAGTGGTAATATTTCATTCAGTAGAGAAATGTGTAGGCAGCTTAACTTACCCTGTCCTGCGGCTCAACTTACCCCATACCCGGAGTAAGTTGTCCCAAGAGACCACTTTATTGGACAAGCTATGTTTTAAAAATGGTAATGTTTACATGAATTCTGAATTATTTCCAAGGATAGACAACATCCTGAAATATATGTAGATATCATTGTTGGAAATAATATTATATTTCCCTTGATGGAGTGATGCTGAATATAAAAAATGGCTAAACGTACCCCACTCTCCCCTACTGGAAAGAGGAAAACAGTAAATACCTTTGGTAGTCTAATTACACTGCCACTGAAATGAATTACTGCCACAAAATAAATGATGTGCGTGTTCCACGTAAGTGGCTCAGAACAATGTTGCATTTCAAACCACTCAGCTAACGAGATGAAACCTGCAGGGCACATGGTCTGCTGCTGATTACCTGCTAGGAGGATATCAACAAAGGTCATTTAGGAGAGTTCAAATGTCATCCCAGGAAAACAGGAACCTTCCCTAAACATTAGCTAAGATCCCCATTAAGTTCTAGTTAGGGTTTTATCTAACATTAGGATGACAACATCCCAAAAACATTCAAATAATTGATTATGTTAGAGGTTTCATGATGCTTGTATCTAAACCAACATAGGTAGTTTAAAGATTGTTATAACACTTTTTTAAAATAAGTTTTGAATTAAATATCCTTGGAATGTTCTCCTAACTTTCACTAAAATGTTGTACACAACATCTCTAACAACCACCACAGAACACTCCCCAAATGTTTCCAGGTAAAGAACAGACAACATTTGTTATGGGAACGTTCTTGCAACATCAGCCGAATGTTTTATTCAAACATTATATAAATCATTAGCACAACTAGACAATATTTGTGTTATGAGAACATTTACAGCAACCTAACGAATGTTCTGGGAACTTTCACAGAACCAATTTGGGTTTGCTGGGATTAGTTTAGTGGCGAGTGACTGGTCTTACCTGTCTCTCCTGCTCCAAAATAGAGGATTTCCCAGGTTCATAGTCGAAGATGCTCCGAGGTTCTGCACGATATTTTCTGGTGTCCACCTTTCTGTCAGGGGGTCCATATTGGTTTCTTGTTAGAGGATACAGAGACATTTTATTATGCAGTGGCCCACTTGTTCCAAAAGTTACCATGCCAAATAATTTCAATTAGTGTATTGTAACCCCTTTTTCTCCCAATTTCAATCTTGTCTCATCGCTGCAACTCTCCAACAGGCTAGGGATAGGCGAAGGTCGAGTCATGCGTCCTCTGAAACATGACCCGCCAAACCACACTCCTTAACCAGGAAGCAAGCCGCACCAATGTGTCAGAGGAAACACCGCTCAACTGGCGACCGAAGTCAGCCTGCAGGCGTCCGGCCCGCCTCAAGGAGTCGCTAGAGCGTGATGAGCCAAGTAAAGCCCCCCCGGCCAAACCCTCCCCTAACCCGGACAACGCTGGGCCAATTCTGCGCTGCCCTATGGGACTCCCGGTCACGGCCGGTTGTGACATAGCCTGGGATCGAACCCGGGTCTGTAGTGACGCCTCAAGCACTACGATGCAGTACCTTAGATCGCTGCGCCACTCGGGAGGCCCTTGAAAGGAATTTTTAAATAATTTTGTCTTACTTGTCTACCGTGCCTCTGTCTATTGTGCCTCTGTCCCTCTCGCGCTCCCTTTCTCGAACATGTGCCGATGAGAGTATGGGAGGGGGTGTGGGGGGCATGGGTGAGGGCGAGGTTAAGGAATTTGTGTTCCTGAAGACATTGCACGTGCCGTTGTCAGACACACTCTTGGTCATTGGCCGGTACGTGTGGGTCTGGGGCGGAGCATGGGTCTGCAATGACTTGGCTGGCCGATAGTCTGGGGCTGAGCGATGATGGCTATCTGTAATAACAACAGATGCGTGTGACAGATGCATCCAACAGATGCAATCCAGAATGTAGGCATGAATTCAAAGGTGAAATTTGTATGACATATGTATCTCTATCATATTCCAGGCACTCAGCACACAGACTAATGATTCATGTGTGATTCATGTGATGAAATAATACATTTCTTACCGGTATTCACTACTGTGTGGGTGGTATTATATGGGTCCATATTTTCATTTTCTGTGATAAACACCAAAGTAGGATGATTAGCAGTGCACTCCAACTCATCGTGTAAAAGCAATGACTGTTCAGTTTGTTTTCATACAGTGATTCATTTCTTAAGCTATTCTCTTTGTAAGACAATTCTACATGTGGTCAAAGATAATGGTAACACCATCTATGCGTAATGCATTTTGAATATATTACAAGAATGATCATATTTGTATAGGCTGCTATAAGGAGCCAATGACTGCCCATAACACATCTTCAAATGCAATATGGGTATTACAAAAGGCACCACCAATGCAGTGTGTGCAGGTGTTGCTGAAATAATGAAAACAAATATGAAGCATATGGTTATATGTCATTGTTGTCAATGTGTGTGACCCCTGACCTGTGTAATCCCTGTGGGTTCAGTACTAGCTGGCTCACATTATGCAGGAACTGCACTGTCAGATTCCCAGTAATGACATTTCTCTAAGCTGCAGACTGCTGAGCAAAGCTGCTCTATTGTCAAATCGTCAGCTGTTGTCATCTCTCTCCCCCACCGTCAAACATGGAGGTGGAAACATTATGCTTTGGGGGTGTTTTTCTGCTAAAGGGACAGGACAACTTCACCGCATCAAAGGGACGATGGGCCATGTACCGTCAAATACTTATTTCCCTCATTAAAATGCAAATCAATGTATACAATTTTTGACATGCGTTTTTCTGGATTTCTTTGGTGTTATTCTGTCTCTCACTGTTCAAATAAACCTACCATTAATATTATAGACTGATCATTTCTTTGTCAGTGGGCAAACGTACAAAATCAGCAGGGGATCAAATACTTTTTTCCCTCACTGTATGTATGTATGTATGTATGTATGTATGTATGTATGTATGTATGTATGTATGTATGTATGTATGTATGTATGTATGTATGTATGTATGTATGTATGTATGTATGTATGTATGTATGTATGTATGTATGTATGTATGCATGTAGTTCAATGTAGGCCAATGTCACTGTAGCACTATAACTATCCCATTTAGAATCCTTTCTCCTCAGGGACTGGCCAAGTGGAGAGATGGATAAGGTGGAAATACATCCTGAAGTTATTATGGAAATGAGCTCTTACCTGGTTTGTGTACCACGTGAATCTGCTTGAACATGGACTTATACCAGTCCTTTGGTCTGTCCACGGTCTTTAAGAAAAACATACAACGAAATCATAAACCTCCACTGGACCATTTTACCAAAAACAACACCCACAAAACACAGTAGTGAGATGTGGACACATAGAGACATCCACAGTATGAGTATACATATCAATGTATTAGATCAGGTTACCATTACACAATGAGATATAGGATGTGTTCCAAATGTCACCCTATTCCCTCTACTACAGGGCCCCGGTCAAAAGTAGTGCACTATGAAAGGAATAGGATACAATTTGGGATGTATACAAAGTGATTGTTTGCAGGCTGGCCAATGTATCTGACCTCAGTTGGCATGCTTTTCCCAGGGTTTCATAAAACACACCAGGGACAGAAAATCTATTTCTCCTCCCACAATACAGTCCTGGGACGGACAGGCCTGGCCCAGATGGCCTGCATTGATTGGAGATTAGGAACACAGTCATGATTTATAGGGCCCAGCCACTTACCTGTACGCTATAACATTTTACCTTTTGAGTTTTATACCAACATAAGCCTCTATTCATCTATGCAAAAATCTCTCTGGTGGTGGTAGAGAAGCAAAGCTACACTGTAGCTCAGAAGATAGCTTTTTTCCTGAAATATCCTTAACCACAAGCTGACAGAGAAGTCCTTAAGGATTATCAATAGATAACAAGCTATAAGCCCAAAGCACTAAGCTCCCTCTTGGTAGTCTAGTCTAATTAAGCAGCATAATACACCTTACATCATGACAATGCAGAAAAACGCATACAAATAAATACAGTATACAGGGTTCATACAGACAGTGGCAAATACTTTTTCAAGTACTAATGTTTATTTTCAAGGACCATCAAGTTGTTATAGTTCCTATTATGCAATTGTTTCTAGTCGCCACCAGATGGCAGTATATCGCCACAACCTCATGAAAAAAACCAACTACTTACTATTCATCACTACCTCACAAGTTCTACTCAATATTACGTGTTTCACTACTTATTTACTACATACATGAGTGGTAAGTCAGGAACGATGATGTTGACTGATTTCTTTATAAGAACTGTAACTCAGTTAATCTTGGAAATTGTTGTGTGTTTTTGTTCAGAGTAAATAATAATATTAAATTGTCTTTATATTGAAATCGTCTTCATATTTCACAAAATGTTAGGTCCCACAGGCTGTCCCAACACATAATGACATGAAAGTGAATTCCGACAGAGGAAAAGGCCCTTAGTTGATTCTCAAATGTTGTATTCTACACCCATTGGAAGAGAAACAGGTTATTAATGTGTTTGATAAGATTAAAGACTCTCTTTACATTTTAGGGGACCCCACATCAGTCTCGGACCCCAAGTCTGGGAACCACTGTACTACTAACCTCTCTCCCTGCTTGCTTCAATGCTTCCCCTCTCTGTGTATCTCCTTTGCCTCTTTCATTGCAGCTTGACTCGCCACTGTCTGTCTCACTACTCTCTATAAAGAAAAGGTATTTTGTTATGAGAACTCTTTTGATTATAGCAAGCTTAATTTCAGTCAACTGCTCCTGCTCAGGTCTGCTGAGGTCAGGTTCCGTTCAACGTTAGCTTCTAACTTCATCCTTCTAGCCACTTAGTTATAGCTAGCTACCCGGCTAATAGACAGAGCCCTTGAGCTATCTAGCTAGCTAGACATCTGACTGAAATATCAGTGACTATTTAACGGTTGTACAATCATTCTCCGAGAGTCGAGGGGGGAGGGTCTGTTGACACGGCAGGAGTCGAGGGATGTTAAAAGAATTCACACTGTCAGCGGCATCTCTCTGCTACTTTCCTCTATAGGTCTGGATTGAGGTAGTTCGT
The DNA here is from genome assembly GCF_965601325.2 of Salmo salar. Classification (NCBI taxonomy): domain Eukaryota; kingdom Metazoa; phylum Chordata; class Actinopteri; order Salmoniformes; family Salmonidae; genus Salmo; species Salmo salar. The sequence continues at coordinate 86,899,313 of NC_138299.1, forward strand.
TTCACCTCTCGGTCTATGTCGTGTGCGAAGTTTCCCATTGGACAGAGTGGCGAATGAATGCGCTGCTAACAAGGCAAATCCGGGGGAGCAGGCGAACATAATGAGCATGCATTAATCATTCATGATTCCACTCGTTCGCAGAGGTAGGCGCAATTAGAACTCAGATCAAGAAGCATTCTGAGCGTTGATCAACGATTAGAACTCAGATTAAGAAGCCTTTTGAGCGTTGATCAACGATTAGAACTCAGATCAAGAAGCCTTCTGAGCATTGATCAACGATTAGAACTCAGATCAAAAAGCCTTCTGAGCGTTGATCAACGATTAGAATTCAGATCAAGAAGCCTTCTGAGCGTTGATCAACGATTAGATCTCAGATCAAGAAGCCTTCTGAGCGTTGATCAACGATTAGAACTCAGATCAAGAAGCCTTCTGAGCGTTGATCAACGATTAGAACTCAGATCAAGAAGCCTTCTGAGCGTTAATCAACGATTAGAACTCAGATTAAGAAGCCTTCTGAGCGTTGATCAACGATTAGAACTCAGATTAAGAAGCCTTCTGAGCGTTGATCAACGATTAGAACTCAGATTAAGAAGCCTTCTGAGCGTTGATCAACGATTAGAACTCAGATCAAGAAGCCTTCTGAGCGTTGATCAACGATTACAACTCAGATCAAGAAGCCTTCTGAGCGTTGATCAACGATTAGAACTCAGATTAAGAAGCTTTCTGAGCGTTGACCAATAATAATAATAATAATAATAATAATAATAAGTGAGTAAATGATAATTAACAAAATAAAAAGGTGCGTAAACGCTATTTCACAAATAAAAAGGTGTGTTTACCCCCACTACATCCCAGGCTGGGTCTGGCAAAACCCATTCATAAACATCAATATCTTGCCAGGCAGGCTTGTATCTACATTTGCCTGGCATTTTAGCTATCGATGTGACATTTGGTGGCGCCTAATCAGTCAGTTCTGTACCTGCCTGGGGCTGAGTGGCAGTGTGGGTGGAATGAGCGAGCTCGCCTGGCAAACACAGCACAATACACATGAGGAAATAAAACTCTGTAGTCTGCCTGGAAATATATTCACAAGACCAATACATTTTTGTAATGTTTTTCATATGAATATATTTGATCATTTCCTGTTCTCCTCCTATTCCCTATATATCCTATTCCCTATATAGCCTATTCCCTATATATCCTATTCCATATATATTCTATATAGCCTATTCCCTATATATCCTATTCCCTATATATCCTATTCCCTATATATCATATTCCCTATACATCCTATTCCCTATATAGACTATTCCCCATTTAACCGATTCCCTATATAGCTTATTCCCTATTTAACCTATTCCCTATATAGCCTATTCCCTATATATCCTATTCCCTATATAGCCTATTCCCTATATATCCTATTCCCTATATAGCCTATACCCTATATATCCTATTCCATATATATCCTATTCCCTATATATCCTATTCCCTATATATCCTATTCCCCACACAGCATATTCCCTATATATCATATTCCCTATATATACTATTCCCTATATAGCCTATTCCCTATATAGCCTATTCCCCATTTAACCTATTCCCTATATAGCCTATTCCCTATATATACTATTCCCTATATAGCCTATTCCCTATATACCCTATTCCCTATATAGCCTATACCCTATATATCCTATTCCCTATATATCCTATTCCCTATATATCCTATTCCCCACACAGCCTATTCCCTATATATCCTATTCCATATATATCCTATATATCCTATTCCCTATATATCCTATTCCCCACACAGCCTATTCCCTATATATCCTATTCCATATATATCCTATATAGCCTATTCCCTATTTATCCTATTCCCTATATAGCCTATTCTCTATATAGGGTTCCATTTGGGACACAGTCTTTGTCAACTCACCGTTCTGATGGCGATGGGGATGCCAGACTCATCCACAGGGCCAATGCCTGCGTGGTGAGGGGCTTTCTCCCCCTCGCCTCCCCTTGGGGCTCCTAGTACCTCCTGGTACTCCTCCTCTGCTGGGGTGGCTTGGGGCGGGCGGCTCATACGGGGGTAGCCTGGGGAGCGGACCTCTGCCAGACAGGAGAGCCATGGGGAAGGAGATAGACGGTGAGGAGGAGGGAGGAGTGGGAAAGAAGAGACAAACCATGCCTACTGTACACTATTGCAGACCAGGTCACCTCCGACAGACAGACAGACAGACAGACAGACAGACAGACAGACAGACAGACAGACAGACAGACAGACAGACAGACAGACAGACAGACAGACAGACAGACAGACAGACAGACAGACAGACAGACAGGGTCCCAGAGAGCAAGGTTGATAAACAGTAAACACTGGTGAGTAAAGGTAAACCTCCTCTCCACACACAAAGAGGAAAACACATATCTTATTTCTTCTAGGACCTATACTGATTAGAAACATGCTGAACTAGATCCTTCCCAGGAGACTATAATAGTGAAGAGAGAAAGAAAGATAGGACAAAAACAAGAGAGAGCCTGGTCTCAGCCACTCTAATCCCCTCCCTCAGATTAGAGCTTTAATCTGCGTCACTTGGCCACTGGGATTTCAGAGATCACTGGACGCAGACGAAGGAGCACACACCACCCCTCTTCTCTCTTCCCCTCTTCCCCCTCGCGCTCTACCCCACACTAGACACTCCAGCTAGCGTCGGGCTGTGATTCTTCTCTAGTTAGAGCTCTATTAGTGCATGGGAGCGCTAGCAGGACTGACACACTCAGTTAGCAATGGGAGTGAGTGAGAGGCTGTGAATTTACTAGCGCCTGCACAGGCTACACTCTGCTGCACTGTCGACTGAAGCTCTTTTGCCAAGGGGCAAACGACCTTGGAGAGTTGTGTGTGTGTGTCTGTGTGTGTGTATGTGTGTCTGTGTGTGTCTAAGTCGATCACTGATTTACAGCAGGTTTCAAGACGGGAAGTAAACTGATAGAGCTATCAAGCAGTACTCACCTGCACTCCTGGCCTGTGTTAAGAGGCCAAGGCTGGGGCTGAGTGGGGGAGGAGGGGGGTAGGACATGGGGGAGAAGGGCCTCTGGAGGTGACTGTAGGAGCTGCCCGTGATCCCGCCATTCCCATTCACTGCCATGTAGTTCTGAGAGACACAGAGATAGCGAGAGAGAGAAAGAGAGAGACAGAGAGAGAGAGCGAGAAAGAGAGAGACAGAGAGAGAGAGAGAGCGGGAGAGAGAGAGACAGAGAGAGAGAGAGAGAGAGAGAGAGAGCGAGAGAGAGAGAGACAGAGAGAGAGAGAGAGAGAGAGAGAGAGAGAGAGAGAATGAATATACAATATAATCATCACCAGTAGGTCAGTAAACAGACAAAGAAAGAAAGAAAGGAATGAAGAGACTGAAATTCATCGCCGTTTAAGAAGTCAGGGACAGAGAATCTGTCATGGACAAACAGTGTTTGGTTATCTGTCATATTGATTAGAAAGAAGACAGCATTAAACATGCTACCAACACTGTAAAGGGACAATAGAATAACCAGCCACAAACATGGAATTGACAAGGTTTTCAGAAGGGAAGTTCACTGAAAATCACTGGGTTGGGTTAAAACACAAGCTCTGGATTGATTAAAAGGAACTTGGCTGGTGTAACTATGGTTTAGTTACACTGTAGTTGACTTGTTTTCCACCTACTCTAACTGTTGGGTAAGGTAAAATAAGGGAAGATGTAACATAATGGGGCATAATAAAACCATGATATGAACCCATAGTGTCAGGCACATTCAGATATTGTGTTAAAACTTTTAACAATTATTCTAAGTCGAGAGAAGCTGTGGAACTAATGTCATTAGTCGTTAACCTAAGAGCGTTAAGCACAGTAACACAAAACAGAGGAGCTGTTCAGCTGCTGTTTAGGATGGAGGCACAACAGTTCACATCAGGTGAAGAGGGGAGAGAATATCAATCAATCAACTCAAGAGGATGGAGTCTGGTTAGTGTCTCAGGACTAAACTCAGGCCCGTTTCAGAAGAAAGATTTGAAACAGTCAGGGAGGAGAGGTTGCAGGGAGAGGGGTGAGCTCAGGTCAGGTAGATAGCAGGTGAATAGTTACATTAGCGACGGCGGTGGTGTAGGTAGTGGCAGTGAGCGCAGTGTCGTCGGTGATGGCCGACGTCTGGCTGAGGGTGGGCGAGGGCGTTTGAGAACTCCTGTCGGTGGCACACAGCAGGGCACAGTGCTGCAGCTCTTCCTCCAGAACGGCAGTGGACAAATCACTGTAGGAGCAGCTGAGGACCGAGCTGGCCCCGCTCTGGCTGGGCTCGGGGGTGGAGGAGCCCTGAGGGGGCAGGGAGTGGGTCCGGGGACCCATCGGGACTGGTGGGGGGAGACTGGGGGACTTTGAGGGGTCAGATGAGAGACGGATATGAAAGGGCCTGTTTAGGGGGGGCTGGTAGGCTGGCAGTGTCGGTTCAGGAGATGTCTTTCTGTGTGGCGGTATCGGAGGGACCTGAAGTTAGAGTTGAACGTGGAGAAAAGACTTTAGAGTGAAACATAGCACACACACTGCAGTGGCGGCTCGTAGAGGGAGATAGGAGGTGAAGAGAGAAGAGGTTATGTTTGAGTAAAGCCAGGTGGACCTCTGGTTCCTGAGAGAGATAGGAGATGGGAGGTGAAGAGAGAAGAGGTTATGTTTGAGTAAAGCCAGGTGGACCTCTGGTTCCTGAGAGAGATAGGAGATGGGAGGTGAAGAGAGAAGAGGTTATGTTTGAGTAAAGCCAGGTGGACCTCTGGTTCCTGAGAGAGATAGGAGATGGGAGGTGAAGAGAGAAGAGGTTATGTTTGAGTAAAGCCAGGTGGACCTCTGGTTCCTGAGAGAGATAGGAGATGGGAGGTGAAGAGAGAAGAGGTTATGTTTGAGTAAAGCCAGGTGGACCTCTGGTTCCTGAGAGAGATAGGAGATGGGAGGTGAAGAGAGAAGAGGTTATGTTTGAGTAAAGCCAGGTGGACCTCTGGTTCCTGAGAGAGATAGGAGATGGGAGGTGAAGAGAGAAGAGGTTATGTTTGAGTAAAGCCAGGTGGACCTCTGGTTCCTGAGAGAGATAGGAGATGGGAGGTGAAGAGAGAAGAGGTTATGTTTGAGTAAAGCCAGGTGGACCTCTGGTTCCTGAGAGAGATAGGAGATGGGAGGTGAGAAGAGAAGAGGTTATGTTTGAGTAAAGCCAGGTGGACCTCTGGTTCCTGAGAGAGGAAGAAAAGGTGCTGTCTCCTAGTTAGTTTGAGTTCAAATCTAATGTTGGGGAACCGATCCAGTTGTAATAACAACAATACAACACATTTGGTTTCCTACAAAACCCTTTGCTGCAGACATATAATAATGGTGCATTAATGCAAGGACTAGGTCTCAGACACAGACATGCAAATCATTTCTTTGCATTTCCTAAGGCTTATCATAAATAAATCCATAGTTTTCAAAGGCGCTATTGCATCAGGTCTAATTACCATAATCACTATGAAATTGCAAACTCGCTAACGAGCTATTCAAACCTCAGTGTGCTCCAGGGCAGACGTGATAAACTACTTGTCAGACACAAAAGGAAGTCCAGTGCTGGAGAAACTAGCTACTATGAATTAGTGATTAGTGAAGAGTGTCTGGTACTGGTTCGTTGCATGGTTGTGAGTGAGAGAGCATTAGAGGAAAATGGGATGGTTCAGTCAGTAAAAACTAGAAAAGGTTTATACCACTTGTTGGCCTGCAGGGGGCGAGAGCAGGAGAGCCATCCCTGTGTCCTGGGTTCCTGTCCACGGGGGCCCTGCTGAGGGGACGGTGTACTGGCAGAGCAGGGGCACTGTGACCACCTGGGGAGTGGGTGGGGTGATGCGGATGGACAGGGAGGAGGTGTGTCTCCCTCTCTGGGGGAGGGGTGGCTTGTCTTTAAGGACAGGCTCATGGTGGGGGTATGTACCAGGGGTGTAAGGGCTCTCAGTAACTTGCAACGGGGTTAGTCTTGGGGAGAACATGCCGGATCCCTGTGGTTGACTGTAGACAGATTGGGAGGAGCTACTGGTGCTTGGTACAGTTAACCTGGTGTTGGGGTTGAGAGAGGTGTTCTCTGGGTAGTGTGAATAGGAGGACATGGTTCCTGAGGAGTGGGACCGGTGCCTAAGGACCAGTGAGCTAGAGGAACATTCACCAGGGCCAGGCAGAGGAGGGCTGTAGGATGAGGGGGAACTGCCAACAGAGCTCAGGTGAGAGCTATGACTGGGAGGAGGTGGGGCCTAACTCAGCCAAGGCATTCCAAAACATTCACAGAAGAGAGACAGACAACAACATACAAATACATTATTAAAGGCAATGTAATGTCTTCTGTTGAGACACATAATACCTGTACCGTGACTATCAGTGTTTCTATAAAGAGAAAGCTTTTTCTCAGCGATCTGAGTCTGAGTCAGAATGTATTTTATGGCAGCAACCTGCCCTTTAACCTTAACAGGTTGGGTGGTTATACAGTGCATTTGCCCTTAAATGTCAACAAGTAGTCCATTTGAAAGAGTGGTTTTGTAAACAAAAACTAGCTCAGTTTAGCAGCGAAGACTGGCCTTGACCAGCTAAAAGCACCAGGCAGTACAGAATACACAACAGCTTCCAGATAAAACAGAACCTTTTATCAAGGGCCCCTCAGAGCCTTTCTGATGCCTCTGTAGATAATTCAAGCTCAGCAATGGAAAACTAATATCAGTGCTGACAAAAACCAGTACAACACATAAGAAAAAGACTATCAGTGTTCTTCAAAGAGATCAATGAATGAGTTAAACCATTAATTAACCAGGGATGCGTCCCAAATGGCACCCTATACCCTGCACTACTATTCCCTATACAGTGCACTACTATTCCCAATACAGTGCACTACTATTCCCAATACAGTGCACTACTATTCCCTATACACTGCACTACCATACAGTGCACTACTTTCCCTATACAGTGCACTACTATTCCCTATACAGCGCACTACTATTCCCAATACAGTGCACTACTATTCCATATACAGTGCACTACTATTCCCTATACAGTGCACTACTATTCCCTATACAGTGCACTACTATTGACTATACAGTGCACTACTATTCCCTATACCCTGCACTACTATTCCCTATACAGTGCACTACTATTCCCAATACAGTGCACTACTATTCCCTATACAGTGCACTGCTATTCCCTATACAGTGCACTACTATTCCCTATACAGTGCACTGCTATTCCCTATACACTGCACTACCATACAGTGCACTAATTTCCCTATACAGTGCAGTACTATTCCCTATACAGTGCATTACTATTCCATATACAGTGCACTACTATTCCCTATACAGTACACTACTATTCCCTATACAGTGCACTACTATTCCCTAAACAGTGCTCTACTATTCCATATACAGTGCACTGCTATTCCCTATGCACTGCACTGCTATTCCCTATGCAGTGCACTACTATTCCCTATACAGTGCACTACTATTCCCTATACAGTGCATTACTATTCCCTATACAATGAATTACTATTCCCTATACAGTGCACTACTATTCCCTATACAGTGCACTACTATTACTTATACAGTGCACTACTATTCCCTATATAGTGCATTACTATTCCCTATACAATGAATTACTATTCCCTATACAGTGCACTACTATTCCCTATACAGTGCACTACTATTACTTATACAGTGCACTACTATTCCCTATACAGTGCACTACTATTCCCTATACAGTGCACTACAATTCCCTATACAATGAATTACTATTCCCTATACAGTGCACTACTATTCCCTATACAGTGCACTACTATTCCCTATACAGTGCACTACTATTCCCTATACAGTGCACTACAATTCCCTATACAATGAATTACTATTCCCTATACAGTGCACTACTATTCCCTATACAGTGCACTACTATTACTTATACAGTGCACTACTATTCCCTATATAGTGCATTACTATTCCCTATACAATGAATTACTATTCCCTATACAGTGCACTACTATTCCCTATACAGTGCACTACTATTACTTATACAGTGCACTACTATTCCCAATACAGTGCACTACTATTCCCAATACAGTGCACTACTATTCCTTATACAGTGCACTACTATTCCCTATACAGTGCACTACTATTCCCTATACAGTGCACTACTATTCCCTATACAGTGCACTACTATTACTTATACAGTGCACTACTATTCCCTATATAGTGCATTACTATTCCCTATACAATGAATTACTATTCCCTATACAGTGCACTACTATTCCCTATACAGTGCACTACTATTCCCTATACAGTGCACTACTATTCCCTATACAGTGCACTACAATTGCCTATACAGTGCACTACTATTCCCAATACAGTGCACTACTATTCCCAATACAGTGCACTACTATTCCTTATACAGTGCACTACTATTCCCTATACAGTGCACTACTATTCCATATACAGTGCACTGCTATTCCCTATGCACTGCACTGCTATTCCCTATGCACTGCACTACTATTCCCTATACAGTGCACTACTATTCCCTATACAGTGCATTACTATTCCCTATACAATGAATTACTATTCCCTATACAGTGCACTACTATTCCCTATACAGTGCACTACTATTACTTATACAGTGCACTACTATTCCCTATATAGTGCATTACTATTCCCTATACAATGAATTACTATTCCCTATACAGTGCACTACTATTCCCTATACAGTGCACTACTATTCCCTATACAGTGCACTACTATTCCCAATACAGTGCACTACTATTCCTTATACAGTGCACTACTATTCCCTATACAGTGCACTACTATTCCCTATAGAGTGCACTACTATTCCCTATACAGTGCACTACTATTCCCTATACAGTGCACTACTATTCCCTATACAGTGCATTACTAGAGTAGTGCACTACTATTCCCTATTCAGTGCACTACTATTCCCTATACAGTGCACTACTATTCCCAATACAGTGCACTACTATTCCTTATACAGTGCACTACTATTCCCTATACAGTGCACTACTATTCCCTATACAGTGCACTACTATTCCCTATACAGTGCACTACTATTCCCAATACAGTGCACTACTATTCCCAATACAGTGCACTACTATTCCTTATACAGTGCACTACTATTCCCTATACAGTGCACTACTATTCCCTATACAGTGCACTACTATTCCCTATACAGTGCACTACTATTACTTATACAGTGCACTACTATTCCCTATATAGTGCATTACTATTCCCTATACAATGAATTACTATTCCCTATACAGTGCACTACTATTCCCTATACAGTGCACTACTATTCCCTATACAGTGCACTACTATTCCCTATATAGTGCATTACTATTCCCTATACAGTGCACTACTATTCCCTATACAGTGCACTACTATTACTTATACAGTGCACTACTATTCCCTATCTAGTGCATTACTATTCCCTATACAATGAATTACTATTCCCTATACAGTGCACTACTATTCCCTATACAGTGCACTACTATTCCCTATACAGTGCACTACTATTCCCTATACAGTGCACTACTATTCCCAATACAGTGCACTACTATTCCCAATACAGTGCACTACTATTCCTTATACAGTGCACTACTATTCCCTATACAGTGCACTACTATTCCCTATACAGTGCACTACTATTCCCTATACAGTGCACTACTATTACTTATACAGTGCACTACTATTCCCTATATAGTGCATTACTATTCCCTATACAATGAATTACTATTCCCTATACAGTGCACTACTATTCCCTATACAGTGCACTACTATTCCCTATACAGTGCACTACTATTCCCTATACAGTGCACTACAATTCCCTATACAGTGCACTACTATTCCCAATACAGTGCACTACTATTCCCAATACAGTGCACTACTATTCCTTATACAGTGCACTACTATTCCCTATACAGTGCACTACTATTCCATATACAGTGCACTGCTATTCCCTATGCACTGCACTGCTATTCCCTATGCACTGCACTACTATTCCCTATACAGTGCACTACTATTCCCTATACAGTGCATTACTATTCCCTATACAATGAATTACTATTCCCTATACAGTGCACTACTATTCCCTATACAGTGCACTACTATTACTTATACAGTGCACTACTATTCCCTATATAGTGCATTACTATTCCCTATACAATGAATTACTATTCCCTATACAGTGCACTACTATTCCCTATACAGTGCACTACTATTCCCTATACAGTGCACTACTATTCCCAATACAGTGCACTACTATTCCTTATACAGTGCACTACTATTCCCTATACAGTGCACTACTATTCCCTATACAGTGCACTACTATTCCCTATACAGTGCACTACTATTCCCTATACAGTGCACTACTATTCCCTATACAGTGCATTACTAGAGTAGTGCACTACTATTCCCTATTCAGTGCACTACTATTCCCTATACAGTGCATTACTAGAGTAGTGCACTACAGGTAGGGTGCTATTTCAAACGCAGTCCAGAGACCAGGGGCGTTTCCATTTCCATTTCCTGTTGAAGGAAAAGGCCAGGCAGGGACAGGAGACAGGAGACATGAAACAGGAGACAGCCGTGCTGGGAGGGAAACAACTGTGGTGTAAACAAACACTGAACGCCAGCCACAAGACTCACTGGTGTAGGAGACCTCTTGTCCTGTAGATTGGGCCTGACGCTCCTGAAGCCTTTGGCGGCCAGGGAGGAAGTGGTGACGTCGCCGTTCCTCAGGCTCTCCGTGGCGCTGTATGACTGCCACGTATCTAACAGCCAATCACAGAACAAAGAGCATGTGAGTTTCCGTTTCCTACCGCCCTGTGCCTTTTCCTGCTTTTTGTAGCCATGGCAACTGGACCAATATTAGTTATTTGATCCCGCCTTTGCTCTATCCTGAGGATTTCACAAATCAAGTCAAGTCATGACAAATCATTAAATAATGGAGTCCTTACATGAATCTGACAGGTGAGATTCATTACCTAGATGGAGGAAATAAAAAAGATGGTATTTCATGTGTGTGATGGAACTGATTAAATAATTTGAGTAACATATCTTCCTCAAGGCAGGAACGAATTAAAACGTGTCAAGAAAAACATCAAATATGATGACTGATATAACTTCACCTTGCCTCATGTATAACAAGCTAGAGAATGAACACATCCACTTAAAGCCCCATGAATCAGAGAGTAGAGGGTGATGAAGAAGCTGATATGGAGGGTGATGAAGAAGGGACACATAAAACGACAGAGATCAAAGCAGCAGCACTCATAACAGAAAGCAAGTCCTAACAGCACCGTGAATAGAAACTGTCTGTTTAGCCAGATCCTAAACTCTTAACCTAACACTGTGGTACCTTGCAGTCCATGGAATGATAAAACAATGGCTCTATGATTGGGTAAGGTCACAGGTCAAAAAGAGGTCATGCTCAAGAGGAAACTAGGCTGAGAATAAGTACACAATCATTTCCATGTAATCAACATGACTGCTGCTTGAGCCAGTAAGAGAGAGAGAGAGAGAGAGAGAGAGAGAGACAGAGACAGAGACAGAGAGAGAGAGAGAGAGAGAGAGAGAGAGAGAGAGAGAGAGAGAGAGAGAGAGAGAGGGGGGATGAAAGACATGTGAGATGAAGGATGGAAAGGCTGTGAAGTTTGACGAGAGGGAGACATCCCAGGTGGGAGGAATATTGAATCTGGAATGCGGGCATTTTCAAATGGTATTATTATATTAGAAGAAACTAGAAGTGTATATTAGAAGAAACTAGAGGTGTATATCAGAAGAAACTAGAGGTGTATATTAGAAGAAACTAGAGGTGTATATTAGAAGAAACTAGAGGTGTATATTAGAAGAAACTAGAGGTGTATATTACAAGAAACTAGAGGTGCATATTAGAAGAAACTAGAGGTGCATATTAGAAGAAACTAGAGGTGTATATTAGAAGAAACTAGAGGTGTATATTAGAAGAAACTAGAGGTGTATATTAGAAGAAACTAGAGGTGTATATTAGAAGAAACTAGAGGTGTATATTAGAAGAAACTAGAGGTGTATATTAGAAGAAACTAGAGGTGTATATTAGAAGAAACTAGAGGTGTATATTAGAAGAAACTAGAGGTGTATATTAGAAGAAACTAGAGGTGTATATTACAAGAAACTAGAGGTGCATATTAGAAGAAACTAGAGGTGTATATTACAAGAAACTAGAGGTGCATATTAGAAGAAACTAGAGGTGTATATTACAAGAAACTAGAGGTGTATATTAGAAGAAACTAGAGGTGCATTTTACAAGAAACTAGAGGTGCATATTAGAAGAAACTAGAGGTGTATATTAGAAGAAACTAGAGGTGTATATTACAAGAAACTAGAGGTGCATATTACAAGAAACTAGAGGTGCATATTAGAAGAAACTAAAGGTGTATATTAGAAGAAACTAGAGGTGTATATTAGAAGAAACTAGAGATGTATATTAGAAGAAACTAGAGGTGCATATTAGAAGAAACTAGAGGTGTATATTACAAGAAACTAGAGGTGTATATTAGAAGAAACTAGAGGTGTATATTAGAAGAAACTAGAGGTGTATATTACAAGAAACTAGAGGTGTTTATTAGAAGAAACTAGAGGTGTATATTAGAAGAAACTAGAGGTGTATATTAGAAGAAACTAGAGGTGTATATTAGAAGAAACTAGAGGTGTATATTACAAGAAACTAGAGGTGCATATTAGAAGAAACTAGAGGTGTATATTACAAGAAACTAGAGGTGTATATTAGAAGAAACTAGAGGTGTATATTAGAAGAAACTAGAGGTGTATATTAGAAGAAACTAGAGGTGTTTTTTACAAGAAACTAGAGGTGTTTATTAGAAGAAACTAGAGGTGTATATTAGAAGAAACTAGAGGTGCATATTAGAAGAAACTAGAGGTGTATATTACAAGAAACTAGAGGTGTATATTACAAGAAACTAGAGGTGCATATTAGAAGAAACTAGAGGTGTATATTACAAGAAACTAGAGGTGTATATTAGAAGAAACTAGAGGTGCATATTAGAAGAAACTAGAGGTGTATATTAGAAGAAACTAGAGGTGTATATTACAAGAAACTAGAGGTGCATATTAGAAGAAACTAGAGGTGTATATTACAAGAAACTAGAGGTGTTTATTAGAAGAAACTAGAGGTGTATATTACAAGAAACTAGAGGTGCATATTAGAAGAAACTAGAGGTGTATATTAGAAGAAACTAGAGGTGTATATTAGAAGAAACTAGAGGTGTATATTAGAAGAAACTAGAGGTGTATATTAGAAGAAACTAGAGGTGTATATTAGAAGAAACTAGAGGTGTATATTAGAAGAAACTAGAGGTGTATATTAGAAGAAACTAGAGGTGCATATTAGAAGAAACTAGAGGTGTATATTAGAAGAAACTAGAGATGTATATTAGAAGAAACTAGAGGTGTATATTAGAAGAAACTAGAGGTGCATATTAGAAGAAACTAGAGGTGTATATTACAAGAAACTAGAGGTGTATATTAGAAGAAACTAGAGGTGCATATTAGAAGAAACTAGAGATGTATATTAGAAGAAACTAGAGGTGTATATTAGAAGAAACTAGAGGTGCATATTAGAAGAAACTAGAGGTGTATATTACAAGAAACTAGAGGTGCATATTAGAAGAAACTAGAGGTGTATATTAGAAGAAACTAGAGGTGTATATTAGAAGAAACTAGAGGTGCATATTAGAAGAAACTAGAGGTGTATATTAGAAGAAACTAGAGGTGTATATTACAAGAAACTAGAGGTGCATATTAGAAGAAACTAGAGGTGTATATTACAAGAAACTAGAGGTGTATATTACAAGAAACTAGAGGTGCATATTAGAAGAAACTAGAGGTGTATATTAGAAGAAACTAGAGGTGTATATTAGAAGAAACTAGAGGTGCATATTAGAAGAAACTAGAGGTGCATTTTACAAGAAACTAGAGGTGCATATTAGAAGAAACTAGAGGTGTATATTAGAAGAAACTAGAGGTGTATATTACAAGAAACTAGAGGTGCATATTACAAGAAGCTAGAGGTGCATATTAGAAGAAACTAGAGGTGTATATTAGAAGAAACTAGAGGTGTATATTAGAAGAAACTAGAGATGTATATTAGAAGAAACTAGAGGTGCATATTAGAAGAAACTAGAGGTGTATATTACAAGAAACTAGAGGTGTATATTAGAAGAAACTAGAGGTGTATATTAGAAGAAACTAGAGGTGTATATTACAAGAAACTAGAGGTGTTTATTAGAAGAAACTAGAGGTGTATATTAGAAGAAACTAGAGGTGTATATTACAAGAAACTAGAGGTGCATATTAGAAGAAACTAGAGGTGTATATTACAAGAAACTAGAGGTGTATATTAGAAGAAACTAGAGGTGTATATTAGAAGAAACTAGAGGTGTATATTAGAAGAAACTAGAGGTGTATATTAGAAGAAACTAGAGGTGTTTTTTACAAGAAACTAGAGGTGTTTATTAGAAGAAACTAGAGGTGTATATTAGAAGAAACTAGAGGTGCATATTAGAAGAAACTAGAGGTGCATATTAGAAGAAACTAGAGGTGTATATTACAAGAAACTAGAGGTGTATATTACAAGAAACTAGAGGTGCATATTAGAAGAAACTAGAGGTGTATATTACAAGAAACTAGAGGTGTATATTAGAAGAAACTAGAGGTGCATATTAGAAGAAACTAGAGGTGTATATTAGAAGAAACTAGAGGTGTATATTACAAGAAACTAGAGGTGCATATTAGAAGAAACTAGAGGTGTATATTACAAGAAACTAGAGGTGTTTATTAGAAGAAACTAGAGGTGTATATTACAAGAAACTAGAGGTGCATATTAGAAGAAACTAGAGGTGTATATTAGAAGAAACTAGAGGTGTATATTAGAAGAAACTAGAGGTGTATATTAGAAGAAACTAGAGGTGTATATTAGAAGAAACTAGAGGTGTATATTAGAAGAAACTAGAGGTGTATATTAGAAGAAACTAGAGGTGTATATTAGAAGAAACTAGAGGTGTATATTAGAAGAAACTAGAGGTGTATATTAGAAGAAACTAGAGGTGCATATTAGAAGAAACTAGAGGTGTATATTAGAAGAAACTAGAGATGTATATTAGAAGAAACTAGAGGTGTATATTAGAAGAAACTAGAGGTGCATATTAGAAGAAACTAGAGGTGTATATTACAAGAAACTAGAGGTGTATATTAGAAGAAACTAGAGGTGCATATTAGAAGAAACTAGAGATGTATATTAGAAGAAACTAGAGGTGTATATTAGAAGAAACTAGAGGTGCATATTAGAAGAAACTAGAGGTGTATATTACAAGAAACTAGAGGTGCATATTAGAAGAAACTAGAGGTGTATATTAGAAGAAACTAGAGGTGCATATTAGAAGAAACTAGAGGTGTATATTAGAAGAAACTAGAGGTGTATATTAGAAGAAACTAGAGGTGTATATTACAAGAAACTAGAGGTGCATATTAGAAGAAACTAGAGATGTATATTAGAAGAAACTAGAGGTGTATATTAGAAGAAACTAGAGGTGCATATTAGAAGAAACTAGAGGTGTATATTACAAGAAACTAGAGGTGCATATTAGAAGAAACTAGAGGTGTATATTAGAAGAAACTAGAGGTGTATATTAGAAGAAACTAGAGGTGCATATTAGAAGAAACTAGAGGTGTATATTAGAAGAAACTAGAGGTGTATATTACAAGAAACTAGAGGTGCATATTAGAAGAAACTAGAGGTGTATATTACAAGAAACTAGAGGTGTATATTACAAGAAACTAGAGGTGCATATTAGAAGAAACTAGAGGTGTATATTAGAAGAAACTAGAGGTGTATATTAGAAGAAACTAGAGGTGCATATTAGAAGAAACTAGAGGTGCATTTTACAAGAAACTAGAGGTGCATATTAGAAGAAACTAGAGGTGTATATTAGAAGAAACTAGAGGTGTATATTACAAGAAACTAGAGGTGCATATTACAAGAAGCTAGAGGTGCATATTAGAAGAAACTAGAGGTGTATATTAGAAGAAACTAGAGGTGTATATTAGAAGAAACTAGAGATGTATATTAGAAGAAACTAGAGGTGCATATTAGAAGAAACTAGAGGTGTATATTACAAGAAACTAGAGGTGTATATTAGAAGAAACTAGAGGTGTATATTAGAAGAAACTAGAGGTGTATATTACAAGAAACTAGAGGTGTTTATTAGAAGAAACTAGAGGTGTATATTAGAAGAAACTAGAGGTGTATATTACAAGAAACTAGAGGTGCATATTAGAAGAAACTAGAGGTGTATATTACAAGAAACTAGAGGTGTATATTAGAAGAAACTAGAGGTGTATATTAGAAGAAACTAGAGGTGTATATTAGAAGAAACTAGAGGTGTATATTAGAAGAAACTAGAGGTGTTTTTTACAAGAAACTAGAGGTGTTTATTAGAAGAAACTAGAGGTGTATATTAGAAGAAACTAGAGGTGCATATTAGAAGAAACTAGAGGTGCATATTAGAAGAAACTAGAGGTGTATATTACAAGAAACTAGAGGTGTATATTACAAGAAACTAGAGGTGCATATTAGAAGAAACTAGAGGTGTATATTACAAGAAACTAGAGGTGTATATTAGAAGAAACTAGAGGTGCATATTAGAAGAAACTAGAGGTGTATATTAGAAGAAACTAGAGGTGTATATTACAAGAAACTAGAGGTGCATATTAGAAGAAACTAGAGGTGTATATTACAAGAAACTAGAGGTGTTTATTAGAAGAAACTAGAGGTGTATATTACAAGAAACTAGAGGTGCATATTAGAAGAAACTAGAGGTGTATATTAGAAGAAACTAGAGGTGTATATTAGAAGAAACTAGAGGTGTATATTAGAAGAAACTAGAGGTGTATATTAGAAGAAACTAGAGGTGTATATTAGAAGAAACTAGAGGTGTATATTAGAAGAAACTAGAGGTGTATATTAGAAGAAACTAGAGGTGTATATTAGAAGAAACTAGAGGTGTATATTAGAAGAAACTAGAGGTGCATATTAGAAGAAACTAGAGGTGTATATTAGAAGAAACTAGAGATGTATATTAGAAGAAACTAGAGGTGTATATTAGAAGAAACTAGAGGTGCATATTAGAAGAAACTAGAGGTGTATATTACAAGAAACTAGAGGTGTATATTAGAAGAAACTAGAGGTGCATATTAGAAGAAACTAGAGATGTATATTAGAAGAAACTAGAGGTGTATATTAGAAGAAACTAGAGGTGCATATTAGAAGAAACTAGAGGTGTATATTACAAGAAACTAGAGGTGCATATTAGAAGAAACTAGAGGTGTATATTAGAAGAAACTAGAGGTGCATATTAGAAGAAACTAGAGGTGTATATTAGAAGAAACTAGAGGTGTATATTAGAAGAAACTAGAGGTGTATATTACAAGAAACTAGAGGTGCATATTAGAAGAAACTAGAGGTGTATATTACAAGAAACTAGAGGTGTTTATTAGAAGAAACTAGAGGTGTATATTACAAGAAACTAGAGGTGCATATTAGAAGAAACTAGAGGTGTATATTAGAAGAAACTAGAGGTGTATATTAGAAGAAACTAGAGGTGTATATTAGAAGAAACTAGAGGTGTATATTAGAAGAAACTAGAGGTGTATATTAGAAGAAACTAGAGGTGTATATTAGAAGAAACTAGAGGTGTATATTAGAAGAAACTAGAGGTGTATATTAGAAGAAACTAGAGGTGTATATTAGAAGAAACTAGAGGTGCATATTAGAAGAAACTAGAGGTGTATATTAGAAGAAACTAGAGGTGTATATTAGAAGAAACTAGAGGTGCATATTAGAAGAAACTAGAGGTGTATATTAGAAGAAACTAGAGATGTATATTAGAAGAAACTAGAGGTGTATATTAGAAGAAACTAGAGGTGCATATTAGAAGAAACTAGAGGTGTATATTACAAGAAACTAGAGGTGTATATTAGAAGAAACTAGAGGTGCATATTAGAAGAAACTAGAGATGTATATTAGAAGAAACTAGAGGTGTATATTAGAAGAAACTAGAGGTGCATATTAGAAGAAACTAGAGGTGTATATTACAAGAAACTAGAGGTGCATATTAGAAGAAACTAGAGGTGTATATTAGAAGAAACTAGAGGTGTATATTAGAAGAAACTAGAGGTGCATATTAGAAGAAACTAGAGGTGTATATTAGAAGAAACTAGAGGTGTATATTACAAGAAACTAGAGGTGCATATTAGAAGAAACTAGAGGTGTATATTACAAGAAACTAGAGGTGTATATTACAAGAAACTAGAGGTGCATATTAGAAGAAACTAGAGGTGTATATTAGAAGAAACTAGAGGTGTATATTAGAAGAAACTAGAGGTGCATATTAGAAGAAACTAGAGGTGCATTTTACAAGAAACTAGAGGTGCATATTAGAAGAAACTAGAGGTGTATATTAGAAGAAACTAGAGGTGTATATTACAAGAAACTAGAGGTGCATATTACAAGAAGCTAGAGGTGCATATTAGAAGAAACTAGAGGTGTATATTAGAAGAAACTAGAGGTGTATATTAGAAGAAACTAGAGATGTATATTAGAAGAAACTAGAGGTGCATATTAGAAGAAACTAGAGGTGTATATTACAAGAAACTAGAGGTGTATATTAGAAGAAACTAGAGGTGTATATTAGAAGAAACTAGAGGTGTATATTACAAGAAACTAGAGGTGTTTATTAGAAGAAACTAGAGGTGTATATTAGAAGAAACTAGAGGTGTATATTACAAGAAACTAGAGGTGCATATTAGAAGAAACTAGAGGTGTATATTACAAGAAACTAGAGGTGTATATTAGAAGAAACTAGAGGTGTATATTAGAAGAAACTAGAGGTGTATATTAGAAGAAACTAGAGGATTTTTTTACAAGAAACTAGAGGTGTTTATTAGAAGAAACTAGAGGTGTATATTAGAAGAAACTAGAGGTGCATATTAGAAGAAACTAGAGGTGCATATTAGAAGAAACTAGAGGTGTATATTACAAGAAACTAGAGGTGTATATTACAAGAAACTAGAGGTGCATATTAGAAGAAACTAGAGGTGTATATTACAAGAAACTAGAGGTGTATATTAGAAGAAACTAGAGGTGCATATTAGAAGAAACTAGAGGTGTATATTAGAAGAAACTAGAGGTGTATATTACAAGAAACTAGAGGTGCATATTAGAAGAAACTAGAGGTGTATATTACAAGAAACTAGAGGTGTTTATTAGAAGAAACTAGAGGTGTATATTACAAGAAACTAGAGGTGCATATTAGAAGAAACTAGAGGTGTATATTAGAAGAAACTAGAGGTGTATATTAGAAGAAACTAGAGGTGTATATTAGAAGAAACTAGAGGTGTATATTAGAAGAAACTAGAGGTGTATATTAGAAGAAACTAGAGGTGTATATTAGAAGAAACTAGAGGTGTATATTAGAAGAAACTAGAGGTGTATATTAGAAGAAACTAGAGGTGTATATTAGAAGAAACTAGAGGTGCATATTAGAAGAAACTAGAGGTGTATATTAGAAGAAACTAGAGATGTATATTAGAAGAAACTAGAGGTGTATATTAGAAGAAACTAGAGGTGCATATTAGAAGAAACTAGAGGTGTATATTACAAGAAACTAGAGGTGTATATTAGAAGAAACTAGAGGTGCATATTAGAAGAAACTAGAGATGTATATTAGAAGAAACTAGAGGTGTATATTAGAAGAAACTAGAGGTGCATATTAGAAGAAACTAGAGGTGTATATTACAAGAAACTAGAGGTGCATATTAGAAGAAACTAGAGGTGTATATTAGAAGAAACTAGAGGTGCATATTAGAAGAAACTAGAGGTGTATATTAGAAGAAACTAGAGGTGTATATTAGAAGAAACTAGAGGTGTATATTACAAGAAACTAGAGGTGCATATTAGAAGAAACTAGAGGTGTATATTACAAGAAACTAGAGGTGTTTATTAGAAGAAACTAGAGGTGTATATTACAAGAAACTAGAGGTGCATATTAGAAGAAACTAGAGGTGTATATTAGAAGAAACTAGAGGTGTATATTAGAAGAAACTAGAGGTGTATATTAGAAGAAACTAGAGGTGTATATTAGAAGAAACTAGAGGTGTATATTAGAAGAAACTAGAGGTGTATATTAGAAGAAACTAGAGGTGTATATTAGAAGAAACTAGAGGTGTATATTAGAAGAAACTAGAGGTGTATATTAGAAGAAACTAGAGGTGCATATTAGAAGAAACTAGAGGTGTATATTAGAAGAAACTAGAGATGTATATTAGAAGAAACTAGAGGTGTATATTAGAAGAAACTAGAGGTGCATATTAGAAGAAACTAGAGGTGTATATTACAAGAAACTAGAGGTGTATATTAGAAGAAACTAGAGGTGCATATTAGAAGAAACTAGAGATGTATATTAGAAGAAACTAGAGGTGTATATTAGAAGAAACTAGAGGTGCATATTAGAAGAAACTAGAGGTGTATATTACAAGAAACTAGAGGTGCATATTAGAAGAAACTAGAGGTGTATATTACAAGAAACTAGAGGTGCATATTAGAAGAAACTAGAGGTGTATATTACAAGAAACTAGAGGTGTATATTACAAGAAACTAGAGGTGCATATTAGAAGAAACTAGAGATGTATATTACAAGAAACTAGAGGTGTATATTAGAAGAAACTAGAGGTGTATATCAGAAGAAACTAGAGGTGCATATTAGAAGAAACTAGAGGTGTATATTAGAAGAAACTAGAGGTGCATATTAGAGTTGAGTGGGGTGAATAGAGTACCTGCTGCCCCATATAGGTTTGGTGAGCTCTTGACTCTTTTCATGAGAGTTAGAGTGAGAGACAGGGAAGTGCTATGGGAGAGTGAGAAACAGGGAAGTGCTATGGGAGAGTGAGAAACAGGGAAGTGCTATGGGAGAGTGAGAAACAGGGAAGTGCTATGGGAGAGTGAGAAACAGGGAAGTGCTATGGGAGAGTGAGAGACAGGGAAGTGCTATTGGAGCGTGAGAAACAGGGAAGTGCTATGGGAGTGTCCTCCATTATCTGAGAAGCATAGTGGTACACGTACAGTACAAGTCAAAAGTTTGGACACACCTACTCATTCAAGGGTTTTTCTTTATTTTATTTTTGTATTTTCTACAGCGTAGAATAATAGTGAAGACATCAAAACTATGAAATAACACATATTGAATCATGTAGTAACTATAAAAGTGTTAAATCAAAATATATTTTATAATTGAGATTCTTCAAAGTAGCTTCTTCAAAGACACATGCCCTCCCCCCAACAAAGACACATGCCCTCCCCCCAACAAAGACACATACCCTCCCCCCAACAAAGACACATGCCCTCCCCCAACAAAGACACATGCCCTCCCCCCAACAAAGACACATGCCCTCCCCCAACAAAGACACATGCCCTCCCCCAACAAAGACACATGCCCTCCCCCAACAAAGACACATGCCCTCCCCCCAACAAAGACACATACCCTCCCCCCAACAAAGACACATGCCCTCCCCCAACAAAGACACATGCCCTCCCCCCAACAAAGACACATGCCCTCCCCCAACAAAGACACATGCCCTCCCCCCAACAAAGACACATACCCTCCCCCAACAAAAACACATGCCCTCCCCCCAACAAAGACACATGCCCTCCCCCAACAAAGACACATGCCCTCCCCCAACAAAGACACATGCCCTCCCCCAACAAAGACACATGCCCTCCCCCCAACAAAGACACATGCCCTCCCCCCAACAAAGACACATGCCCTCCCCCCAACAAAGACACATGCCCTCCCCCCAACAAAGACACATACCCTCCCCCCAACAAAGACACATGCCCTCCCCCAACAAAGACACATGCCCTCCCCCAACAAAGACACATGCCCTCCCCCAACAAAGACACATGCCCTCCCCCAACAAAGACACATGCCCTCCCCCCAACAAAGACACATGCCCTCCCCCCAACAAAGACACATGCCCTCCCCCCAACAAAGACACATGCCCTCCCCCCAACAAAGACACATACCCTCCCCCCAACAAAGACACATGCCCTCCCCCCAACAAAGACACATACCCTCCCCCCAACAAAGACACATGCCCTCCCCCAACAAAGACACATGCCCTCCCCCCAACAAAGACACATGCCCTCCCCCAACAAAGACACATGCCCTCCCCCCAACAAAGACACATGCCCTCCCCCAACAAAGACACATGCCCTCCCCCAACAAAGACACATGCCCTCCCCCAACAAAGACACATGCCCTCCCCCAACAAAGACACATGCCCTCCCCCCAACAAAGACACATGCCCTCCCCCAACAGACACAAGCCCCCCACCCAACAAAGACAGACACAAGCCCCCCTCGTCCCCCACCAACAAAGCACATTAATTAAAATACATCCTCATGGCAAAATTATGTTAATGTGAAAAAAGATTAAAGCATATAAAGAAGATTAACCCAAATCATGCCTGATCCCAATAACATTAAATAAAGCATTCTGTCACATAATGCAAGTCATTGTGCATGCAAGGCAGGATCATCTGATGAAAAATGTAATTCGAATTTTGGTACTGAATATACGGACATAAAATATGTACAGCACATTGAAATAGGATCCATTTCTATAGTAGATTTGATGGGCTGATAATAGGAAACATATCCTGCATCATTTAGAGCAGCTCTCGCAGAAAACACATCAGAAAGCATAGCATTGTGGTGCATAGTTTAGGCCTATCTCTCACAGCGGGAGTGACTGCATGCACAATGCATAGATCTGAGTATTGTTCCATAAGAAGCTATGAAGGCCTAATACAGCATCATTTTAATGGGAAAGCTTTGAAAAGTGATCTGCCCGCTTTTATTCCAGTGCTTTAACAAGAGGAATGAGAGGAAATCCCCAAAAATCTAATCACATGCAACTGAGAAAATAGCTTTTATCCCAAATGCCAACATGGACAATGCCTTGCAATAAGAAGAGGCAGAATTATGATTTCCTCATGACTCATACTAAAAGCATCCTGACTAGGGCCTGCCGCTTACAGGAAGAGCTGTCTGGCTTGGACATAGACATGGGTAAACAATCAGTTACTTTAAATGGGGGGTTGTATTCATTGCATATCTGGGGTGTGGAATGCCCAGTTCTTTTGTAAGCCACTGAGCTTCCTTTAATATCTGGGAGAAAAGTCAAGCCCACAAATGAGACTAACAAACAGGCCCGGTTTACCAGAGAGCCATGAGATGAATGCCCAGTCACTTGCAGCTCTGTTGGACAAAGGCCCAGAGAGAGGACCGGTTTGTGTGGCTGTTTTGAATAAAGAAAAGGCTGAACGATTGAATGAAATTCAAAGAGACCTGAAGAAGAAGAAGAGCAATACAACTGTCCACTGGCAGATACACACCTGTATTCATGTTGAAGGTCTCTGGTCGCAGCAGCGCTTCAAACAATCACACTATCCTGTAAAAGAGAAAGACAACGCTTTTGTTTCACCTTTAACAGATTAAAGGCACACATCTGAGGCTGACTGTCCAACACATCCTATTCTATACAGTTCTGGTATTTACAAAACAAATAGTCTCGGTATACACTATACATTTGACATTGCCTGTGTCAGCACTGCAGTAGTATTAGAAACACAGCACAATGTAGGCTGTCCCCAAAGTAGTGTATTTGTCACTGGAGCAGCCAGCTTGGCAGGAAGATCTACCTGAACATCAGTATTGTCACGGGCTGGCTCGAAAAACAACAGGAGAGGTAGAGTCAGGCGCAGGAGACAGAGAGTTCTTGACCACACTTCTTTATTCAAAAGCAACTGGATGTGGTCGCCAAAATTATAGGGGCGCAGCCCTTAAATTATACTGCGGTGGTGTACACAATGAAAATAAACCACAGGCAGAGGGAAAAACCCAGTACACATTCCTCTAGCACAAAAAACCCGGACAAGCAACACAATCACGTACAAACACATACATCCTACGCTAAACTAAATAACCCCCCCTTACTAATGACTAACCCAAAACAGGTGCGTGCCTACCTAGACCTAACCAACAGAAAGTGAAACAAAAAGGGATCGATGGTAGCTAGTAGGCCGGTGACGACGACCGCCGAGCTCCGCCCGGCCGAGGGGCGCCACCATCCGTCACTGTCGTGACAATTATGAATCCCAAATGGCACCCTATTCCCCATTTAGTGCACTACTTTTGACCAGGGTGCCATTTAGGATTCCGAGGCAGGTAGACTGTGAAAGGCGATAAATGAACCGAATTCTACCATAGAAACACGCAGTCAGGCAGCGCTGTATCCAAATCCACCTCCAGCCAGGCCTCAGAAACCTGGTCTATTGGTCTGCCTGCTTTTATCCATCACTACTCTCCGTGCGTCAATGCTTAATAAGGCATGTGATAATGCAAGGCTGTAATGTACCGCTGCACAAGGATTCATGTGAAGGAAGAGATCTCTGCTGCTCTACAACCTTGAGGAAGGATAGGCCTACATACAGAATATTTACCAAATACCTGACGGTACAAACTCTGCTACCTGCTTCCTCCTATGGCGTACGGCTCTTCTAGTCTCCTGGTGACACCGCTTACCTAGGTCCTTTAAATGCTGTATTAGTTCCTTTGTACAACAACGTGATCTCATGACTCACACTATTTGATTGTCCTGCAAAATGTTGGCACAGACCTCATGCAGACAGTACATGTATCATAGCAGACAGTACATGCATCATAGCAGACAGTACATGCATCATGGCAGACAGTACATGTATCATAGCAGACAGTACATGCATCATGGCAGACAGTACATGTATCATGGCAGACAGTACATGCATCATAGCAGACAGTACATGCATCATAGCAGACAGTACATGTATCATGGCAGACAGTACATGCATCATAGCAGACAGTACATGCATCATGGCAGACAGTACGTGCATCACGGCAGACAGTACGTGCATCACGGCAGACAGTACATGTATCATGGCAGACAGTACATGCATCATAGCAGACAGTACATGTATCATGGCAGACAGTACATGCATCATAGCAGACAGTACATGCATCATAGCAGACAGTACATGCATCATGGCAGACAGTACGTGCATCACGGCAGACAGTACATGTATCATGGCAGACAGTACATGCATCATAGCAGACAGTACATGTATCATGGCAGACAGTACATGCATCATAGCAGACAGTACATGCATCATGGCAGAAAATACATGCATCATGGCAGACAGTACATGTATCATAGCAGACAGTACATGCATCATAGCAGACAGTACATGCATCATGGCAGACAGTACATGTATCATGGCAGACAGTACATGCATCATAGCAGACAGTACATGCATCATGGCAGACAGTACATGCATCATAGCAGACAGTACATGCATCATGGCAGACAGTACATGCATCATGGCAGACAGTACATGTATCATGGCAGACAGTACATGCATCATGGCAGACAGTACATGCATCATAGCAGACAGTACATGCATCATGGCAGACAGTACATGCATCATAGCAGACAGTACATGCATCATGGCAGACAGTACATGCATCATGGCAGACAGTCTACCTTCTGTTGGCCACATGCCTGACATACACATGTTTCTGCTGACACACACTGGAGGGGACAGCTGTTGACAGAAACAGAAGCACCTGCTCCATCTTTGTTTTAAAACTGTGAATGATATATCCCTCTCAATGGTGATTACCTGTGTGAACTATTGACTGATTCTTCCTCATGATTAGTGCAAAGCGATTTTTGTGATCATTTTGTTTGTAAATGCAGACAGTTATAGACGGTGCATGATGGAATGATGAGGAATGATGCATCACATGTAGTTCTCCTATCAAGTTTCATGGGGATGCAGCGGCAGATGACTGGAGCACCAGTGGAAGCTTATTGATCAATTCAGAACACTTCTATTGACAAGCAGCTAAATATACCAACAGTACCAATCAATGCTAGAAATGCCTTACAACAACACAAACATGCAACGTGATCAGCTGAACATCTAAAGTCATGTTCCCAGTCGTAGATCTAAACCACAGGAGGGGGGGAGTTACTTAATATGGCGTCCTAATAAAAAAGGGGGCTCCTAAAGTCAGACCCCAAATAAATCTTCACACATCTCCTCTCTCAAAGCCAGTCACCAGAGGGTTCTGTTTCTCAAAGACACAAATGTAGCAGGGATTAAACAGGGGTTGTAAAGGCCTGCCAGCGATAAATGAAGCACAGATGATGATATTATATTTCAAGGGAGCAGACTCATGGCGACACAGGTGCTGGAGGGAGAGGCAAAAGGGGAGGGAGGGTCCCACATACCAACACCAACCAGCCAGCCTGATCAGGGCTGGACCCACACACTAACACCAACCAGCCAGCCTGATCAGGGCTGGACCCACATACCAACACCAACTAGGCAGCCTGATCAGGGCTGGACCCACACACCAACCAGCCAGCCTGATCAGGGCTGGACCCACATACCAACACCAACTAGGCAGCCTGAGAAACCCTGGAGGCTGGAGCAGCCAGCTAACCAGCCAGCCAGCCAGCCAGCCAGCAAGTCAGACAGCCAGCACCCTACGGGCACGGAATATCACAGGACACCCTGTGGATGGTATGGTATAGCCTAGAGGTGAGGCAGTAGATGGTACGGTATAGCCTGGAGGTGAGGCAGTAGATGGTACGGTATAGCCTGGAGGTGAGGCAGTAGATGGTACGGTATAGCCTAGAGGTGAGGCAGTAGATGGTACGGTATAGCCTGGAGGTGAGGCAGTAGATGGTACGGTATAGCCTGGAGGTGAGGCAGTAGATGGTACGGTATAGCCTGGAGGTGAGGCAGTAGATGGTATGATATAGCCTGGAGGTGAGGCAGTAGATGGTACGGTATAGCCTGGAGGTGAGGCAGTAGATGGTACGGTATAGCGTGGAGGTGAGGCAGTAGATGGTACGGTATAGCCTGGAGGTGAGGCAGTAGATGGTACGGTATAGCCTGGAGGTGAGGCAGTAGATGGTATGATATAGCCTGGAGGTGAGGCAGTAGATGGTACGGTATAGCCTGGAGGTGAGGCAGTAGATGGTACGGTATAGCCTGGAGGTGAGGCAGTAGATGGTACGGTATAGCGTGGAGGTGAGGCAGTAGATGGTACGGTATAGCCTGGAGGTGAGGCAGTAGATGGTACGGTATAGCCTGGAGGTGAGGCAGTAGATGGTACGGTATAGCTTGGAGGTGAGGCAGTAGATGGTACGGTATAGCCTGGAGGTGAGGCAGTAGATGGTACGGTATAGCCTGGAGGTGAGGCAGTAGATGGTACGTTATAGCCTGGAGGTGAGGCAGTAGATGGTACGGTATAGCCTGGAGGTGAGGCAGTAGATGGTACGGTATAGCCTGGAGGTGAGGCAGTAGATGGTACGGTATAGCCTGGAGGTGAGGCAGTAGATGATACGGTATAGCCTGGAGGTGAGGCAGTAGATGGTACGGTATAGCCTGGAGGTGAGGCAGTAGATGGTACGGTATAGCCTGGAGGTGAGGCAGTAGATGGTACGGTATAGCCTGGAGGTGAGGCAGTAGATGGTACGGTATAGCCTGGAGGTGAGGCAGTAGATGGTATGGTATAGCCTGGAGGTGAGGCAGTAGATGGTACGGTATAGCCTGGAGGTGAGGCTGTAGATGGCAGTGGGAATGTCTCTGATCTTGTCTGTAAGAGTTATAGCAAGTTTCCTCATACTATCCATTTAATTATCCTACTCCAGGAGGCAACCTTAGGAAGCAGAGCCAGGACCCAGATGGCTGAGTAGAGGCAAATGTCATTACTTACGTTAATGAGGACTGACTGGGGACACAGCTCGTAAACACACAGGAACATCCTGACCTGGCTGACTCAGTGCAGAGTATCATGGGTGATACACACTGTAGATTAGATTAATCAGATACTTTTGTACAGACAGAGAGTTCCCTTTGATATTCAATTAGTACAGCGCCTCTAAGAATCGAATCATGAGTTCTTACATCTCCCAGACAGAGAAGCACCGTACTGTATCACAATACAGCATAATCAAATATTTAAATGCAAGCCCTTCCACCTCTTACTTCTCAACTAGTACAACTTGCATAGAAAATATCTGTAAGGTTCATCCTATTAATGTGGACTGGATTCCCACCCAACATTTTTTCAAATGAGTTAAGTCAAAGAAGGTGATGAATGATGATCATTTTAGCCCCTAGCCTATAACATAATGTGTGTTTTACATTTGTGGCGGTGGTGGTGGCGGCCATCTTGGTGACTCGACTGTTCCTTGTTTGATGCCCATTTATAGTCCTCTTTTGGGTAACTCAGGGTGGGCTTGGCCAGCCACAGAGACAGGAATCGTCTCACACTTGATGTTAAGTCACACTCTTGCCTGGCAAACCCATGAAACCTATGCCTGGCACCTCAATGACAAGGAGCTATGGAGACGAGACAGGGTCTCAATGTTCCAACCACAGAACTAGTATGATTAGAATGACTAGAATTACAATGACTAGATTGGTTCTATTTCTATGGTTCCAACATGGTATTCAGTCAACATACTACTATCTCCACAGGCATGACAATGAGGAGTTCCAGGAGGGGATTTTTCTGTGCTTTCCAGCAAAATGCTTAAAATGTATATAATATGTCTGTAGGAAGTTGGTTACCAGCCACAAACAACTAACATTTCCTCAATGCAGAGTGGCTATTCAGGACAATAAACCATGTATTTACCCATTGGCCCTAATAGAGATGAGAATTTCAGACATTCATAAAATGGTACATAGATTGATAGCTACTTTTTTAGTAATATCCCCATCCTAATCAGTCGGTGCCGTTTAAGATGAGGGAGGACAATACTTTTTTTTTCATGAGCATGGCCTTATTTCTATTACTGCATATTGGATGACTGTCATTCATATTCCATTCACCCAGTTTAAACCCCTATAGGTTCAGGCTACTACATGATACTAAAATGTTCCCTAAACCCATCATGAGGTTGCTACAACCTAGCCTATGAATTCAGCGTAGGTGAAAGACAGTGTCACATGGGCAGACAGTGACACATTCAATACTGCCTTGAACACTCTTGCCTGCATAAAGCTGACCTATGTGTAATCATTAGTCCAACAGTTGCAAACAAGAGTTTCTATTGGACAAATTCAGGTATGCTAATCCCCATTTTGTTCCATTTGCTTCCGTTTAAGAAACGTTTTTCAACAGAATCGGTTTGAATGAATACACCCCTGATCACACGCAAACAGTTTACTTTCATAGCCACATACAAACAGCTCATTGAATTCCTTCTCGCATCCACGCGCTCTCCTCCTCTCACCCCTTCCCTTCGCCTGTGGACTATCTGTGTCCAGACAAAAAAACAACTTTCCAAGCGAAAACTTCATATAATAACTGCTAGCTCACCATATTATCTAAAGTAACATCATAGTCAACATACACTATATATACAAAGGTATGTTGACACCCCTTCAAATTACTGGATCTGGCTATTTCAGCCACACTTGTTGCTGACAGGTGTATAAAATCGAACACACGGCCATGCAATCTCCATAGCCACACATTGGCAGTAGAATGGCCTTATTGAAGAGCTCATTGACTTTCACCATGGCACTGTCATAGGATAACACCTTTCCAACAAGTCAGTTTGCCAAACATCTGCCTTGCTAGAGCTGCCCCGGTCAACTGGAAGTGCTGTTATTGTGAAGTGGAATCATCTAGGAGCAACAACGGCTCAGCCGCGAAGTGGTAGGCCATACAAGCTCACAGAGCGGGACCGCCGAGTCCTGAAGCGCATAGCGTGTAAAAATTGTCTGTCCTCAGTTGCAACACTCACTACCGAGTTCCAAACTGCCTCCGGAAGCAACGTTAGTACAAGAACTGTTCATTGGGAGGTTCATGAAATGGGTTTCCAAGGCCGAGCAGCCGCACAGATGACTAAGATCACCATGCGCAATGCCAAGCATCAGCTGGAGTGGTGTAAAGCTAGCTGCCATTGGACTCTGGGCAGCAGAAACGCGTTCTTTGGAGAGATGAATCACGCTTCACCATCTAGCAGTCCGACAGACAAATCTGGGTTTGGCGGATGCCAGGAGAACGCTGCCTGCCCCAATGCATAGTGCCAACTGTAAAGTTTGGTAGAGGAGGAATAATTGTCTGGGGCCGTTTTTCATGGTTCGGGCTAGGCCCCTTAGTTCTAGTGAAAGAAATCTTAAAGCTACAGCATACAATGACATTCTAGACAATTCTGTGCTTCTAACTTTATGGCAACAGTTTGGGGAAGGCCCTTCCCTGTTTTAACATGACAATGCCCCTGTGCATAAAGCGAGGTCCATACAGAAATGGTTTGTCGAGATTGGTGTGGAAGAACTTGACTGGCCAGGACGGAGCCCTGACCTTAACCCCACCGAACACCTTTGTTTACATCCCTGTTAGTGAGTATTTTTCCTTTTCCAGGATAATCCATCCACCTGACAGGTGTGGTATCTCAAGAAGCTGATTAAATAGCATGAACATTACACACTTGTGCTGGGGACAATAAAAGGCCACTCTAAAATGTGCTGTTTGGTCACACAACACCACAGATGTCTCAAGTTTTGAGGGAGCGTGCAGTTACCATGCTAACTCCAGGAATGTCAACCAGCGCTGTTGCCAGAAAATGAAATGTTTATTTCTCTACCATAAACCACCTTCACCGTCATTTTAGAGAATTTGGCGGTATCTCCAACCGGCCTCACAGTCGTTGACCACCTATAACTACACCATCCCAGGACCATCCCAGGACCTCCACATCAGACTTCTTCACCAGCGGGATCGTCTGGGACCAACCACACGGACAGCTGATGAAACTGTGGGTTTGCACAACCGAAGAATATCTGCACAAACTTTCAGAAACCATTTCAGGGAAGCTCATCTGCGTACTCGTCATCCTCACCAGGGTCTTGACCTGACTGCAGTTCGGCATCTCACTCACAGCCATGTCACCTTCGATAGCCACTGGCACGCTGGAGAAGTGTACTCTTCACGGATGAATCCCGGGTTTGAACTGTACTGGGCAGATGGCAGGTGTGTATGGCGTCATGTGGGCGAGCGGTTTGATGACGTCAACGTTGTGAACAGAGTGCCCCATGGCAGCGGTGGGGTTATGGTATGGGCAGGCATAAGCTACGGACAACGAACACAATTGCATTTTATTGATGGCAATTTGAATGCACAGAAATACCATGATAAGATCATGAGGGCCATTGTCTGGTGATCTGTACATAATTCCTGGAAGCTGAAAATGTCCCAGTTCTTCCATGACCTGCATACTCACCAGACATGTCACCCATTGAACATGTTTGGGATGCTCTGGATCAACATAAACAACAGCGTGTTCCAGTTCCCGCCAATAAACAGCAACTTCGCACAGCCATTGACGAAAAATGAGACAACATTCCACCGGCCACAATCAACAACCTGATCAACTCTATCCGAAGGAGATCTGCATGAGGCAAATTGTGGTCACACAAGAAAATGACTAGTTTTCTGATCCACGTATCTGTGTCCAACAGATGCAAATCTGTATTCCCAGTCATGTGAAATCCATTAATTATGGCCTAATTTATTTATTTCAATTGACTGATTTCGTTATATGAACTGTAACTCAGTAAAATCTTTGAAATTGTTGCATGTTGCATTTCTATTTTTGTTCCGTGTATATACAGCAGTATAACAACCTGCACTTCACCTGTCCTTCAGAGGTCAGAGCCAAGCTGTTCCACACTGTGGAGGTGTCCCAAATGGCTCCCTATTCCCTTGATAGGGCTCTGGTCAAAAGTAGTGCACTTTTTGGGACCGACCTAGAGGGACAGGCTCTTTTACATATGCATCTAGCTGGTTCAGAGCCCATATTAACTTGGCTATAAATCACATCAAATACTGTCACTTGGTGTGATTGGAATAGGCAGCACAGTCAGCAACATAACAAAACCATAATAATATAAAAGTAGCCTATTATGCACAATACACAAAAACTGCTATCAAAGAATTACACATTACGAACCTGTTGTTGTAAAAGTGTAAACGGATTGCCTTGTTTGATGATGTTGTTTGTTGCTCCATAAAATACCTGTCTAGTCTAAATCATGTGCAGTTGGAGAGTTGGAAGAAGTGCAGACAGACTATGACAGGCCTCTTTGGTTTCCAACCAACTAAAATCTATCTTGATCTTCTACACGCTTCTCTCCCAGCTAAAATCACACAGCATCTCAGCCACAGCAGGACTGAGAGAAGAGACTGCTCTCTGCACAGAGAATACAGAAAGCTTTGGAAAAAAGGCATCCAAAATCTCTGCATTCCTACTGAATTAGATTCAGGCTATTTATGTAGAGTATATTTGTGAACAAAGAATGTGAACACAAACAAGTCTTAAGCGACCTAAAAATTGATTTCTGGATCTGGATCCACAATCACATTAAGTGAAGGACAGGCCAGTTTAAGTGTTGTTCAGCTACTTTTTATTAATTCTGGAGGACAGTACACAGGGCATTTCTGGGGATTATATGTTAAGAACCAGAGATAATTCACTTAATTGCTGTGTTTTGGTACTCCGTGTCATTATAAGAACATGTGTTGTTGGGAAAGAGAAAAGACTGAATTGTGAGATAGTAAGATGACAGTTTGACGGCACCGCTCCAAGTGTGTACCTGTGAAAGGGAGATGAGGATGGAGCTTACGCCAACCTTACACCAACCTCTATTACAACTATTTAAAATGGGATCATTCTTTGCCACATTATCTATCTACAGTAGGTAGAGGTACAAAAAGGATAATGCAGAACCCAGCACAGGAGAAAATCTTGCATTTTCAGAACCCTGTCATTCCAAGCAACGAGGGGTAACTGTTAAAGCCCTGCACTGCTCTTTCTGGGCAGGCACTGGCAGAATGCATTCCTTAAAAAGTCAAAGGCTCGTTCAAGATGGATCCTCAAGGAGAATGCACTAGCTCCAATTGGCTGTTTCCCAGCTTGACAGATTTTCAACATACACTCTCACTCACAGCCATGTCAACAGCTCTATATTCTACACAGCCATGTCAACAGCTCTATATTCTACACAGCCATGTCAACAGCTCTATATTCTACACAGCCATGTCAATAGCTCTATATTCTACACAGCCATGTCAACAGCTCTATATTCGAAACAGCCATGTCAACAGCTCTATATTCTACACAGCCATGTCAACAGCTCTATATTCTACATACACTCTCACTCACAGCCATGTCAATAGCTCTATATTCTACACAGCCATGTCAACAGCTCTATATTCTACACAGCCATGTCAACAGCTCTATATTCTACACAGCCATGTCAATAGCTCTATATTTTACACAGCCATGTCAATAGCTCTATATTCTACACAGTCATGTCAACAGCTCTATATTTTACACAGCCATGTCAATAGCTCTATATTCTACACAGCCATGTTAATAGCTCTATATTCTACATACACTCTCACTCACAGCCATGTCAACAGCTCTATATTCTACACAGCCATGTCAATAGCTCTATATTCTACACAGCCATGTTAATAGCTCTATATTCTACATACACTCTCACTCACAGCCATGTCAACAGCTCTATATTCTACATAGTCATGTCAACAGCTCTATATTCTACACAGCCATGTCAACAGCTCTATATTCAACATACACTCTCACTCACAGCCATGTCAATAGCTCTATATTCTACACAGCCATGTCAACAGCTCTATATTCTACACAGCCATGTCAACAGCTCTATATTCTACACAGCCATGTCAATAGCTCTATATTCTACACAGCCATGTCAATAGCTCTATATTCTACACATCCTAACAGATACTGTATGAAGAGGAGTCAGATGAAGACAGGCAGCAGGCAGTAATAAAATGCTACAGTGTCTCTCAGACTGTCTCAGTGAGGGTAGTGGGTTGTGTTCCTACCCCCTGCACAGTGCCAACCAGAGTTAAGTGGCAGCCAGGCAATGCATACACAAGCACCCCTTAGCAGGCATGGTGCTGGAATTTTCTCCTTAATGTTATCAAACAAATATCTCCCGGGGAAGGAGATTCACAGCCGCCTCCGCTCTGCAGCAGGTCAGCACGGCTAACGATGTGTCACAAATGGCACCCTATTCCCTATATAGTGCACTATGTTGGACCAGAGCGCTATGGGCCCTGGTCCAAAGTAGTGCACTATAAAGGGAATAGGGGGACATTTGGTACTCACACTAAATTCCTTCCAGTAGTGGCCAGTCCCTGGGGTCTGAGAAGCATCTGTTAATTGGGTGTTAAACCTTTGGAGAAATCCCCTGCTGATCATCAACTAATAAGCTAAGAAAGATGAGTCTTCTAAGAAGTCTTCTAACACAAGATCATCTCTCAGATAACAGTTTCAAAATGGGAGCTTCAAACAGCCTGCTCATCAGATCTTTGACAGATATAATGATTAGAGCCTAGATGTTTTCTAATTTAGTAGTAAACATGAAACAAATGATAATGCACTAAGACCCATTTAATAGGCAATTCAAAAACACCAACAGAAGATACCAAACACTTCCTCACAATACAACCAAAAACACATGAGACATGAGCTGTGTTTAAAGAAACAGCGGTACTGTCACAGCTAAGTCACTCCTTCAGGGTGGTACAAAGTTAAAAATACCCCGGTCATGCAAGCCCTCCAGCACAGCCTGGAGAGAGAACATCTAGCTGCCAGAGAGTCCTGGAGAGAGAGAGCACTAGCTGCCAGAGAGTCTGGAGAGAGAACAACTAGCTGCCAGAGAGTCTGGAGAGAGAACAACTAGCTGCCAGAGAGTCTGGAGAGAACAACTAGCTGCAGAGAGTCTGGAGAGAGAGAGCACTAGCTGCCAGAGAGTCTGTAGAGAGAACGACTAGCTGCCAGAGAGTCTGGAGAGAGAGAGACTAGCTGCCAGAGAGTCTGGAGAGAGAACGACTAGCTGCCAGAGAGTCTGGAGAGAGAGAGAGGCTAGCTGCCAGAGTCTAGAGAGAGAGGCTAGCTGCCAGAGAGTCTGGAGAGAGAGAGGAGTTGCTGCCAGAGAGTCTGGAGAGAGAGGCTAGCTGCCAGAGAGTCTGGAGAGGGAGAGACTAACTGCCAGAGAGTCTAGAGAGAGAGGCTAGCTGCCAGAGAGTCTGGAGAGGGAGAGGCTAGCTGCCAGAGAGTCTGGAGAGGGAGAGGCTAGCTGCCAGAGAGTCTGGAGAGGGAGAGGCTAGCTGCCAGAGAGTCTGGAGAGAGAGAGCGACTAGCTGCCAGAGAGTCTGGAGAGAGAGAGGCTAGCTGCCAGAGAGTCTGGAGAGAGAGAGGCTAGCTGCCAGAGAGTCTGGAGAGAACGGCTAGCTGCCAGAGAGTCTAGAGAGAGCGCTAGCTGCCAGAGAGTCTAGAGAGAGCGCTAGCTGCCAGAGAGTCTAGAGAGAGAGCGAGGCTAGCTGCCAGAGAGTCTGGAGAGAGAGAACGGCTAGCTGCCAGAGAGTCTGGAGAGAGGCTAGCTGCTAGAGAGTCTGGAGAGAGAGGCTAGCTTCCAGAGAGTCTAGAGAGAGCGCTAGCTGCCAGAAAGTCTAGAGAGAGAGTGAGGCTAGCTGCCAGAGTCTGGAGAGAGAGGCTAGCTGCCAGAGAGTCTGGAGAGAGAGAGAGTCTAGCTGCCATAGAGTCTGGAGAGAGAGATGCTAGCTACCCGAGAGTCTGGAGAGACGGAGAGAGAGGGAGAGGCTAGCTGCCAGAGAGTCTAGAGAGAGAGATGCTAGCTGCCATAGAGTCTGGAGAGAGAGAGGGGCAGAGGCTAGCTGCCAGAGAGTCTGGGGAGAGAGAGAGGCTAGCTGCCAGAGAG
Organism: Salmo salar; assembly: GCF_965601325.2. Classification (NCBI taxonomy): domain Eukaryota; kingdom Metazoa; phylum Chordata; class Actinopteri; order Salmoniformes; family Salmonidae; genus Salmo; species Salmo salar. Next base: position 86,935,383 of record NC_138299.1, read on the forward strand.
TCTGGAGAGAGAGATGCTAGCTGCCAGAGAGTCTAGAGAGAGAGAGAGAGGCTAGCTGCCAGAGTCTGGGGAGAGAGAGAGGCTAGCTGCCAGAGAGTCTGGGGAGAGAGAGAGGCTAGCTGCCAGAGAGTCTGGAGAGAGAGGCTAGCTGCCAGAGAGTGTAGAGAGAGAGGCTAGCTGCCAGAGAGTCTGGAGAGAGAGAGACTAGCTGCCAGAGAGTCTGGAAAGAGAGAATGGCTAGCTGCCAGAGAGTCTGGAGAGAGAGGCTAGCTGCCAGAGAGTCTAGAGAGAGCGCTAGCTGCCAGAGAGTCTAGAGAGAGAGCGAGGCTAGCTGCCAGAGAGTCTGGAGAGAGAGATGCTAGCTGCCAGAGAGTCTGGAGAGAGGGAGAGTCTAGTTACCAGAGAGTCTGGCGAGAGAGAGGCTAGCTGCCAGAGAGTCTAGAGAGTCTAGCTGCCAGAGTCTAGAGAGAGAGATTCTAGCTACCAGAGAGTCTGGCGTGAGAGAGAGGCTAGCTGCCAGAGAGTCTGGAGAGAGGGGCTAGCTGCCAGAGAGTCTGGGGAGAGAGAGAGGCTAGCTGCCAGAGAGTCTGGGGAGAGAGAGAGGCTAGCTGCCAGAGAGTCTGGAGAGAGAGGCTAGCTGCCAGAGAGTCTGGAGAGAGAGAGGCTAGCTGCCAGAGAGTCTGGGGAGAGAGGCTATCTGCCAGAGTCTGTCTCCTTCTCCTGGGAGGGAGGGTACTGATCTTCAAGGCCACTGACTACATGGGTCCACCACCTTATGAATTACTGTAGGACTGCCTTCTTGACTTTTTTAATGGCACAGGAATGAATGGAACTCGTCCCTGATCCTGGATAGCAATCATTATTTCGCAAAAGTGTATTCAAGGGCTATGAACTATAGGACTATATTCACTGAAGGGTGGAAGCTAAATGCTATTATGTGTATTTTTGCCAAATTATTTCCATACTCTATTTACTTTAATAAAACTATCTGCGCATTGATTATGGATTTTCAGCTTTTACGCATAAATACATACATTAAGCATAAGTGTCAGATATCGCCCTGATATACAGGAATTGAGTCCTGTTTAACTTTTAGTATAATTATGGCTACAATGTGAAACACCAGCTTTTTATAATCGGTACCAGAATTCTGCTTTAAAATAGGTTTTGAAAGGCTTTGCCATGCTCATATAAGGAGCTCTTTCCTGCCCACTGATGATTGACAATCTTATACGTATTGCGCAATCACCTTTTGTACATGGCCTTCTGGCCATGGCCTTCTCGTGGTTTCACGGACTTGAGTAATATGTCTGCCATTCCACCTGACGCAAGCCTGCATCTGTCGGCAGCTCCATTTGTTGTTTTGCACCTTTTATTATTGTGTTGTGTACATCGTGTGCTAAAGTACCAGCATCAAACAGTGGAGCACAGTTTCCATAGATGGAAAATTAATATTGTGAAAGTCAATAGTGATTATCTTTTACAGACTTGCGCAGCACTCCACACTGTAAACTAAGCACTGACTAATCCACTATACCTTACTAAACATCGAAGAGGAAAAGGTTATGCAAACCCTATATAAACCTGGCAAAGTACACTGCTATAACCCAAAATGATACCATCAGAGGGCTAAAGCCCAGACCATACTATTTCAAACTATACTGAACAAAAATATAATGTAAAGTGTAAATATAATGTAAAATGTAAAGTGTTGGTCCCAAGTTTTATGAGCTGAAATGAAATATCCAACACATTTTCCATATGCACAAAAGGCATATTTCTCTCAAATGTTGTGCACAAATTTGTTTACATCCCTGTTGGTGTGCATTTCTCCTTTTCCAAGATAATCCACCCACCTGACAGGTGTGGCATATCAAAAAGCTGATTAAACAGCATGATCCTTACACAGGTGCACCTTGTGCTGGGGACAATAAAAGGCCACTCTAAAATGTGCAGTTTTGTCACACAACATAATGCCACAGATCTCCCAAGTTTTGAGGGAGCGTGCAATTGGAATACTGGCTGCAGCAATGTCCACCAGAGCTGTTGTCAGATAATTCAATGTTAATTTCTCTACCATAATCCGCCTCGAACGTTGTTTTAGAGAATGTGGCAGTACGTCTTACCGGCCTCACAACCGAAGACTGCGTGACCACGCCAGCCTAGGACCTCCACATCCGGCTTCTTCACCTGTGGGTTCGTCCGAGACCAGCCACCTGAACAGCTGATGAAACTGTATTTATGTCTGTAATAAAACCCTTTTGTGGAATCCATAGACTAGGGCCTAATACATTTATTTCAATTGACTGATTTCCTTATATAAACTGTAACTCAGTAGAATTGTTGAAATTGTTGCGTTTCTATTTTTGTTCAGTATATATCACACTACATCAGTGGTTGGTCTGTACTCACCCTGCACTTATCTGGTCTCCTTACCATTATGGAATGATGTCCCCTCTCCTGCCTATATCATCACTGCTCATCACTCATCACTTTTTATGGTAGTTCTCCAAAGGTCTCTCAACTTCAACCCTGAGAGTCAAACCATCCCAGACCTCGCGACTCTTTTGCTTTCCAGGTGAAGAGTCACATTATACATAACCAAGGTGGCATTGATTTCATTTGGGACGCAGCAATGTTTTGTCAGCCACTGCTTCAGCAGTCACACAAAGATGATTTACAGAAGAGTCGCATATCTGTAATGACATATTTTGAGGTCAAAGGAAACCTTGAACATGACTGCTCTTACTTATATAAGACCGTACTAGGCCATGTACCATCATGAAGCGTACCATGTACAGTGAGTCGCCTACATCACATATTCCATAACATCACACCAGTGTTCTCACAGTCTGAGTAGAATTACTAGTAGCTTATTCAAATTCATACATTTAAAAAAGTATTAATAACTCCAATTGGTCAAAGAAAGAGAATTTATCCCCTCCTCATTTAACACAGAAAACCATTAACCATCAGCTGAGATAAAAAAAATACATATTATTAGGTGGGTGCTTATAGCTGTCCTATTTCACACATGTTCAACTGTATATTAATAAACATGAGTGAATTGGAAATGTGTTTTTTGCACATCCCAACTCATCAAAACACCCTCAGAGAGTAATGTCACAGCCAGGGTCTGCCATTATCAACGGCGATCCTAGATCAATTAGGTTTAAGTGCCTTGCTTGAGAGCACGTTGACAGATTTCTCATCTTCTCAGGGATTTGAACTAGCGATCTTTCAGTTACAGGCCCACTGCTCTAACCGCTAGGCTACCTGCCGCGAGCAAACAGCCAGGCAAGCTAACCTGCCATGAGGCAGCAGCATGTATCCAATACATCATTCAAAGAAAGATAGGGAATATCTCACCAGACATGAAGAGCGAGACACACTACGTGATAGAATGAAAACACATCCGTGATGTTTTATGTAGCTCCTCTCCCTATATCTGTTTTCTGGGCGGCGGCACAGCAGATTTCACTGCATTGACTTGCAGGGTTAAGGTCCGACAAGTGTGATCCTGGTTTCTGGAGGCAAAAGACGTGACAGAGTCAACCCCTGCCTGTCCAAGCAGCGCTGCTGCGGTTTGAGCTATTTTCAGATGCAGACATGTACGTCTAGGGGCTGGAAAGTTACTCTTGGGGCTCTCTCTGGGGAAAAGTGACACACAGCATACCACAGAATATACACAGGAACACATTTGTGGGTATACAAACATTTGCGCTATGCAGGTTATGGGGCATTTTTGGTAAATCAACACCATTGGAACCTGTGAAAGATAGTAGCCAAGGTACAGAGAGGGATTTCAAGGTCTTGAGATTCAGGTGCTGAACCTCCGGAGGCAACACACACACACACACACACACACACACACACACACACACACACACACACACACACACACACACACACACACACACACACACACACACACACACACACACACACACACACACACACACAAAAGTGAGGAAATGAAGCAATTAAAAGGAATGCCGGAATGCAGTTTCTTGTCAAGTTCGAAAGGGAAACTTATATGTGGGTGCTGTGCAGCATTTCTTCAAGGCTGACCGTATTACATCAGATCTATTTTTACCAGTGACGTTCATGACTGATGACAGCGGCGATCCGTCAGTGAGACCACCACAGTTCAGGCTACAGGGAGACAGGTTAGACCCTTAAAAACGTGACACAAATGTCAGGAGGTTGACAGCTTTTCAAGCGACTGTTGGCCAGCACTGTATCAAATCATCAAATCAAATGTTATTGGTGGCGTACACATATTTTGCAGATGTTACTGCAGATGCAGCGAAATGCTTATGTTTCTATCTCCAACAGTGCAGTAATACCTAACAATACAAAACAATAAACAAAGACAACAATTAAGAAATATCAGAACAAGCAATGTCCAAATCCAGAATATAAATATAAATGTATATTTATATTATATGACTTTTTCCACATTTTGTTACGTTACAGCCTTATTCTAAAATGGATTAAATAAAAACATTTCCTTAGCAGTCTATTCACAGGTAGCCTAGTGGTTAGAGCGTTGGACTAGTAAACAGAAAGGATGCAAGATCAAATCCCCGATCTGACAAGGTGAAAATCTGTTGTTCTGCCCCTGATCAAGGCAGTTAACCCACTGCTCCTAGGCTGTCATTGAAAATAAGAAATTGTTCTTAACAGACTTGCCTAATTAAATGAAGGTATAATAAAAAAAATACACCATAATGACAAAGTGAAAACAGGTTCTTAAAATATTTTGCTATTAAAAAACATCTAAAAATAAATACCTTATTTACATAAGTATTCAGACCCTATGTTATGAGACTCGAAATTGAGCTCAGGTGCATCCTGTTTCCATTGATCATCCTTGAGATGTTTATACAACTTGATTGGAGAACACCTGTGGTAAATTCAATTGATTTGACATGATTTGGAAAGGCACACACGTGTCTATATAAGGTCCCACAGTTGTCAGAGCAAAAACTAAGCCATGAGGTCAAAGGAATTGTCCGTAGAGCTCTGAAACAGGATTGTGTCGAGGTACAGATCTGGGGAAGGGTACCAAAAGATTTGTAGCATTGAAGGTAACCAAGAACACATTGGCCTCCATCATTCTTAAATGGAAGAAGTTTGGAACCACCAAGACTCTTCCTAGAGCTGGCCGCCCAGCCAAACTGAGCAATAGGGGGAGAAGGGCCTTGGTCAGGGAGTTGACCAAGAACCCGACAGTCACTCTGACAGAGCTCCAGAGTTCCTCTGTGGAGATGGGAGAACCTTCCAGAAGGACAACCATCTCTGCAGCATTCCACCAATTGGGCATTTATGGTAGAGTGGCCAGACGGAAGCCACTCCTCAGTAAAAGACACATGACAGCCCGCTTGGAGTTTACCAAACGGCACCTAAAGACTCTCAGACCATGAGAAACAAGATTCTCTGGTCTGAAGAAACCAAGATTGAGCTCTTTGGAATGAATGCCAAGAGTTATGTCTGGAAGAAACCTGGCAACATCCCTACGGTGAAGCATGGTGGGGCAGCATCATGCTGTGGGGATGTTTTTCAGCAGCAGGGACTGGGGAGACTAGTCAGGATCGAGGGAACGGAGCAAAGTACAGAGATCCTTGATGAAAACCTGCTCCACAGCGCTCAGGACCTCAGACTGGGGTGAAGGTTCACCTTCCAACAGGACAATGACCCTAAGCACACAGCCAAGACAACACAGGAGTGGCTTCGAGACAAGTCTCTGAATGTCCTTGAGTGGCCCAGCCAGAGCCCGGACTTGAACCCGATCGATCATCTCTGGAGTGACCTGAAAATAGCTGTGCAACAATGCTCCCCATCCAACCTGACAGAGCTTGAGAGGATCTGCAGAGAAGAATGGGAGAAACTCCCCAACTACAGTTGTGCCAAGCTTGTAACGTCATACCAAGAAGACTTGAGGCTGTAATTGCTGCCAAAGGTGCTTCAACAAAGTACTGAGTAAAGGGTCTGAATACTTATATAAATGTGATATTTTTATATATTTTTATAAATTAGCAAAAATAAATCTAAACCTGTTTTTGCTTTGTCATAATGGGGTATTGTGTATAGATTGATGAGGGGGAAAAAAAGATTTAATACCTTTTAGAATAAGGCCGTGACCTAACAAAATGTGGAAAAAGTTAAGGTGTCTGAATACTTTCCCATAGGTACTGTATATAGTGTTGAGAATAGACAGTATGGACAGTATATGAATAGAAAAGGTGTGTATAACAGTAGTTATATAGGATGAGCCTTGACTAGAATATAGTATATACATATGAAGTGGGTAAAACAGTATGTAAACATTATTAAAGTGACCAGTGTTCCATGACCATGTACATAAGGCAGCAGTCTCTAAGGTTCAGGGTAGAGTACCTGGTGTTAGCCTGCTAGTAACAGTCTCTAAGGTACAGGGTACAGTACCTGGTGTTAGCCTGCTAGTAACAGTGTCTAAGGTACAGGGTAGAGTACCTGGTGTTAGCCTGCTAGTAACAGTCTCTAAGGTTCAGGGTACAGTACCTGGTGTTAGCCTGCTAGTAACAGTCTCTAAGGTTCAGGGTAGAGTACCTGGTGTTAGCCTGCTAGTAACAGTCTCTAATGTACAGGGTACAGTACCTGGTGTTAGCCTGCTAGTAACAGTGTCTAAGGTACAGGGTAGAGTACCTGGTGTTAGCCTGCTAGTAACAGTCTCTAAGGTTCAGGGTAGAGTACCTGGTGTTAGCCTGCTATTAACAGTGTCTAAGGTACAGGGTAGAGTACCTGGTGTTAGCCTGCTAGTAACAGTGTCTAAGGTACAGGGTAGAGTATCTGGTGCTAGCCTGCTAGTAACAGTGTCTAAGGTACAGGGTAGAGTACCTGGTGCTAGCCTGCTAGTAACAGTGTGTAAGGTTCAGGGCAGGGTGCTGGGCGGAGGCTGACTAGTGATGACTATTTAACAGTCTGATGGCCTGGAGATAGAAGCTGTTTATCAGTCTCTTGGTCCCAGATTTGATGCACCTGTACTGTCTCCACCTACTAGATGGTAACGGGGTGAACAGGCCATGGCTCGGCTGGCATTTATTTGCTGTTTGAAGTGAAAGACAGATGATAATTACATTTCAAAATAGGGCAATAACGTTTCACAATGAGGATGTTATTAATTCATGCTGAATTCCCAAAGGTATAAACTGATGGCTTTAAACCAAATAGTCTCTATGGCAGTGAGGATAATAACCTACAGTTATAAGTCACATCTAAATGTATTGCAACTTGAAATATGATTGCAAGGATACTGTATCACTCACAGTCCACAAAGTAAGTGTGCTCCACAATAAGTCAATGCTGGATAGAAATCTGCCTGGTCAGATCTGGTGTGCGTCCCAAATTGCACCCTATTCCCTATGTAGTGCACTACTTTTGACCAGGGCCCATAGGGCTCTGGTCAAAAGGCTTGCACTGTGTAGGGAATAGGGTGCCATTACAGCAAATCTGTAAACGATTGGCAGGCAGTGGCACCAACAAGCCTGGACATGGTGGGGGCCATGACAGACGTCTCCTGGAAGAGGAACTCCCCCTTCACCCAAGAGGTCACAGAATGTGCCATGACTGAAGGTGTCAGCACAAACATGTTCCAAAGAAACCTGTGCAATAAAACCAACATCACTCATATTCTCCTGCCGAGGATAGCTACACCATTAAAAAAGGACAGACTGATATTTTAGGGATGATCAGGTACAGAGCCATGGAGTAGGCTAGCCTACCAAGAGGTAGGCTAGCGACTCCATACAAGTGGATGGCTCTTTGTAGCAGTAAAGGCATTTGTCAGTTTATACCCTTAGGAATTCAGCATGAATGAATAACATTCTCAATGTGAAATGTCATTATCCTTTTTTACATTTATTTAATTATTATCTGTGTTTGGACTTCAAACAGCAAAGAAATGTAACTTTCTCTACTCGACTACTCGAGCCAATGTAAATGAACCTAATGGCATTCAAAATGGTGGAGGAAAAAATACATCAATCAGCACACAGGTATATGACATTGCTCTTTCCCCTGATGTCCTGTCCATCTACACACCCCATGATCTATACACACACACTAACTGGCTGACAGCAAGTACCAGGGGAGAGCTACAGTACTGTATATATTATCAAGTGGCAGCTGTTTCATTCCACACAGCCCCTAAGGGAGAAATCCTTTATATGACTTATTGACCATTGACAGTGATGGTCACTTCCTGATGATAATTTTAAAAAATTGACAAAATCGTTTTTACTTTCATGTGTAGGAATATGACAACACTATGAGGAGTTGGATATCTGATAGTTGTCAAAGGCTGATGTGTATCCAGTTCTATGTGTGCCTGTATTATAGGACGATGTATGGCCAAACCTATGAATGGAAGGTATGAATCTGTGGTATGCATTAATGCTTCACAGTGATGAATACCAAATGGCACTGTCACGGATCCCTCTGGAACATTACGCACACCTGGCCCCTATTCCCTGTGATTAGTAATTGTATAAGTGTGCCCTTGGTTTACCAGTGTCCTGTTGATTATTGGTACAATGTCCATTGTTTCGTGTGAGTACCTGTGCTATGTTGTTTTGGCTTTCGTGCCCTTGTGGAATGAGCAGATGATTACGGGTCTCGTCCCGTGTGTGCGTGTGTGTTATTTATTCGAGGTACTCCTCGCTCTTTTGTTTGGGTTTCAACCCTGTGTGTTGTATATGTGTTTGTTTGGTCTTCGTCCCCGTGCCTGTACATAGCACGCTGTAATTTGGGTAAAGAAATCAAAAAAACGATTACACATTCCTGCGCCTGTCTCCCGACCCTTTATACCAAAGTGACAGGCACCATATTCCCTATATAGTGCACTACTTTTGACAAGACCCCTATGGGCCTTTGTCGAAAGTAGTGTATTACAAAGGGAAGAGAGTACCATTTGGAGTTGAAGTAGCTTCACACATTGTGAGTGCTATAATTCAAGTTTTGGTCTAATTTGTTTCTATACATCTGTATACGGTATAATGGTAGTTTAATTCAATGACCTTGGCACTCTATTCTCATAGGGCTTGACATAGAACATGTGTTGGTTAGTCTAGTGTGCTGTATGATAACATATAACATAATATATGTATGATATGATGTCACAATATGACAGTCCTTGATGTAATCTTACCTGGAATAACTCATTCTTGATCGTTGAATATTAGAAATATAACGCAAGGATGTTTGACATGTCTGGCATGTTCTAGTCATAGTTTACATTTTAAACATTTGAATTGAATTCACTGTTATTACATAGGCCTAGCTGTCACTTCACTTTATCACCTAGGTCTAATCTAATGCGTGACCAAATCTAGGCAGTTCGATCATTTTGATGCAGAAGAACACTTGCGAACATAACAAATGAACACGTTTTAAAATGGACCTTTGATAGGGTACAATCCCTTTGTTTACAACACAACAATACTACCGGTGTTATATTTGATCAGCCAAAATGAATTATTTGAAGTCACATCGCTTCAACTGCTCTGAAAATAATGAACCCATTTAATCCCATGTAATAATGGGACAATGCGTCACGTGAATGACCGTATGCTGGAGTTATACAACACTTCCCTTAATGTTACAACATTTTAACTCTGTACAACTGTGTCAGCTTTGAGCACAGTGGTACAGTATACCAGTGCAAAAATAATGTATATTTAGATAACTTTCCAGCGCGTGATTAGTCAGTAGCATAGTTAAATACCCGTGATACAGAACGTTTATCCTACCTCTATCGTGCCCATTGCCACAATAAATATACTTACCAATAATTGCCACCGTGTGTTCCTTTGACCCTGAAATACAATGCGCAAATATTTTTCCACAAATGATTTATAGACTATATGCACCTGTTTTTGAGGAGTCAGTCAGGCAGGCAGGCAGTCCATGGAGCGCGAACACTGCTGTTGGATCAGTTGCCTAGTATGGGATGAGTTCGATATCTATTCCGACAGCATCCCAAACCAGCTTCCGCAAGACAATACGCAGCTCCACAAATACTTCACAGAAGATAATCAGTTTTCCCCAACCGTAAAAGCAGTGCACGGTCGGGAAACTGTGCAACACACAAAATAAATGATTGCTATCCAACCTGTATGCCTGTGTGTATTTCAAGAATAGAATCCTTGTTTTAATACCGCAGTACAATATTCTATTCCCCGGAGAGCAAAAATGGCTGTGTCGCCCAACACAAGATCAGTCATTGGTGCAGCGCTGGTTTTCGTAGTCATGGAAACAACCAACAGTTCAATTTGTAAGGAAGGCATGCATGGCCTATCATGAACACGAGGTCCTTCTGAATGGAGAAAATCCACTTCCTTTCAGGGCATTTAAAGGTGCATGTTTTCTCAACATTTCACCCCCTCAAGAAACCAACGTGTTTGTGTTACTAATTAATGCATGCATGACCGTCACCAACTTTATGAATTAGGCCTAATTAATCCAATTTCTCTCATGCACAGTAGCCTATCAGGCAATCAGATTTACTTTGTGTGCACCATATACCCATACCTTTTCGTTCTTTATTCACTGGGCTTTAGAACAAGGTGACACTGTGCTTGAAAGAGACTAGGGGTAGGCAACTATTCAGCTGTGGGACGATTTTTGTGGAGCAAATGGCCAGGACAGAGCAATATAATAATTATAATAAAAAACCAGGCAACATGAATCATTGCTTACAAAAAAATAAACATAGCTCTTTTCACATGTTGAGCTTAAATTAAATTTAACAAAACATATTTTACCATGTATTACATTTAGAGTTCACATGTTAGCACCACCTTTCACATGTGAGGATAATAACATGTTTTCACCTCACATGTGAATTGCAGTTTCAGATGTGAAATTTGCAGTTTCACATGTTCAAAGTTCACATGTGAAAATCGAATATGCAGTTTCACATGTGAAAAATGTTCACCTGGAAATCTCACTTTCACAAGTTGAATTGCCGTTTCACATTTAAAACAACTCCACATGTAAGTTCAATAACTTGAAATTTTTTTTGCAGGTTCACATGTAATAAAACTCCACATGTGAAAATCTCAGATTTTTTTTGTCAGAGCAAATAAATTTGTACACTGCAAATTGACCATAACTAAGCTCAAAGAGAGACTGAATTTGAAAATAACAATCATTTCACACCTTCATTACATTGAGGCACCATCACATATTTGTATTTTTTTATTTGTGGGAATACTTTCATAAATATATATATTTTTAATCTGAAATCTTGGTGATTTTACAGTCTTTAAAAAGTAAAAGAAAATGTGGGGGACAAAGAAATTGACTTTAGGGCTGGGCTTAACAATACTTGTATCATATGAAAGAGTGCCCAGAACCCAAAGTTATTTTTTGTAACTCTGTATCTATTCTCCACTCTCCCACCCCTACCCCACCACAGTGTGGGTGAGCCTGTCCTGTCCTGCTGAAGACGTAGTGGGATTGTGATGACGGGTGAGTGATCTGCCATATCACTTAGTGGTTCAGTATCTGGTTGTGTTTCAAAATACAACCTATAATTATGCCTCTCCCCTGGTCCACTTCAGAGCTATTTAACCTGCATATGTGCCAAGTAGCTAGCGGATAAAACGCTATTGAAACATTTCTATGTTCTTATCTTTGCCTTTCTCAGACTCCTAACTGCCACGTCCATCTGATAACAGCCTTTATCACAATTCTAAATAGACTTGTTTTGGAGTGGAGTGATCATGCTGAAATTCTAAAGTCAATCATACATTTTCCTCTTTGTTCTGTTGGATGGCCAACCTTATGGTTCAATTGAAAAAGTATGTAGGCCTGCGGTACTACCTACAGTAAGCTAAGTGGAGGGAGGGTGATGTTGTGACAGCCATGTATCAAAGTGCACAGGACAGTTGTGATAAACAGAAGCCATGTTGGCCAGACCCGACCACACAGCATCCCATAAAAGGTTAAACAATTGTAACACTTGAGACAGGAGATAATGTCCAGTTGAAGAGTAGCTCACTGATCAGAACATGGTGGTTCTGTTAGAATCGGTCTTGTTATGCTCGACTCTTTGAGCCCTTCTCCTTAATGTCAGTATGGGGTCCGAGGTTAAGGTACTCAATATGCATATCTGCTGAATTACACGTGAGAGGCTATGACCTGAAGTGAACAATTGAGTCAATATTTCCATTGATTGTCCTTGACTCCAGGTTACTGAATTTATACAGAGGTTAACAACCCTAGCTACTGAACCTATGAGGACACAATTGGACTATTCAGAACTTCAGATTGCATCAGGTGGATAATTCTGCAATATTTTCTTGTTTCATTACTCTACAAATAATTTGCTCATTTATTGCTAATTTGCATTTTGGGTATACTGTATCCTAGTATCTGCTGTTGCAGCGCCTGTCCAACCACACATCTAAATTTATCCTTCATGCTGTCAACTTTCTCCTGCAACACCATGTCCACAGAGAGGTGATACTATGTACTGCCAAGAGATTGTCTCTGTGAGATCAGAAAATGAAACAAGAACAAAAATACTGAATGTTTACTGTAAGTGAAACATGACTTACTGTAATTTTTCACTTACACTTCAAAGGCTTGTGGAGCAAAGTGTCAATTTAGAGAAGTAAATTATTACATCTGTATTTACTGCAACAAACAGAATGGAGGAGCATCTCTGAAAAATACCCCCTTTTCTCAGTTTCAAAAGCAAGCACTCTAACTCTTTGGCTGGCACAGACACAAAAGTGAAATCTTCAGGCTGAGATAGACGTGGCTGGTGCCAGTTAGAGCCGGGGCCCTGGGCGGGCGGACTTACCTTGGCCAGCTGACAGGTTCAGTGCTGCCCCGTGGTTATCTCCTCTCCATTTCACACCGCCCCTGAAGTGCTAAGCCAGGGATGCATCCCAAATGGCACCCTATTCCCTACATTGCACTGCTTATGACCAGAACTCTATGGGCCCTGGGCAAAAGTAGTGCACTACATAGAGAATAGGGTGCCATTTGGGATGCAGAATGCCACAGACCCCTGGCCAAACAACATCCTATCCATCCACCCTGGATTTACAGCACTCTGTCCCGAAGCCCGTTCACTGTCCTAGCAGATTTTGTGATTTTTCCTGTGATTATATCAAAATAGATGTGATGAAAGTAGACCACGGCAGAAACATGTACATGCACTGATTTTGTTCGTCCTTGTTTAGTGTGAGCTGTGAAAATAGCGCATAAAAGCATAGAAAGGACAGTGTAAATGATATAGACACATTAAAAGTAGAGATTAGCAGCGAAGGGCATTGAAACATAAGCCCCAAATCTTTCTGGGACGTTTTGGGGATGACACAGATCCTTTCTGTGTTAATCTCTCTCACATGGATATGAAACACTTACTTTCTCCCTTTTCTGATGCTGGACATCTAGGTTGGTCTGTCTGCCTGTTTGCCGGAGAAGACATACTGTACAGTTTTACACACACACTTGTGTCTATGTAACAGAGTGTCATTGACTAGGCTATATCACACAAATATATATCTGTATGTGAATGTACAATTTTTTTTATCTAATTAGATTTAAACAGCACAAGAGGGAAAAAAACATTTGATGAAGGATGAATAGACATCTGTCAGTAAAATCAATATTGGCAGTTGAACCAGTGGCACCCTGTGGCTCCCTGTTGAGCCCTGTGGTACCCCGTGGAGCCCTGTGGAGCCCTGTGGAGCCCTGTGCGTGAGAGAGCCTCATCTATCAATTGCTATTGATCTACGGCAAAGGGGAAAACTAAATAGAGAATAACAGCCTCGTACTATGCATTTTTTTCAGCATAGGAGTAGAATAGTGTGGATGTGTGGATGTGCCCATCCACACTGAGATATCTAATATCTAACAGTCATCGGCGTTGTATCAATCAAAGAGCAGAAGATAGTTGAATCTATCTTCTGAAGTCAGCAGGGTAAGAAGTGTAATCTATAACAGTCATTCGAGTTTGTATAAGAATCTATCTTCTGAAGTCAGCAGCGTAAGAAGTGTAATCTATAACAGTCATTACAGTTTGCAAACACACCTATCAGCGTTCCAAAAAGTCCATCTACTTCATAAACTCAGTGCTTTATAGCTGAAGACATTAATCTCTTTTGAGAATTCTCTTTTTTCTCTGGTCTATTACCAAATAATGAGCCTCTGATCGTAAATCGGTTCAGGGGGCAAACTGTGCATTTAATAAAACATAATTTGTGGAGAGATATTATTACATAGACATTTGCATTTTGTCTGCTGCTCTGCTGTACTTTGGTGGGCGTCTTCATGTGTGTCTGTATGGCCAGTAGAGGAAGTGTTGTTGGAGGCAGGTTCCCACCCTTGTACAGTCCTGAAAGAGCAATGGGGGCTCAGTAATCTCAAGTGACCCCCAAAAGAGGATCAAGTTACCTCAGGATAGAGAATCCTCTGTCCACCTCACAGTGTCATGGCTGTCTCCCATTTGTTCGCCCCACCACTCACACACAAAGTCTCTTCAAATGTAATTGGAATCTGGCTACACAGAATACAATGACAATGGGAAGAGCAGCACTACTTTTGGAGCCACTGGCTGTGAAAAGCAGGTCATACCTGGATCTGAATCCACATACACAATGCCCACCCCTACCCATACAGAGCCATGGGAAGGATACACAGGAAACCAAAATCAGTCAAACGTCCTGAAACCTTTCACTGGTGGGCTAGAGTTTCAGAAACGATGACGACAAACGCTCTGTCATGGTTCTAGGGAAGCCCACTGGTGAACATACGCTTGCACTGTTATCTGAAAATGTTCTTCAGGTTTTTAGATAAACAGGATGGTTAAAAGCCCATGTTAATAAAAAAACGGTGTATCAGCTTTTAAATGTTTTGTCCAAGTCGAGATATACAGCGCAAAGAAAAAATGTAAGTTTACTCTACAGATGTAGGATCTTAATTTGAGCTAGTTTGCTACAACAGGAAAATAATCCTGCAGCAACAGGTAATGTGAATTATTATGTGGATTATAATTAATGGACATTTTTGGTAGGGCAAACTTTTTAAAGTGGAAATTACAAACTTTAGAATACTTTTTTAAACCTTGAATACACTACAAGTTAGCATTTCCTACATGAAAATTATCTGCAACTAAAAAGTGATAAAATGAAGATCCTACACATGATTAATGTTAGATGCTGTACAATATCACTGTACTTTGACATCATTAACTGTGCTCACTGCAGTGAGTGAAAACGGTCACTGAGTGGTCTCTCAGATGGGAATACTGTATAGGATTATATGAAAAACACAAAACTATTTACAATGACGTAAAACACACGTCTTATCGTTCTGTGAGTTGTTAATTAGGTTTAAACAGGTAGACATGCTGTCTGTTTGTCATAATGCCTTGATGTTTTAAAAGTGTCCTGTGTCCAGGTCACCCTTTCTGACCTCAATGGGACTTCCTGGCTAAATAAAGGTTAAATAAATAATCAAATACAATAAATTAATAAATAAGCCTGCATCTCAGCAGGGGCAAGTAATCCGGTTATTGATTACTCCTGGCTGCATCTGATTTGCTATTTGTCAAACAAATAAGACCTCTGTTCCACAACCCGCTCTGCACAATGGCTATGTTTATATAGGGTAATCTGAAGTGTCTAACACTGGGAATAATGTAGCCTTGATGGTATGAGTCACTGTAGGCAGGTCACAGAGACTAGAAATACTCCATACACAATCTGCCAAATCTGAAAAGATTTCAGCATGGGCCCTCAGATCCTCAAAAAGTTCTACAGCTGCACAATCAAGAGCATACTGGCTGGCTGCATCCCCACTTGGTATGGCAACTGCTTGGCATTCAACTGCAATGCGCTACAGAGGGTAGTGTGTATGGCCCAGTACATCACTGGGGCTGAGTTCCAAACCATCCAGGACCTCTATACCAGACGGTATCAGAGGAAGGACCCAAAAATTGTCAAGGACTTCAGTTACCAAAGCTCTGTTCTCTCTGCTACCGCACAGCAAGCCGTACCAGTGTACCAAGTCTGGAACCAAAAGGACCCTGAACAGCTTCTACACCAAAGCCTTAAGACTTCTAAACAAGATGACTTAATAGCTAATCAAATGGCAACCCATGGTGGACATGGTGGCTGGTTCATTCCTGTAGCCCTGCAGCCTGGCAGGAAGGTCATGTTCTGTGATAGGGACATGGTGGCTGGTTCATTCCTTTAGCCCTGCAGCCCAGCAGGAAGGTAATGTTCTGTGATAGGGACATGGTGGCTGGTTAATTCCTGTAGCCCTGCAGCCCAGCAGGAAGGTCATGTTCTGTGATAGGGACATGGTGGCTGGTTCATTCCTTTAGCCCTGCAGCCCAGCAGGAAGGTCATGTTCTGTGATAGGGAAATCAAATCAAATCAAATCAAATTTATTTTTATATAGCCCTTCGTACATCAGCTGATATTCTCAAAGTGCTGTACAGAAACCCAGCCTAAAACCCCAAACAGCAAGCAAAGCATGTGAAAGAAGCACGGTGGCTAGGAAAAACTCCCTAGGAAAAACTCCCTAGAAAGGCCAAAAACCTAGGAAGAAACCTAGAGAGGAACCAGGCTATGAGGGGTGGCCAGTCCTCTTCTGGCTGTGCAGGGTGGATATTATAACAGAACATGGTCAAGATGTTAAAATGTTAAAATGTTCATAAATGACCAGCATGGTCAAATAATAATAATCATAGTAGTTGTCGAGGGTGCAACAAGCACGTCCGGTGAACAGGTCAGGGTTCCATAGCCGCAGGCAGAACAGTTGAAACTGGAGCAGCAGCACGGCCAGGTGGACTGGGGACAGCAAGGAGTCATCATACCAGGTAGTCCTGAGGCATGGTCCTATGGCTCAGGTCCTCCGAGAGAAAGACAGAAAGAGAGAAAGAGAGAATTAGAGAGAGCATATTTAAATACACACAGGACACCGGATAAGACAAGAGAAATACTCCAGATGTAACAGACTGACCCTAGCCCCCCGACACATAAACTACTGCAGCATAAATACTGGAGGCTGAGACAGGAGGGATCAGAAGACACTGTGGCCCCATCCGATGATACCCCCGGACAGGGCCAAACAGGCAGGATATAACCCCACCCACTTTGCCAAAGCACAGCCCCCACACCACTAGAGGGATGTCTCCAACCACCAACTTACCGTCCTAAGACAAGGCCGAGTATAGCCCACAACGATCTCCGCCATGTTACAACCCAAGGGGGGGGGCACCAACCCAGACAGGAAGACCACGTCAGTGACTCAACCCACTCAAGTGACGCACCCCTCCCATGGATGGCATGGAAGAACACCAGTAGGCCAGTGACTCAGCCCCTGTAAAAGGGTTAGAGGCAGAGAATCCCAGTGGAAAGAGGGGAACCGGCAAGGCAGAGACAGCAAGGGCGGTTCGTTGCTCCAGCCTTTCCGTTCACCTTCACACTCCTGGGCCAGACTATACTTAATCATAGGACCTACTGAAGAGATAAGTCTTCAGTAAAGACTTAAAGGTTGAGACTGAGTCTGCGTCTCTCACATTGGTAGGCAGACCATTCCATAAAAATGGAGCTCTATAGGAGAAAGCCCTACCTCCAGCCGTTTGCTTAGAAATTCTAGGGACAATTAGGAGGCCTGCGTCTTGTGACCGTAGCGTACGTGTAGGTATGTACGGCAGGACCAAATCGGAAAGATAGGTAGGAGCAAGCCCATGTAATGCTTTGTAGGTTAGCAGTAAAACCTTGAAATCAGCCCTTGCCTTAACAGGAAGCCAGTGTAGGGAGGCTAGCACTGGAGTAATATGATCAAATTTTTTGGTTCTAGTCAGGATTCTAGCAGCCGTATTTAGCACTAACTGAAGTTTATTTAGTGCTTTATCCGGGTAGCCGGAAAGTAGAGCATTGCAGTAGTCCAGCCTAGAAGTAACAAAAGCATGGATTAATTTTTCTGCGTCATTTTTGGACAGAAAATTTCAGATTTTTGCAATGTTACGTAGATGGAAAAAAGCTGTCCTTGAAACAGTCTTGATATGTTCTTCAAAAGAGAGATCAGGGTCCAGAGTAACGCCGAGGTCCTTCACAGTTTTATTTGAGACGACTGTACAACCATCCAGATTAATTGTCAGATTCAACAGAAGATCTCTTTGTTTCTTGGGACCTAGAACAAGCATCTCTGTTTTGTCCGAGTTTAAAAGTAGAAAGTTTGCAGCCATCCACTTCTTTATGTCTGAAACACAGGCTTCTAGCGAGGGCAATTTTGGGGCTTCACCATGTTTCATTGAAATGTACAGCTGTGTGTCGTCCGCATAGCAGTGAAATTTAACATTATGTTTTCGAATGACATCCCCAAGAGGTAAAATATATAGTGAAAACAATAGTGGTCCTAAAACGGAACCTTGAGGAACACCGAAATGTACAATTGATTTGTCAGAGGACAAACCATTCACAGAGACAAACTGATATCTTTCCGACAGATAAGATCTAAACCAGGCCAGAACTTGTCCATGTAGACCAATTTGGGTTTCCAATCTCTCCAAAAGAATGTGGTGATCGATGGTATCAAAAGCGGCACTAAGATCTAGGAGCACGAGGACAGATGCAGAGCCTCGGTCTGACGTCATTAAAAGGTCATTTACCACCTTCACAAGTGCAGTCTCAGTGCTATGATGGGGTCTAAAACCAGACTGAAGTGTTTCGTATACATTGTTTGTCTTCAGGAAGGCAGTGAGTTGCTGTGCAACAGCTTTTTCTAAAATTTTTGAGAGGAATGGAAGATTCGATATAGGCCGATAGTTTTTTATAATTTCTGGATCAAGATTCGGCTTTTTCAAGAGAGGCTTTATTACTGCCACTTTTAGTGAGCTTGGTACACATCCGGTGGATAGAGAGCCGTTTATTATGTTCAACATAGGAGGGCCAAGCACAGGAAGCAGCTCTTTCAGTAGTTTAGTTGGAATAGGGTCCAGTATGCAGCTTGAGGGTTTGGAGGCCATGATTATTTTCATCATTGTGTCAAGAGATATAGTACTAAAACACTTTAGTATCTCCCTTGATCCTAGGTCCTGGCAGAGTTGTGTAGACTCAGGACAATGGAGCTTTGGAGGAATACCCAGATTTAAAGAGGAGTCTGTAATTTGCTTTCTAATGATCATGATCTTTTCCTCAAAGAAGTTCATAAATTTATTACTGCTGAAGTGAAAGCCATCCTCCATTTGCGAAGGCTGCTTTTTAGTTAGCTTTGCGACAGTATCAAAAAGGAATTTCGGATTGTTCTTATTTTCCTCAATTAAGTTGGAAAAATAGGATGATCGAGCAGCAGTGAGGGCTCTTCGATACTGCACGGTACTGTCTTCCAAGCTAGTCGGAAGACTTCCAGTTTGGTGTGGCGCCATTTCCGTTCCAATTTTCTGGAAGCTTGCTTCAGAGCTCGTGTATTTTCTGTAGCTAGTTTCTTATGACAGATGTTTTTAGTTTTTAGGGGTGCAACTGCATCTAGGGTATTGCGCAAGGTTAAATTGAGTTCCTCGGTTAGGTGGTTAACTGATTTTTGTCCTCTGACGTCCTTGGGTAGGCAGAGGCAGTCTGGAAGGGCATCAAGGAATCTTTGGGTTGTCTGAGAATTTATAGCACGACTTTTAATGCTCCTTGGTTGGGGTCTGAGCAGATTATTTGTTGCAATTGCAAACGTAATAAAATGGTGGTCCGATAGTCCAGGATTATGAGGAAAAACATTTAGATCCACAACATTTATTCCATGGGACAAAACTAGGTCCAGAGTATGACTGTGGCAGTGAGTAGGTCCAGAGACATGTTGGACAAAACCCACTGAGTCGATGATGGCTCCGAAAGCCTTTTGGAGTGGGTCTGTGGACTTTTCCATGTGAATGTTAAAGTCACCAAAAATTAGAATATTATCTGCTATGACTACAAGATCCGATAGGAATTCAGGGAACTCCGTGAGGAACACTGCATATGGCCCAGGAGGCCTGTAAACAGTAGCTATAAAAAGTGAGTGAGTAGGCTGCATAGATTTCATGACTAGAAGCTCAAAAGACGAAAACGTCATTTTTATTTTTTTTTGTAAATTGAAATTTGCTATCGTAAATGTTAGCAACACCTCCGCCTTTGCCGGATGCACGGGGGGTATGGTCACTAGTGTAACCAGGGGGTGAGGCCTCATTTAACACAGTAAATTCATCAGGCTTAAGCCATGTTTCAGTCAGGCCAATCACATCAAGATTATTATCAGTGATTAGTGCATTGACTATAACTGCCTTGGAAGTGAGGGATCTAACATTAAGTAACCCAATTTTGAGATGTGAGGTATCACAATCTCTTTCAATAATGGCAGGAATGGAGGAGGTCTTTATACTAGTGAGATTGCTAAAGCGAACACCGCCATTTTTAATTTTGCCCAACCTAGATCGAGGCACAGACACGGTCTCAATGGGGAAAGCTGAGCTGACTACGCTGACTGTGCTAGTGGCAGACTGCACTAAGCTGGCAGGCTGGCTAACAGCCTGCTGCCTGGCCTGCACCCTATTTCATTGTGGAGCTAGAGGAGTTAGAGCCCTGTCTATGTTCGTAGATAAGATGAGAGCACCCCTCCAGCTAGGATGGAGTCCGTCACTCCTCAACAGGCCAGGCTTGGTCCTGTTTGTGGGTGAGTCCCAGAAAGAGGGCCAATTATCTACAAATTCTATCTTTTGGGAGGGGCAGAAAACAGTTTTCAACCAGCGATTGAGTTGTGAGACTCTGCTGTAGAGCTCATCACTCCCCCTAACTGGGAGGGGGCCAGAGACAATTAATCGATGCCGACACATCTTTCTAGCTGATTTACACGCTGAAGCTATGTTGCGCTTGGTGACCTCTGACTGTTTCATCCTAACATCGTTGGTGCCGACGTGGATAACAATATCTCTATACTCTCTACACTCGCCAGACATGGTGGCTGGTTCATTCCTTTAGCCCTGCAGCCCAGCAGGAAGGTCATGTTCTGTGATAGGGACATGGTGGCTGGTTCATTCCTTTAGCCCTGCAGCCCAGCAGGAAGGTCATGTTCTGTGATAGGGACATGGTGGCTGGTTCGTTCCTGTAGCCCTGCAGCCCAGCAGGAAGGTCATGTTCTGTGATAGGGACATGGTGGCTGGTTCATTCCTTTAGCCCTGCAGCCCAGCAGGAAGGTCATGTTCTGTGATAGGGACATGGTGGCTGGTTCATTCCTGTAGCCCTGCAGCCCAGCAGGAAGGTCATGTTCTGTGATAGGGACATGGTGGCTGGTTCATTCCTTTAGCCCTGCAGCCCAGCAGGAAGGTCATGTTCTGTGATAGGGACATGGTGGCTGGTTCATTCCTGTAGCCCTGCAGCCCAGCAGGAAGGTCATGTTCTGTGATAGGGACATGGTGGCTGGTTCATTCCTTTAGCCCTGCAGCCCAGCAGGAAGGTCATGTTCTGTGATAGGGACACCATGTACTGTACTCTGGGAAGAGGAACAGGGAGGGCGCTGAGAGTCTGTGTGAGGGCTGACACATCTATACCTAGCAGGTAATCTTCCTATCTTGACCTTTGAGCATTTTGGAAGCTATATCACAGATTCAACTACAAAAGTTAACAATGCATCACCAATTATTAGTAGGATACTAATCATGCTAATATGAACAATACCTCAATCGCAACAGTTGAACGACCTTCATGACTTTTGTTTTGCATACTGCAATTCGCAACAATTCTATGTGCAAAAAGCACAATACATTCAAAATGGAATTTGTTTTAAAGAAGTGGTACTTTAATGCTGTTTGTTAAGAAGCTGGAACCATTACGTGACGGGGTGACTTTGGCAGCTTCCCTCTCCTTGGCACCAGAAGACTGGCCAGGTCTTAGACCAGGGGTATCAAACTCATTCCATGGAGGACCTAGTGTCCGCGGGTTTTTGTTTTTTCCTTTCAATCAAGACCTAGACAACCAGGTGAGGGGAGTTCCCTACTAATTAGTGACCTTAATTCATCAATCAAGTACATGGGAGGAGCAAAAACCTGCAGACACTCAGCCCTCTCTGGAATGAGTTTGACACGTGTCTTAGGGAGTGAAAGCCGGCTCAGCTGGGTGTAAGAATGCGTCTCAAATGGCACCCTATTCCCTATATAGTGCACCCCTTTTGACCAGAACCCTATGGGCACTGGTCAAAAGCAGAGCACTACAAAGGAAATAGGGTGCCATTTGTGATGTAGCCAAAGAGTCCCAGTAATACCCCCTATACATTCAAGCACTCTCACTCACTCATCCTATAGACTTCAGTTCACTGTGGGCCCGTCTAGACAGTAATAATGTTAGACAGCTCAGTAATCTGAAGGGTAAACAAGTTAGGAATGTACAGAGGCTGGATGATCACTCTCCCTGGATACATGAGCACTCAATAAGCCCCTCTCTCTGTCTCTTCCTTGTTTTGAATACAGATATTAAAGTCTGTTATACACGGAGTGTAAAAAACATTAGGAGCTCTTTCCATGATATAGACTGACCAGGTGAATCCAGGTGAACGCTATGATCCCTTAATGATGTCACTTGTTAAATCCACTTCAATCAGTGTAGATGTCACGGTTGTTGTCGGTGAATGAGGACCAAAACGCAGCAGGTACGTGAATGCTCATCTTGCTTTTTAATTATCTTTCAAAACGAACATACAAAATAACAAAAACACGAACGATCAACAAAAACAGTCTGGTAAGGCACAAGGCGAAACACAGAACAATCACCCACAAATCACACATACAAACACACCCTAATATATGGAACTCTCAATCAAAGGCAGATAGACAACACCTGCCTTCAACTGAGAGTCCCAACCCCAATCAACCAAACATAGAAACACACAACCTAGACTAACCATAGAATTACTAAACATAAACCAAAACCCGGAATTACTAAATTAAACACCCTTTACACAAACACACCACCCCGAACCACAGAAAACAAATACCCCCTGCCACGCCCTGACCAAACTACAAAACAATTAACCTTATATACTGGCCAGGACGTGACAGTACCCCCCCCTTAAAGGTGCTACCCCAGAAGCACCTTAACAAAAAATAACCCCAAGCAACACCAACAAAAAGTCCCCTTTTCTAAAGGGAGGGAAGGGAGGGTGGCTGCCGTCAACGACGGCACTGTGCTACACCCCCCCTCCCCAACCCACCTATTTCTGGAGGTGGCTCTGGCTCCGGCCGTTCCAGGCTGTCGGGCCACTCTGGCATCGCCGAGGGGCAGTCGGGGCAGTCTGGCAATTCGGGACAGTCTGGGCAGTCTGGCAATTCGGGACAGTCTGGGCAGTCTGGCAATTCGGGACAGTCTGGGCAGTCTGGCAATTCGGGACAGTCTGGGCAGTCTGGCAATTCGGGACAGTCTGGGCAGTCTGGCAATTCGGGACAGTCTGGGCAGTCTGGCAATTCGGGACAGTCTGGGCAGTCTGGCAATTCGGGACAGTCTGGGCAGTCTGGCAATTCGGGACAGTCTGGGCAGTCTGGCAATTCGGGACAGTCTGGGCAGTCTGGCAATTCGGGACAGTCTGGGCAGTCTGGCAATTCGGGACAGTCTGGGCAGTCTGGCAATTCGGGACAGTCTGGGCAGTCTGGCAATTCGGGACAGTCTGGGCAGTCCGGCAATTCGGGACAGTCTGGGCAGTCCGGCAATTCGGGACAGTCTGGCCACTCCGGCAGTTCAGGGCAGTCTGGCCACTCCGGCAGTTCAGGGCAGTCTGGCCACTCCGGCAGTTCAGGGCAGTCTGGCCACTCCGGCAGTTCAGGGCAGTCTGGCCACTCCGGCAGTTCAGGGCAGTCTGGCCACTCCGGCAGTTCAGGGCAGTCTGGCCACTCCGGCAGTTCAGGGCAGTCTGGCCACTCCGGCAGTTCAGGGCAGACTGGCCACTCCGGCAGTTCAGGGCAGACTGGCCACTCCGGCAGTTCAGGGCAGACTGGCCACTCCGGCAGTTCAGGGCAGACTGGCCACTCCGGCAGTTCAGGGCAGACTGGCCACTCCGGCAGTTCAGGGCAGTCTGGCCACTCCGGCAGTTCAGGGCAGTCTGGCCACTCCGGCAGTTCAGCGCAGTCTGGCCACTCCGGCAGTTCAGCGCAGTCTGGCCACTCCGGCAGTTCAGCGCAGTCTGGCCACTCTGGCAGTTCAGCGCAGTCTGGCCACTCCGGCAGTTCAGCGCAGTCTGGCCACTCCGGCAGTTCAGCGCAGTCTGGCCACTCCGGCAGTTCAGCGCAGTCTGGCCACTCCGGCAGTTCAGCGCAGTCTGGCCACTCCGGCAGTTCAGCGCAGTCTGGCCACTCCGGCAGTTCAGCGCAGTCTGGCCACTCCGGCAGTTCAGCGCAGTCTGGCCACTCCGGCAGTTCAGCGCAGTCTGGCCACTCCGGCAGTTCAGCGCAGTCTGACCTCTCTGGCGACTGTTGACTGGCGGGCAGCTCTGACGACTGTTGACTGGCGGGCAGCTCTGACGATGACTGTTGACTGGCGGGCAGCTCTGACGATGACTGTTGACTGGCGGGCAGCTCTGACGATGACTGTTGACTGGCGGGCAGCTCTGACGATGACTGTTGACTGGCGGGCAGCTCTGACGATGACTGTTGACTGGCGGGCAGCTCTGACGATGACTGTTGACTGGCGGGCAGCTCTGACGATGACTGTTGACTGGCGGGCAGCTCTGACGATGACTGTTGACTGGCGGGCAGCTCTGACGATGACTGTTGACTGGCGGGCAGCTCTGATGATGACTGTTGACTGGCGGGCAGCTCTGATGATGACTGTTGACTGGCGGGCAGCTCTGATGAAGACTGTTGACTGGCGAGGCTGGGTTGACGCACTTGTAGCCTGGTGCGTGGTGCTGGTACTGGGATTACCAGATTATGTACACGCACCTCCAGGCTAGTGCGGGGAGCGGGAACAGGACGAGTCGGACTGGGTTGACGCACTTCCGGGTCCGCACGAGAGACAGGAGCTGGAAACCCAGGGCTATGGAGGCGCACAGCCGGTCTAGATCTTACCTCCTGCACAACCCGCCTTGGCTGGATGGAACTAGTAGCCCTGTACGAGCGGGGTGCTCGTACAGGGCAGACTGGGCTGTGCAGGGGCCTGATGGTAGCCGTGCGTAGAGCGGGAGTTGGGTAGCCTGGTCCTCGGAGGCGTACCGGCGACCAGATGCGCTGCGCAGGCATCCTCCTACCAGGCTGGATGCCCGCTCTAGCACGGCACCTGCGAGGGGCTGGAATAACGCGCACCGGACTGTGCGTGCGTATGGGTGAGATAGTGCGCTCCTCAGCGAAACATAGCGCTCTCCACCCCATACGCTCCTCCATATAACCACGAGTAGCTGGCTTCCGGCTCTTCTTACGCCTAGCCAAACTACCCGTGTGCCCCCCCCCAAAATTTTCTTGGGGGTGCCTCTCGTGCTTCTCCTTCAGCGCGTACTTGGCCTCGTACCACCGCCTCTCTGCCTTGGCTGCCTCAATTTCCTCCTGCGGGCGTCGATAATCCCCAGCCTGATGCCAGGGTCCGGCCCCGTCCAGAACTTCCTCCCAAGTCCACTTCTCCCGCCAGTCCAACTCGAACTCCGTCTGCTCCTTCCTCTGCTGCTTGGTCCTTTGGTGGTGGGTGATTCTGTCACGGTTGTTGTCGGTGAATGAGGACCAAAACGCAGCAGGTACGTGAATGCTCATCTTGCTTTTTAATTATCTTTCAAAACGAACATACAAAATAACAAAAACACGAACGATCAACAAAAACAGTCTGGTAAGGCACAAGGCGAAACACAGAACAATCACCCACAAATCACACATACAAACACACCCTAATATATGGAACTCTCAATCAAAGGCAGATAGACAACACCTGCCTTCAACTGAGAGTCCCAACCCCAATCAACCAAACATAGAAACACACAACCTAGACTAACCATAGAATTACTAAACATAAACCAAAACCCGGAATTACTAAATTAAACACCCTTTACACAAACACACCACCCCGAACCACAGAAAACAAATACCCCCTGCCACGCCCTGACCAAACTACAAAACAATTAACCTTATATACTGGCCAGGACGTGACAGTACCCCCCCCTTAAAGGTGCTACCCCAGAAGCACCTTAACAAAAAATAACCCCAAGCAACACCAACAAAAAGTCCCCTTTTCTAAAGGGAGGGAAGGGAGGGTGGCTGCCGTCAACGACGGCACTGTGCTACACCCCCCCTCCCCAACCCACCTATTTCTGGAGGTGGCTCTGGCTCCGGCCGTTCCAGGCTGCCGGGCCACTCTGGCATCGCCGAGGGGCAGTCGGGGCAGTCTGGCAATTCGGGACAGTCTGGGCAGTCTGGCAATTCGGGACAGTCTGGGCAGTCTGGCAATTCGGGACAGTCTGGGCAGTCTGGCAATTCGGGACAGTCTGGGCAGTCTGGCAATTCGGGACAGTCTGGGCAGTCTGGCAATTCGGGACAGTCTGGGCAGTCTGGCAATTCGGGACAGTCTGGGCAGTCTGGCAATTCGGGACAGTCTGGGCAGTCTGGCAATTCGGGACAGTCTGGGCAGTCTGGCAATTCGGGACAGTCTGGGCAGTCTGGCAATTCGGGACAGTCTGGGCAGTCTGGCAATTCGGGACAGTCTGGGCAGTCTGGCAATTCGGGACAGTCTGGGCAGTCTGGCAATTCGGGACAGTCTGGGCAGTCTGGCAATTCGGGACAGTCTGGGCAGTCTGGCAATTCGGGACAGTCTGGGCAGTCCGGCAATTCGGGACAGTCTGGCCACTCCGGCAGTTCAGGGCAGTCTGGCCACTCCGGCAGTTCAGGGCAGTCTGGCCACTCCGGCAGTTCAGGGCAGTCTGGCCACTCCGGCAGTTCAGGGCAGTCTGGCCACTCCGGCAGTTCAGGGCAGTCTGGCCACTCCGGCAGTTCAGGGCAGTCTGGCCACTCCGGCAGTTCAGGGCAGTCTGGCCACTCCGGCAGTTCAGGGCAGACTGGCCACTCCGGCAGTTCAGGGCAGACTGGCCACTCCGGCAGTTCAGGGCAGACTGGCCACTCCGGCAGTTCAGGGCAGACTGGCCACTCCGGCAGTTCAGGGCAGACTGGCCACTCCGGCAGTTCAGGGCAGTCTGGCCACTCCGGCAGTTCAGGGCAGTCTGGCCACTCCGGCAGTTCAGCGCAGTCTGGCCACTCCGGCAGTTCAGCGCAGTCTGGCCACTCCGGCAGTTCAGCGCAGTCTGGCCACTCCGGCAGTTCAGCGCAGTCTGGCCACTCCGGCAGTTCAGCGCAGTCTGGCCACTCCGGCAGTTCAGCGCAGTCTGGCCACTCCGGCAGTTCAGCGCAGTCTGGCCACTCCGGCAGTTCAGCGCAGTCTGGCCACTCCGGCAGTTCAGCGCAGTCTGGCCACTCCGGCAGTTCAGCGCAGTCTGGCCACTCCGGCAGTTCAGCGCAGTCTGGCCACTCCGGCAGTTCAGCGCAGTCTGGCCACTCCGGCGACTGTTGAGCTGCGCGGGCAGCTCTGACGACTGTTGACTGGCGGGCAGCTCTGACGACTGTTGACTGGCGGGCAGCTCTGACGATGACTGTTGACTGGCGGGCAGCTCTGACGATGACTGTTGACTGGCGGGCAGCTCTGACGATGACTGTTGACTGGCGGGCAGCTCTGACGATGACTGTTGACTGGCGGGCAGCTCTGACGATGACTGTTGACTGGCGGGCAGCTCTGACGATGACTGTTGACTGGCGGGCAGCTCTGACGATGACTGTTGACTGGCGGGCAGCTCTGACGATGACTGTTGACTGGCGGGCAGCTCTGACGATGACTGTTGACTGGCGGGCAGCTCTGATGATGACTGTTGACTGGCGGGCAGCTCTGATGATGACTGTTGACTGGCGGGCAGCTCTGATGAAGACTGTTGACTGGCGAGGCTGGGTTGACGCACTTGTAGCCTGGTGCGTGGTGCTGGTACTGGGATTACCAGATTATGTACACGCACCTCCAGGCTAGTGCGGGGAGCGGGAACAGGACGAGTCGGACTGGGTTGACGCACTTCCGGGTCCGCACGAGAGACAGGAGCTGGAAACCCAGGGCTATGGAGGCGCACAGCCGGTCTAGATCTTACCTCCTGCACAACCCGCCTTGGCTGGATGGAACTAGTAGCCCTGTACGAGCGGGGTGCTCGTACAGGGCAGACTGGGCTGTGCAGGGGCCTGATGGTAGCCGTGCGTAGAGCGGGAGTTGGGTAGCCTGGTCCTCGGAGGCGTACCGGCGACCAGATGCGCTGCGCAGGCATCCTCCTACCAGGCTGGATGCCCGCTCTAGCACGGCACCTGCGAGGGGCTGGAATAACGCGCACCGGACTGTGCGTGCGTATGGGTGAGATAGTGCGCTCCTCAGCGAAACATAGCGCTCTCCACCCCATACGCTCCTCCATATAACCACGAGTAGCTGGCTTCCGGCTCTTCTTACGCCTAGCCAAACTACCCGTGTGCCCCCCCCCAAAATTTTCTTGGGGGTGCCTCTCGTGCTTCTCCTTCAGCGCGTACTTGGCCTCGTACCACCGCCTCTCTGCCTTGGCTGCCTCAATTTCCTCCTGCGGGCGTCGATAATCCCCAGCCTGATGCCAGGGTCCGGCCCCGTCCAGAACTTCCTCCCAAGTCCACTTCTCCCGCCAGTCCAACTCGAACTCCGTCTGCTCCTTCCTCTGCTGCTTGGTCCTTTGGTGGTGGGTGATTCTGTCACGGTTGTTGTCGGTGAATGAGGACCAAAACGCAGCAGGTACGTGAATGCTCATCTTGCTTTTTAATTATCTTTCAAAACGAACATACAAAATAACAAAAACACGAACGATCAACAAAAACAGTCTGGTAAGGCACAAGGCGAAACACAGAACAATCACCCACAAATCACACATACAAACACACCCTAATATATGGAACTCTCAATCAAAGGCAGATAGACAACACCTGCCTTCAACTGAGAGTCCCAACCCCAATCAACCAAACATAGAAACACACAACCTAGACTAACCATAGAATTACTAAACATTAACCAAAACCCGGAATTACTAAATTAAACACCCTTTACACAAACACACCACCCCGAACCACAGAAAACAAATACCCCCTGCCACGCCCTGACCAAACTACAAAACAATTAACCTTATATACTGGCCAGGACGTGACAGTAGATGATTAATGAATGAAGGATGAAGGATTTTCAAGCCTTGAGACAATTGAGACATGGATTGTGTATGTGTGTCATTAAGAGGGTGAATGGGCTAGACAAAAGATTTAAGTGCCTTCGAATCGGGTATGGAAGTAGGTGCCAGGCGCACCAAATTGTGTCAAGAACTGCAACGCTGCTGGGTTTTCCATGCTCAACAGTTTCCTGTGTGTATCAAAAATGGTCCAAAGCACATCCAGCCAACTTGACACAACTGTGGGAAGCATTGGAGTCAACATGGGCCAACATCCCTGTGGAATGCTTCCAACACCTTGTAGATGTCCATGCCTCGATAATTTACATTTTAGTCATTTAGCAGACGCTCTTATCCAAAGCGACTTACAGTAGTGAATGCATACATTTCAAACATTTTTTTTTCCTGTGCTGGCCCCCCGTGGGAATCGAACCCACAACCCTGGCGTTGCAAACACCATGCTCTACCAACTGAGCTACAGGGAAGGCTGTTCTGAGGGAAAAAGGGGAAGGTGTTCTTAATGTTTTGTCCACTCAGTGTATTTGACCTTCATGCCAGTTATCCTCCCCTCAGATATCTAGCACCATTTTAAACCAGGGATGCACCAGCCAGGCAGCACATTCTAACCCAGTACTACTCCACCTGCTGATTGTTATCCTTCATCATGACGAGTGCATTTTCTGATGGGTTACACAACAAGTTCCCATGTTTGGATCTTGAATTGAGTTTCGATTCAATTGTGTAATCACTTCCCAAGGCAGGACCTGCATATAGCCTACACGTCATCTTCAAATCCTAACCTATATATCATCTGAGAGTATTACAACATCTCTAAATATACAACCTGTTTCTTAGCACTGCTGTGTACGTTGGTAACGAAATACAGGCTTCTGGATGGGTATGAGCGCCGCTGAGCCGGCTCCCTACGAATCCAGAATCCAAGGCCCATACATTAGAACATGGTGCAAGCCAAGATATAAAAACAGATTCAGTGTCTTTCTTGTATCTGTTACTGTTGGCGCTCCCGAGTGGCACAGCTCTCTAAGGCACTGCATCTCAGTGCTAGAGGCATCATAACAGACCCTGGTTTGATTCCAGGCTGTATCACATTTGGCTGTGATTGGGAGTCCCATAGGGCGGTGCACAATTGGCCCAGTGTCGTCCGGGTTAGGGTTTGGTCAGGGTAGTCTCACGCCCTGACCTTAGAGAGCCTTTTTTATTCTCTATTTGGTTAGGTCAGGGTGTGACTTGGGTGGGCATATCTATGTTTCTATTTCTTTGTTGGCCTAGTATGGTTCCCAATCAGAGGCATCTGTTTATCGTTGTCTCTGATTGGGGATCATACTTAGGCAGCCGTTTTCCCACCTGTGTTTGTGGGTAATTATTATTTTTCTGTGAGTGTTTGTGTGCGCCACAGTTGTGTCACGTTTGATTTCTGTTTACCTGATTTTTGTGAAAGGTTTCACTTCCATTAAAGATGTGGAATTACATGCACGCTGCGCTTTGTCTCATTTATGACAGGGAGATTGAAGACGGTGATCGTGACAGGTAGGCCGTCATTGTAATTAAGAATTTGTTCTTAACTGACTTGCCTAGTTAAATAAAGGTAAAATTCAAAATAACCTCTTTATAGAATTACAACATAGTACCCTACATACCATTATGTTTAATCTCTGTTGTTGTAATGAACCCTAGAGATTAACTTCTTCTCTTCTAGTTTCAGTATTACTGTAATGAAAATGCCAGATTGTCTGCATAATCAATTAATATTCAGCTCAGACAACCATAAATACCCCATTAGACATGCCACCAGGGGTCTCTTCACAGTCCCCAAGTCCAAAACGAATTCTTGGCAACGCACAGTACTATACAGAGTCATGATCCCATGAAACTCCCTTCCATCTCCAATTACTCAAGCAAACAGCAGAATTACCTTTAAAAAAAGATTAAACAACTTCATGGAACCGTGGGGACTGTGAGGGGACACACAAACACAAACACACACAGACACACTGTAACACACACTATTTCTTTACATCATTTAATTATTATTGTTTGTATATCGTTGTTTTCAATTTGTGTGACTGTCCTTGTTTATCAATGTATCAGTGTTTTGTTGTTATTGTTTTATGTTTTTGTGTGGACCCCAGGAAGAATAGCTGCTGACTCTGCAAAAGCTAATGGGGATCCAAATAAACAAATAAATATTGACTATAGTCTTACATTAAAATGCATGGTGTCATTCGAACGATAAGTAAACAATTCCTCACGTTCTCAGGCAGAGATGTTTTGCCTACCATGACATCGACCAAACCCTGTACCCTATTGTCACGAGTGCTAGGAGTGGTGGTAGGAGTCAGGCGCAGAGAGAGCAGAGGTAGGTAACAAAATGAGATTTATTTTCTCCAGTAACACGGTCCAAGCCAACACCACAGGCGTGTGAAACAAAACGACCAACCCAATAACCAACGGGCAGACAGTCCGGAAAGAAAATAAATCCAATAGGGTCGCCAGCACATCCAAATAGCAAACTGACGATAAAATAATCCCGCACAAACCTGGGCGGGCTAAACAGGCTTAAATAACCAAAAATCAAGACACACAAAAAGAACAGGTGCAACCAATAAGACATACCAACAGAAAAGGAAAAAGGGATCAGCGGCGGCTAGTAGGTCGGCGACGACGACCGCCGAGCACCGCCCGAGCAGGCAGGGGAGCCGCCTTCGGTGGGATTCGTGACAGTACCCCCCGTCTGACGCGCGGCTCCTGCAGCACGCCGCCACCGACCTCGAGGGCGACCCGGAGGACGAGGCGCAGGGCGATCCCCATGAAGGCGGTGGGAATCCCTCAGTAGTTAGGGGTCCAAAATGTCCTTCCTAGGTACCCAGCACCTCTCCTCCGCGCCGTACCCCTCCCAGTCGATGAGGTACTGTAGGCCCCCCACCCGACGTCTGGAGTCCAGAATGGCGCATATCGTATACGCCGGGGACCCCCCAATGTCCAGAGGGGGCGGAGGGACCTCTGGCACCTCACCTTCCTGCAGGGGACCAGCCACCACCGGCCTGAGGAGAGACACATGAAACGAGGGGTTAATACGGTAGTAAGATGGAAGTTCTAACCGGTAACACACCTCGTTTATCCTCCTCAGGACTTTAAACGGCCCTACACACTGCGGGCCCAGCTTCCGGCAGGGCAAGCGGAGGGGCAGGTTTCGAGCCGAGAGCCAGAATCGATCCCCTGGTGCAAACACAGGGGTCTCACTGCGGTGCTGGTCAGCGCTCTTCTTCTGCCGTCCACTCACCTTAGTGAGTGCATCTTGGACGGCTCTCCAAGTGTCCTTCGAGCACTGCACTCACTCCTCCACTGCAGGAGCCTCGGTCTGGCTCTGGTGCCATGGAGCCAGGACCGGCTGGTAGCCCAACACGCACTGAAACGGTGACATATTGGTGCTTGAGTGACGGAGAGAGTTTTGGGCTACCTCTGCCCATGGAACGTATCTCGCCCACTCCCTGGGCCGGTCCCGGCAATACGTCCTTAGAAACCTACCCACCTCTTGGTTCACTCTCTCCACCTGCCCATTACTTTTGGGGTGGAAACCAAAGGTCAGGCTGACCGAGACCCCAAACCGTTCAATGAACGCCTTCCAAACTCTGGACGTGAACTGGCGACCTCGATCAGAAACGATGTCCTCGGGCACCCCGTAGTGCCGGAAGACATGGGTAAACAGGGCCTCCGCAGTCTGCAGAGCCGTAGGGAGACCGGGCAACAGGATGAGACGGCAGGACTTCGAAAACCGATCCACAACGACCAGGATAGTGGTGTTCCCCTGAGATAAGGGAAGGTCGGTGAGGAAGTCCACTGACAAGTGCGACCACGGCCGCTGTGGAACGGGGAGGGGCTGTAATTTCCCTCTAGGCAGGTGTCGAGGAGCCTTGCTCTGAGCGCACACCGAGCAGGAGGAGACATAAAACCTCACGTCCTTAGCCAATGTGGGCCACCAGTACTTTCCCCTCAGGTTCCGCACTGTCCTCTCGATCCCAGGGTGACCCGAAGAGGGGAGATTATGGGCCCATCGAATCAATCGATCACGGACACCAAGCGGCACGTACTGAACACCTGCTGGACACTGAGATGGTGCAGGTTCCAACCGTAACGCCCGCTCAATCTCCGCGTCCACCTCCCATACCACCGGTGCTACCAAGCACGACGCTGGGAGGATGGGAGTTGGATCGATGGCCCTCTCCTCGGTGTCATATAGGCGGGACAGTGCGTCGGCCTTCGTGTTAAGTGAACCTGGCCGATAGGAGATCGTGAACCGGAAACGGGTAAAGAACATGGCCCACCTGGCCTGACGTGGATTCAATTCTCCTAGCTGCCCGGATGTACTCGAGATTACGGTGGTCAGTCCAGATGAGGAAAGGGTGCTAAGCCCCCTCAAGCCACTGTCGCCACACTTTCAGAGCCTTGACTACAGCTAACAACTCTCGGTCCCCCACGTCATAGTTCTGCTCCGCCGGAGCGAGCTTCCTAGAAAAGAAAGCGCACGGGCGGAGTTTTGGTGGCGTGCCCGAGCGCTGTGATAGCACGGCCCCCACCCCAGTCTCGGACGCGTCCACCTCCACTATGAATGCCAAAGAGGGGTCCGGATGAGCCAGCACGGGAGCGTCGGTAAACAGCTCCTTCAGATGACTGAAAGCTCTGTTCACCTCTGCCGACCAGCGCAAGCGCGCCGGACCCCCCTTCAGCAGTGAGGTAATGGGAGCAGCCACCTGACCAAAGCCCCGGATAAACCTCCGGTAGTAATTGGCAAACCCTAAGAACCGCTGCACCTCCTTTACCGTGGTCGGAGT
This sequence comes from Salmo salar, assembly GCF_965601325.2. Lineage (NCBI taxonomy): Eukaryota > Metazoa > Chordata > Actinopteri > Salmoniformes > Salmonidae > Salmo > Salmo salar. The sequence continues at coordinate 86,969,486 of NC_138299.1, forward strand.
CGGCAAATTACGCACAGCCTTAACGCGGTCACACTCCACTTCCACCCCCGAGGTGGAAATGCGGTACCCCAGGAAGGAAACGGCTCGTTTGGAAAACACACATTTCTCAGCCTTAACGTACAGGTCATGCTCCAGCAGTCGCCCAAGCACCTTGCGCACCAGGGATACATGCGCGGCGCGTGTGGCGGAATAGATCAGGATGTCATCAATATACACCACCACACCCTGCCCGTGCAGGTCCCTGAGAATCTCGTCGACAAAGGATTGAAACACGGCTGGAGCATTCTTTAACCCATACGGCATGACGAGGTACTCATAGTGGCCCGATGTGGTACTAAACGCGGTTTTCCACTCGTCTCCTCTCCGGATACGCACCAGATTGTACGCGCTCCTGAGATCCAGTTTCGTGAAAAAAACGCGCTCCGTGAAATGATTCCACCGCCGTAGCGATGAGAGGTAGCGGGTAACTAAACCCCACTGTGATGGAATTTAGACCTCGATAATTAATGCACGGACGCAGACCTCCATCCTTTTTCTTCACGAAAAAGAAACTCGAGGAGACGGGTGACATGGAGGGCCAAATGTACCCCTGTCTCAGAGATTCCGTGACATAAGTCTCCATAGCCAGCGTCTCCTCTTGTGACAATGGGTACACGTGACTCCTGGGAAGTGCAGCGTTTACCTGGAGGTTTATCACGCAATCCCCTCGTCGATGAGATGGTAATCTGGTCGCCCTCTTCTTACAGAAGGCGATAGCCAAATCGGCATATTCAGAGAGAATGTGCACAGTGGAGACCTGGTCTGGACTCTCCACCGTCGTCGCACCGATGGAAACTCCTTTACACCTGCCTGAACACTCCTCTGACCACCCTCTGAGAGTCCCCTGTCTCCATGAAATATCAGGATTGTGATTGGCCAACCAGGGAATCCCCAGCACCACCGGAAACGCAGGCGACTCAATGAGGAAGAGACTAATCCGTTCCCCATGATCCCCCTGCGTTACCATGTCCAGTGGCACCGTGGCCTCCCTGACCAGCCCTGACCCTAATGGTCGGCTATCTAAGGAGTGCATGGGGAAAGGTTGGTCCAACGACACCAGGGGAATCCCTAGCCTTAATGCGAGCCCGCGATCCATAACGTTTCCAGCTGCGCCTGAATCGACTAGCGGCTTATGCTGGAAAGAGGGAGAAAACTCAGGGAATGTTACAAACATATGACCGACAAGGAGCTCTGGGTGAGGTTGGTGCTTACTCACCTGGGGTGGACGAGGAGTGCTCTGCCTGCCATCCCGATTCCCAGAGGAGCTCCTCCAGCACCGGTCGGCAGTGTGTCCTCTCCGACCACACCGGGTACAGGAGGAGTCTCCTCCTCCGGTTCCCCTCGATGCGGCCCCCCCTAGCTCCATAGGGATGGGAGCTGGAGGACCTGGAGGGGGTAACAACAGGGCCCGGTCTGGACGCCCGCGGGCAGCCAGCAGGTTGTCGAGACGAATGGACATGTCAATAAGTTCATCCAGGGAGAGGGTAGTGTCCCGACATGCTAGCTCCCGGCGGACGTCCTCACGGAGGCTGCAATGATAGTGGTCCATCAGGGCCCTGTCGTTCCACCCCGCTCCAGCAGCCAAAGTCCGGAACTCCAGAGCAAAGTCCTGTGCGCTCCTCTTCTCCTGCCGCAGGTGTAACAGCCGTTCACCCGCCGCCCGGCCTTCTGGTGGGTGGTCGAACACGGCCCGGAAACGGCGGGTGAACTCGGGGTAGTGATCCCTTGCCGAGTCTGGGCCATTCCACACTGCGTTGGCCCACTCCAGGGCACGACCCGTTAGGCAGGAAACAAGGACGCTCACACTCTCCTCTCCCGAGGGAGTCGGACGGACGGTAGCCAGGTACAACTCCAGCTGCAGCAGGAACCCCTGGCACCCAGTAGGCGCTGCATCGTACTCCCTGGGGAGAGCCAAGCGCAGGGCCCCGGGTCCGGACGCCGGAGGAGGGGTAGTAGGTGGAGGGGGAAGAGGAGCTGGGGACGAGGTAGGGAGGCCACTCCTCTCCCATCGGTCCATCCTCTCCATCTTCTGATCCATAGCTCCACCGATCCGGTGGAGAAGGCTGGTATGATGGAGGACCTTTTCCTCCATCGATGGGAGAGGAGGTGCGGCTGCTCCTGCTGACTCCATAGCGGGTGCGGGATTCTGTCACGAGTGCTAGGAGTGTTGGTAGGAGTCAGGCGCAGAGAGAGCAGAGGTAGGTAACAAAATTAGATTTATTTTCTCCAGTAAAACGGTCCACGCCAACACCACAGGCGTGTGAAACAAAATGACCAACCCAATAACCAACGGGCACACAGTCCGGAGAGAAAATAAATCCAATAGGGTCGCCAGCACATCCAAATAGCAAACTGACGATAAAATAATCCCGCACAAACCTGGGCGGGCTAAACAGGCTTAAATAACCAAAAATCAAGACACACAAAAAGAACAGGTGCAACCAATAAGACATACCAACAGAAAAGGAAAAAGGGATCAGCGGCGGCTAGTAGGTTGGCGACGACGACCGCCGAGCACCGCCCGAGCAGGCAGGGGAGCCGCCTTCGGTGGGATTCGTGACACCTATAGTGAAAAAGAATGGTAATCTGGATTACATCGCCACACCGGAGAACAGGAAGAAAAGAAGTCTGTGTCATGTCAACATGTTGAAACCATACTTCACCCACTACCATTGGGCGGAGAAGTCGGTGGAAACCGGTAGAGATGTTCTCTAAACCTAGAGTCCGAATCGAGTCCTAAGTCCCCTGTGCTCGAGTCAGAGTTCAAGTCGGAGTCATCAATGGTTGAGTCACTAGTTGAGTTATGAGTCCCTATGGCTGAAGTCCCCGTGCTCGAGTCCTGGTCCAAGTGCTCCAGTCTGAGTCACTGGGTCCACCTTAACTCAAAATAAATATATAGTGTAGCGGCAAGAAGGATTTTGTCAATAAATTGTTTGCTATCCATTTTCCTTTTTTCTGTGCCACAAAATGTTTGCATATAGGCAACTGGTAATATTACCAGGGCCACGTTCAGTTGCAAAACGTTCTTGAAAGCGGCAGATAGAAATTTCATGAATAGAGCCAATGTTATTCCATATTCAACATGTCAGAGAGGCATGTTTGTTCTATGTAGAATACTTATTTCTGAACATTCCAAAACATTGCGTCCTGCTGAACACACCCCAGGTTGTTAGCTGTAGCTAGCTAATGAGGTAACATGAACGAACAAGATGTAGCCTAAACAAATGGTTAATGGTGCGGTCTGCAAGTACCCTAGTTTTAGAATGGCCCGGGATATGCTTTATGAATGCAAAATACGACCTGCCAATGCACAATAGAAAATAAAAAAACGTAGCGCCGGTATTATGGGTAATATCTTTTGAACGGTAATGGCTAGAAACATGCCGTTTTCTCAGAGAAAAAGAGGGAGACTTGGCTAGGTCATTGGCTACAGAACCTGGCTATGAAAAGCAGTGGGGAAAGTGTGAGGGTTCATAGAGATTACAACAACAACAACAAAAAATCTACAGTCAAGGGAAAGAAACATAGCTAGACTCGTTTTACTATTAAACCTAATGCTGCTATTGTTTTTAATTTTGTAAGCATCTTGTGTTTTTTAACCAGGCTGCTGGTGACTGGTTAGCTACGGGGAACCAAGAGATTCACCTTCGTGATGTGTATAGAGGCGGAGGAGGCGGAGGCGGAGCCTGTTTGCTGACTCTCATCGCTTGCTCCCCCGTAGCTCACCAGTTGATGTAGGCTAGGCTGTCTGTGCCAAGTGTGGCGCTTCCATCCCACTGCTGAGCAGAACTGCGTTGCGCATCTGTGCTGTTAATATTAATTGTGTTTATCGCTGACAAGCTCTTGTCCAGTCCAGTCAGTAGTCAAATTTTAGTCACAAAGATCATTTCGTCTCCTCCAGTTTTAGTCAACTGAACAGATATTTTTTTTCTTGTTTAGTTATAGGTTTTTCTGGGTCTATTTACTCAGTTATAGTCTTGTCAATTGCCACTGAAAAATAGGCGTTTGACTAATATTTTTGTCACTATTTTTGTTGACGAAATTAACACTGCCCATAGACCTGGGCATAGCTATACGACATGCAATCATCCTGGGCATTGGGCTGCCATATAACAGTGTGAGAAAGAAGGGGGGAAAGCATTGGTTACAAACATAAAGGAACATCCACAGAACACATTTATGGATAAACACAGGACTAGCACTGCTGAAAAACTGCAGCTCGCAGTTATCGGTTATTTTGCGCTAGGATAGAGAGAAGAGCAGGGGGAGAGGTAGAGGTTAGGGTAGGAGAAAGAAGAGAGAGAGGTCGAAGGTGGAGTGGGGGAGTGGGAGCCAGATAGAGAGTAGGGTGGGGGATAGGTGAAAGTTAGGGGATGAATGTGGAGTAAGGGAGAGGTAGAGGGTAGGATGGGGAAGAGAGAGGGTTTTAGACGGTGGAGTGGTGGAGAGGAAGGTCGATGATGGGATGGTGGTACCTACTAAACGTATCAAATCATACTACATAGCTGAAATGCATTAGAAGTGTATGCACAGTTTCTGTTAATGGAGTGTCATGGTAGTCTTGCCTGTACGTGGTGGCACATTTCCTTAATGCATCTGACCAAAGCCTGCACAGTGTAAACAGTATATTTACATTTTACCCAGTGTCCTCTGCAGGCTTGAGACTGAAGCTCAGCTGGTTCTCAACAGCCTGCTTGCCAAGTCACTAAGCTCTCTGTATCAACTGTAACATCCTATGTTTCACCGAGTTGTGGCTGAAGAAGAACATGGATAATATATAGTTAGCTGGGTTTTCAGTGCATCGGCAAGACAGAACAGAAGATTCACCAAATTATATTTTGAAAGAGGATGTAAAGTACTTTAAGCATATGTTTTCGTTTCAGTCTCCACCATCTCCACTAACCGAAGCTAATTGTATGGATTTTTTTGCTATTAATAATGTAAAATTAACATCTGTATAGAAAGACTCATGTGAAGGCCAAATTACAGAGAAGGAACTTCTTGATGCAATTAAAGCCTTTAAGTCTGGGAAAACTCCAGGGCTGGATGGCGTACCAGTGAAATGTAAGAGGTCTCCACATTTTTTTCATGAACTGGATCTTTATATATACTACTTGGATCTTGTTTCAGTAATAATGAAATCAGACCTTCTTGTTGAGTGTTCGATAATATACCATTTATATAGGAGTGGTTAAAATATACTAATAACGGTCCTCTGAGTATATCAAAGAATTTTGGTATACCACCAGTTGTGATGCTAAAATTCTAGCAAAATGCTTAGCGCATAGAATTAAAAAGGTATTGCCGGATATTATTAATCTTAATCAGATAGGTTTTTTACATGGATGATACATTGGAGATAATATAAGACAAGTACTGGAAACAATAGAATACTATGAAACATCTGGGAAACCAGGCCTGGTATTCATAGCTGACTTTGAAAAGGCTTTTGATAAAGTATGACTGGAGTTTATATATAAATGCCTGGAATATTTCAATTTTGGCAAATCTCTTATAAAATGGGTTAATGTTATGTATAGTAACCCTAAGTGTAAAATAGTAAATAATGGCCACTTCTCAGAAAGTTTTCAACTGCCATGAGGAGTAATACAAGGCTGTCCACTTTTATCTATTTATTATTAAAATCAGATCCAACAATAATATCAAGGGGTTAGAAATCCAGTGCTTAAAAACAAAGGTGTCATTGTACAATGATGATTCATGTTTTCTTTTACATCGACAATATGGATACCTCCACAGCCTCAAGGAGGATCTAGATACTGTTTCTTAGCTATCTAGATTAAAACCAAATTATTTTAAATGTACTATGTTACGTATTGGATCACAAAAAAATACAACTTTTACATTACCGTGTAGTTTACCAATAAAATGGTCTGACGGGGATGTGGACATACTCGGTATACAAATCCTGAAAGAAAGAAATGATCTCACTCCAGTAAATGTTAATAGAAAGTTAGCAAAAATAGATAAGATCTTGGAAATGATTAACTCTTTAGTCATATCCCAGTTTACCTATTTGCCTATGGTATTGCCTACACCTAGCAACCTTTTTAAATTATATGAGCAAAACATATTCCATTTTATTTGGAATGGCAAGTCAGACAAAATTAAAAGGGCCTATTTATAGAATGAATATGAATTTGGAAGGCAGAAATGATTAAATATTAAAGCATTAGACCTCTCACTAAAGGCGTCAGTCATTCAAAAGTTATACTTAAATCTGAACTTGTTCTCTAACAAATTAGTAAGAATGTCTGACCCCATGTTCAAGAATGGCCTTTTCCCCTTTATTCAGATTACAACCTCTCACTTTCGGTTATTTGAAAACGAAATCTCCAAAATATAGTTATTTTTAAAACAAGCCATAGAAAGTTGGTTACAATTTCAGTTTAATCCACCAGAAAAGACAGAACAAATAATACAACAAATATTCTGGTTAAACTCAAGTGGAAGGGGGAAAAAGTAAGGAACATGTCTGTCGGCCCTGCATTAAAGACCAAAATTGGTTAAAGAAAATTGTGATAAATAAAAAAATATACCAGTTTAATTTAAGGACAATTTCTTTTTTACAGCTGTGCCATATAGATTGCAAAATAGTTGGGAAGAGATTTTTGATGTACCGATTCCATGGTACATGGTTTATGAACTGATACACAAAACGACACCGGATTCAAAACATAGAATTTTTCTATTTAAATTATTATACAAAATTCTTGCAACCAATAGAATCTTATGCATATGGGGGGATACAACCTTCCCAGTTCTGCAGATTTTGCTGTGAAGAGACAGAGTCATTAGATCATTTATTTTGGTAGTGTCCATTTGTGGCTTGTTTTTGGTCACAGGTCCAGGAATGGCTGAAGAATTGCAACATGTACCTGGAGCTAACGCTACACATAGCAATACTGGGTGTTTTGATCGATCAATAATATAATACTTTTAGCAAAAATATTTATCTTTAATTTACAATCTGTAGAAACTATGAGAATAGAAAGGTTCAGAACTTTTGTGAAGAATCACAGCACAGTTGACAAATATATGACAAATATAAATCCAATAAGGATAGTGTTACGAGATAAATGGGAGTAGTTGAATTGAGCTGAAGGGTGGGACAAATAACAACAAGATAACAAATGTAAAATATACTGTGTCTGTAAATAGGTTCAGAACTTCTGTGAAACAGCACAGTTAAAAATATATGGCAAATTGAAATCAAACTGGATGGACATCAGAAATAGATGGGAAACAAGCTAAATGTCTTCTATGCTCGCTTCAAGGCAGATAACACCGCACCAGCTGTTCCGGACGACTGTGATCACACTCTCCGTAGCTGACGTGAGTAAGACAGGTTAACATTCACATGACTGCTGGGCCAGACTGATTACCAGGATGCGTGCTCTGAGCATGCGCTGACCAGCTGGCAAGTGTCTTCACTGACATTTTCAACCACAAGCAGACCACCATAGTCCCCCCCCCCCCCCACCTGGCTTGGCAGAAGCCTGTGCTGCCTTTACTATAGCAGTAGGCTGATGGGCTTAATACAACAGCTCAACGTCCCGGTCAAACTGATAACCTGACAGAACAACATTAAGATGAAGACAGAGCAGTATGAAAGGGAGTTGAACAACTATGAAAGATTTTGATAGTTCATGGTGCCAGTGAGAATGCAAACACAGACATACTGTACACACTCAGACATTGATGCATATGTATATACAGTGGTTCTTCCTTTAAAAGTTGTGGCGTACTGCAACACAGCTTGCGGGGTGCCGCAGAATTCTATGGCATGTTATTTAAGTGTCAGCAATTGTTGCTAGAATTTACCACAATCTGCCACCATTTATCACAAACGGTCGCGGCATTAGCTCAAAACTTTTAAAAGAAGAACCACTGTATGTAAAGAAACACACTTACACAGAAGACAGCACAGAAAGACGGTAACTGGAGCATCAATGATTGGCAGCTCGATCTGCATTTTCCGAGAGGAAGAAACCCACACCAAGCTACTATTCAACCAGGGGTGCCCGAGAGGGGGTAGGATAAGCACCCTAGATGAACGGACCAAGGACACCGACTCTTGGCAAAAGAATAATGACTATGAGGACAGAATGTGGTTGCAGCATGGTCTACAAGAACCTGCGTGTCCTCAAGATCCACCAGGCCAGGATAAAATGCGTGCAGGTGGCGCATTCGACAGAGTGCACAGGAACCACTTCTGTTGAGACGCAGGAGGAGTCATGGCCCGAACTCACCCCACAGTGCCAAAACCTCCAAATGCTGAAAGCGGCTGAAAGCGGCTGAAAGCGGCTGAAAGCGGCTGAAAGCGGCTGAAAGCGGCTGAAAGCTTCAACTCCATGCAGACCACCAGAACAGTGGCGGGTTAAGTGGCCTCTAGCCAAAAAGGAGAAAGAGTGGCTCCAGATTCATGAAAAAGCTAACAAAGTCCTTGAAACAACAGCCAAAAGGTGAAGCAGATAGACGTCTCCAGACAATGACAACAATCATTGTTACCCTGGCTGCAGAGAGGTTTGGCATGGAGGAGAAAACAAAAGTGAAGGCCCCACACACCATGAACAACAGAGAGGCAAAGATAAGTCAGATAAGAAATCTTGACGAACCATCAAACAGGCAACATGTCAGTACAGCACTATGTTTGAATCCTACTATACCAGCTCTGACTTGTCCTATCGGGCCAGACCTACCTGGTCGGCCTACTTACCTGACTTCCTATCTGACCTACCTATCTGTCCAGCCAGCCGGACCTATTTGACCTGCCTGGCCGCCCAAACAGGACCTATCTGGCCAGCCATCCTGACCCCACCTATCTGGTCGGATAGATCTGGCAGGCTGGCAGGCCAGCTGGATCTACTATCTGGCAGGCCGGCCGGCCGGACCTACTGTATTTGGCTGGACCTACCTGGCCAGACTGCCAGCCAGACTGCCGGCCATATAGGTAGGTCCAGCCAGATAGGCAGGTAGTTCCGGCCGGCTGGCCAGATAGTTAAGTCAATTAGGACCTTACCTATCTGACCTACCTATCTGGCCTAGCTATCTGGCAGGCTGGTCCTACTTTCCTGGCTGGCCGGCATGACCTAACTATCTGTCCGGCAGGACAGACCTACATATCTGGCCAACCGGCCAATCCTAGATATCTGGCCAGCAGGCCGGACCTAGCTATGTGGCCGGACGGTCCAATCTGTTCCAATTTGGCCTGCTGGACCTACCTATATGGCTGCCTGGCTGACTGGATAAAACTTCAAAGAAGCAGCACATTCTCTTACTTTAAAACTGTGGCTTCACTGCTTAATTTCAGCACCTCTGGCTGTTGCTAATAACAATGCCACACAGCCAGTCCTATGGACACATTTTTTTCAATTGGTCATCTAATATGAACGGGAGCGCATGGTATCCCAAACACTTTTAATGACAGTCAACTAGGCCGGGCTCCTCTCACTGTCCCATAGCAATCCAATCTGCTGCTTCTGATTGGTTTCTACACGACGCCCTGCCGCTCGAATGAGTTTCCTTTCTAGGTCTATAACCTTCAGTGGTGTATCTCCAAAAGGGTGATCAATGTCCAGTTTGTTTGCCTTTTGTTTGGCATGCACACTAGAATAAAAATGCATTACACATTTTGTTAACATTTGTTTTAGTTAATGAGCGCTGTGGCACAGAGCGTTGCGGCTGTGCGGGGGGTGCTGTGCCTAGACTCTGGAGTCTTCAGGTAGCCTACATGTGGTGACACATGCAACACAGCACCAAAACAAAAGTGCTTTTTGTGTCTCATGTTTGACATATACTTTAAGCTGCAGTCAGCGGCTTAGCCCAGTACAAAACCAATCAGAGTCCTTGCCTTGGCTTCCCCGGAATTAAATCAAAGCAGATGGGGATGGCAGTAGAATAGCCTACATTAGGAGGTGTTAGTTATTAGGCCTAATGGCAGTGTTCAGCTCAGTGAAACGCATGGCGACTGGTGATGGTGAAGTAATGCCCAGTCCATTGGCCATTGAGGTAACCCACCTGCCTCTTATAAGACCAGATATTCAGAGAGTAGTGTGTGCGTCAAGGACCACTGCAGAATAATAAGTCTGCATGGACAGAAAGCAGCATGGGATCCTGAGAGGAGAATATCAATGGTAAAAATGTATTTTCTTATAGGCTCTATCTATTACAATGTACTACCAGTTTACTGGACATGACACATTCATCCACTCAATGTCAATCCACTGATCTTGTCATTCCACCAAGAAAGTGTCAGTTGGAATGTGAAACAGGAATCTGATATGATGACACCTCATTGTTTCACAGCCTGGACAGTGGCGTTCCAGGCGGACTACATTGCAGATGTATACCAGATCTCTGAACGCCTTGATAGACATGTGTTTAACATATCAGCTAATCACATCATATGATATAGCAATCTGGTGCCCGACTGTGTAGTCGATGACATGGCACGCAACCAATAGTTGATGCAATACAAAATCTGCAATGTAATCGGCCTGGAATGTGACCAGTAATGAATAATGTCCTGGGTTTCTCAGTTGGTAGAGCATGGCGCTTGCAACATCAGGGTTGTCGGTTTGATTCCCATGGAGGACCAGTATGGAAAAGTATGAAAATGTATGCACTCACTATAAGTTGCTCTGGATAAGAAGTCAAAAGTAAAAAAGTAATACACACCTATTATAGAGTCTGCAGGTGAGCAAGAAGAGGGGTCAAAGAGCCAGTCAGCCCAGTGCAGGGTGAAGTAAGTCTAGCAGGCTCTCCCATGCTAATTCCTGAATAGGCTTAACAAAGATGTAAAAGGGAGGCCACTCGGGCCAGGCAGCAGCACCTGAAAGGGAGGGAGCAGTAGGGATCCTCCCCAGGGCTGAGTTATGGCTGTATTGATTTCACCATGACCTTTCTATACCTCCCCCTCCCCCCCCCCCCCTCCCCCCCATGGTGAAACCATCCATCTCACATCTCCACCTCCCTGGCAGGATTCACAGCTAGCTTCAGCCTGGCTCGGCTGGCTTGGACGGCTCCTCTGTCACTATTTATACCTGCCCACATAAATAAGCCTGTCACTTAGGCACTCTGAAGGACCAGGGAGGGGGAGGGGGTCTCTCTCCCACTGCTGCACCTCCCTCTAGGGGATCCTACCTGAGTCAAGGATATAGTGCTGTGAGAAAGTATTTGCCTCCTTTTTAATGTTCTCTACTTTTGCACATTTTTTATACTGAATGTTATCAGATCTTCAACCAAAACCTAATATTAGATAAAGGGAACGTGAGTTAACAAATAACACAACAATGACCTACTTATTCAATGTATTTCATAATCAAAGTTATGCAACACCCAATGCCCCTGTGTGAAAAGGTAATTGCCCCATTACACTCAATAACTGGTTGTACCACCTTTAGCTGCAATGACCACAACCAAACACTTTCTGTAGTTGTTGATCAGTCTCTCACATCACTGTGGAGGAATTTTGTCCCACTCTTCCACGCAGAACTGCTTTAACTCAGCGACATTTGTGGGTTTTCAAGCATTAACTGCTCGTTTCATGTCTTGCCACATCTCAATTGGGATTAGGTCTGGACTTTGACTAGGCCGTTCCAAAACTTCAAATGTGTTGCTTTTTAGACATTTTCATGTAGACTTGATTGTGTGTTTCGGATCATTGTCTTGCTGCATGACCCAGCTGCGCTTCAGCTCACAGATGTATGGCCTGACATTTACCTATAGAATTCTCTGATACCGAGCATAATTCATAGTTCCTTCTATTAAGGCAAGTCATCCAGGTCCTGAAGCAGTAAAGCATCACCAAACCATCACAATACCACCACCATGCTTGACCATTGGTATAAGGTTCTTACCGCGGAATGCAGTGTTTGGTTTTTGCCAGGCATAATGGTACCCAAGTCGTCCAAATAGTTATACTTCTATCCGTCCATAGAACATTCTTCCAAGAGTCTTGATGATCATCCAGCTTTTTGGCAATCTTGAGTCAACTTTTTGGACGAGATGGGTCCAATTATGTCTGGCAAATCCAAACACAGCATTCCAGAGTAAGAACCTCAGACCAACTATCAGGCATGGTGGTAGTATGATGGTCTGGCCATCTGCACCCATTCAAGAGCCTAGATTGTATTTTTTATTACTTCTAAACAAAATTACTTTTTTGGGGGGGGGGGGCCTCATACGCTTACAATGATGTTTTGATTCTTGCTTGAACAGTCGCTAAGATTATATTTGTTTGTGATCTTAGCAAAATAACTATTTTGGATGCAACAGTTGTTAGCTAGAATGCTAACGCTCATTGACATAGGCTGTAGCAAAAGCTAGCCAAAGAGACATTTTACTGGTTGAAGTGTTTTTTAAGTATATTTGCGACGATGACACAAACATTATATTAAGCAGGACATTCACAAGAGCCTTAAAATCCGATTATAATCCAAAAGTAGCGTGAAATGCACTCATAAGCAACATGTAAATAGAGGCTTTTTTTTGCTGGGATTCCAGAAGAACCCCACCTTGTTCTGCCACCAACTTGCTGCAATGTTTGCAAACACAAAAAGCTCTATAGCTCGCCCTGGTGGTCAGAGGGCTGCATATCATTTTAGGTAGGCTACTGTTTGAACCATCAGCAGCAAATGCAGAGGTTGTTTGGTTTCGGGTCTGCCTTATATTCTTCCACATTGGCTAAAATAAAAAATAAAATGATATAATTCAGACTATACATAGGCCTACCCTAAAAGGTATAATACATACAGTGCCTTCGGAAAGTATTCAGACCCCTTGACTATTTCCACATTTTGTTAGGTTACAGCCCTATTCTAAAACGGATTAAATTGCTTTTGTCTAATCTACACACAATACCCCATAAAGACAAAACAAAAACAGGTTTATAACATTTTGCAAATGTATTAAAAATAAAGCTGAAATATGGCATTTACATAAGTATTCAGACCCTTTACTCAGTAACTTGTTGAAGCACCTTTGGCAGCGATTACAGCCTCGAGTCTTCTTAGGTATGACACTACAAGCTTGGCACACCTGTATTTGAGGAGTTTCTCCCATTGTTCTCTGCAGATCCTCTCAAGCTCTGTCAGGCTGGATGGGGAGCATTGCTGCACAGCTATTTTCATGTCTCTAGAGATGTTTTATCGGGTTCAAGTCCAGGCGCTGGCTGGGCCACTCAGGACATTCAGAGACTTGTCCTGAAGCCACTCCTGTGTTGTCTTGGCTGTGTGCTCAGGGTTGTTGTCCTGTTGGAAGGTCAACCTTCGGTCCAGTCTGAGGTCCTGAGCGCTCTGGAGCAGGTTTTCATTAAGAATCTCTCTGTACTTTGCTCCGTTCATTCTTTGCCTCCATCCTGACTAGTCTTCCAGTCCCTGCCGCTGAAAGACATCCCCACAGTATGATGCTGCCACCACCATGCTTCACCATAGGGATGGTGCCAGGTTTTCTCCAGACGTGACGCTTGGTATTCAGGCCAAATAGTTCAATCTTGGTTTCATCAGACCAGAGAATCTTGTTTCTCATGATCTGAGAGTCTGTGTCATTTGGCAAACTCCAAGCGGGCTGTCATATGCCTTTTACTGAGGAGTGGCTTCCGTCTGGCCACTCTACCATAAAGGCCTGATTGGTGGAGTGCTGCAGAGATGGTTGTCCTTCTGGAAGGTTCTCCCAACTCCACAGAGGAACTCTGGAGCTCTGTCAGAGTGACCATCGGGTTCGTTAGGTCACCTCCCTAACCAAGGCCCTTCTCCCCCGATTGCTCAGTTTGGCCGGGTGGCCAGTTCTAGGAAGAGTCTTGGTGGTTCCAAACTTCTTCCATTTAAGAATGTTGGTGGCCATTGTGTTCTTGGGGACCTTCAATGCTGCATACATTTTTTGGTACCCTTCCCCAGATCTGTACCGTGACACAATCCTGTCTCGGAGCTCTACAGACAATTCCTTCAACCTCATGTCTTGGTTTTTGCTCTGACCTGCACTGTCAACTGTGGGACCTTTTATATATATATATATATATATATATATATATATATATATATATATATATATATATATATATATATATATATATATAGACAGGTGTGTGCCTTTCCAAATCATGTTCAATAAATTGAATTTCACAGGTGGACTCCAATCAAGTTGTAGAAACATCTCAACATTTATAAATGGAAACAGGATCCATCTCAATTTCGAGTGTCTGAATACTTATAAAAATAAGCTATTTAACATTTTTTATTTTTAATACATTTGCAAAAATGTCTAAAAACCTGTTTGTGCTTTGTGATTATGCGGTATTTTGTGTAGATTGCTGAGGATTTATTTATTTTTAATCAATTTTAGAATAAAACTAAGGTAACAAAACTCAAGGGGTCTGAGTACTTTCCGAAGGCACTGTAACTCGTCTGTTTTATCGCCTACCAACATGGTCCTATATAACCTTTGTTACAACTAACATATTGAATGCAATGCAGGAATGCAATACATTCATTGAAAGTCTTTGAAGTAGTAGGCTAGATCAAAGCCTGATACAGTAGCGAAGTTCCTTGGTCCAATCAGATTCCCCACATTTGTTTGGCGTAGCAACCACCTGCAGCTGGCACACGTGCTGCCAGGCTCGGTTCATTTAGGATGCTAGGCTGCTGTCGCATTCCCATTCATAGTTTACGTCTCCGAAACCGAGCCGATCTGGGATCAGTTGAAAGTAGGGACTAGGACGAGTTTAGGCTTTTTTCATGACGGTCCAGGCACAGACAACGCAGATAAAGGATCTGCAGGCTCCATAGCCCATGGAGTCTTTGTTAGAAATAATGTATCTTAACTCCGAGAAATGGTTGCTGCTTGACAGAGATCAGTATCAATGGAAGAGGCCGAGCACAAGCAGACTGCAACCGATGCAACAGAAGGATGACAGTTCAAAGTAAGATTCCCTAAATGCATCATTTTAAGCATTTTTTTTCTGATTTATCACAACCAAAAGTTGGAAATGCTTTTAATTTGTGGAATTATTTAAAATGTTGTGATACGCATCTTCCACTGTGTAAGTATTTGTTGTTTAATGTAAAGTTGATGGAACTTCTTCACGTTCGCCAGACACGTTCCGTTCTAAGTCAAGCACTGCCGCCTATGGAGGTTAATGAAAAAAACGTATACGTTGCAGATGTCTTCTGACCCCTTTATTCATTTCCTCATCATCTGGTCTGCTCCATCTATTCAGGTTTGAGTTGTTTTACACATATCGGAATAGAAGCAGAAGCACTCTTTAAATTCTACAGATTTGTTTTATTCCTTTGGACAAAGAAAAAATAAGGGAGAGTTGACCATGGTTCATTAGTAAGCCACTGACCAAGTCTAAAACTACAGCTCTCAATATTTAATTTATTTTCTCCCTCAATGGCATCTTGATATGACTAATTAATACAGGGCAAATGTCAGAGAATCAAGGTGTAGTCTTTCCTTTGCCACAGCTATATCTAATTGCTCCATCTACCCTGATAGCATGATTAAGGCATAGTTACGGCTTAAATACCCCCAGAGTAGCTTTCTGTCTCAGATAATGAGATGAGGGACTGCTATTGTATTCACTTAATTTGATTTGAAAAGAACGTTAATGTGGGGCTATATTTTTAAGCAATAAGGCCCGAGGGTGTGTGGTATAAGGCCAATATACCTTGCTAAGGGATATTATTATTATTATTATGCACGACGCAACGCGAAGTGCCTGGATACAGCCCTTAGCCGTTGTATATTGGCCATATACACAAACACCAGAGGTGCCATATTGCTACGTATTATAAACGGGTTACCAACCTAATTAGAGCAGTAAAACTAAATGTTTTGTCATACCTGTGGTATACGGTTTGATATACCACTGCTGTCAGCCAATCAGCATTCAGGGCTCGAACCATCCAGTTTATAATTGTTGTTAAATAATCTCTCAGTTGTAACCATTGCATGAAATGGATTTAAAGGAAATCACGGCAGTAGAATGTCTGCTATATTTTGTGTGGTAACGTAATGCATAGGGGTTAGGCAACGTGACGCTCCAGCAATTTGATAAATGGTATTTTAGTGACCTCTGGTGAAAAGAATAAAGAATGAGGGTTCTGAACTTTTAAAGGGAAATTTCAAAAATGTTCATATTCATCATTTCCAGCAACACCCCAGTCAAAAACAGAGGAAGATAAGTGTTTCCAATGACATCAACAACCAATTAGTAGACAATTAGAAGGAAATTATTAGGCAATGCCTACTCATAATTGGTTAAAATCACATGATGCACATTAACAGAAAGTAACCTATGGGTGAGAGGCTAGGAGCCATTTATGTGTTGTATAGTTTTTGTGATGTCACGTTTTGCCACTGTGAAGGGAAGGATATCTAGTCAGTTGCACAACTGAATGCATTCAACCGAAATGTGTCTTCCGCTGCCTTAATCGACGTCGATTGGAAAGCAGTATGTTGTTGCAGGGGGTTAGTTGCCTTGCTCAACGGCAGAACGGCAGATTTTTCCACCTTGCCGGCTCAGGGATTCAAATCGGCAACCTTTCGGTTAATGGCTCACCGCTTCTAACCGCCAAGCTACCTGGACAGTAATGCATAAGGTGATGGGTCAGGTCATAGGTTACGTTATCTTTAAAGGTAGGCTCAGAGAAATGACACGAGATGTAGATGCACCAAGTAAACTAGTAGTAGTGGATACGTTTCCTGAAAAACCAGGAGCGCTGAAGCGCGAGGCTAAACTTCTCAGCTGTTTTGGTCCTGTAGCTACTACGTTGTAACAGTGTGCTGTGCAGTGGAGGCTGCTGAGGGGAGGACGGCTCATAATAATGGCTGGAATGCAGTGTAATGGAATGGTATCAAACATATGAAGACCATGTTTTTGATACCATTCCATTTACTCCATTCCAGACATTTATTATGAGCCGTTCTCCACTCAGCAGCCTCCACTGGTATATGCACATATCCCAGGTATTCTTTCTGACTGTGTGAGATGAAAGCCTTGCATCGTGCTCATCTCAATGGCCGCTTTCGAGCGGATCCTTTTTGTCAAGTCGATGACCATCGTCGGTCACCGCTTTTCAAGAAGTGTTGCATTCTGGGGATAACAATTGTCAGGCTGAGGACTACGTAGCACATGGGGATGTGTAAAACGTACTCCACAGCCTGAAGTGTCCCTGCCAGAGAATTGCTAGCTTTTAGCCCGGCGCAGACTGGTAACACACTTCAGAAGGCCGGTCACTAGTGCTAGCAAGGCAGAGGTCCTGGGGTCGAGCCTCGGTGTGAGCCGAATCATGAGGAAGTGGTACTCACTAAGCAAGCAGCGTGACATCCTTTACACCTACATGTACTTTACAAATATCATGCAGTCAAAGGTCATGACGTTTTGACTGCAAGTTTCTGCAGTTGCTTCTCACCAGCTGCACCATGCAGCCGTCGCCTGCACTGTGGGAGGCTCTATTGTCAAGCATTAGGGAGTCTTTGTATAACCATGCGAACGTGACCAACGACATGACTGAAACAAGAACAGATTTGTAGGGATTTATGTGGACAGTGGATATATACAAATAAATGTAATATTTCAGGCGCTCTCTCACTAATTGATTGTACAATGTACAAACATATTATTATAATTTCAGTTTGTGAGTGTGTGATATGGGGGTCAGATACATGTTTATTTCGACTCCATCTTGCTGAGTCTACCTTTTAAATTATAAAGTCAGTGTCAATGTGACCCGCCAGATTAAGAAGTTTGAAAACCCAATCAGAAAAAAAACCTTGAAAACCCCATTTGATTTTTGCCCCCTAAAAAAACTGAACATACTTCATTTTGGTTTTTATTTTATTTGAATGGTTTTAGAGTCAAAGATAATAGTTTCAGTATAGTTTGTTTTTCAAACAGGTTTGTTAATCATTTTATTTCAGTTTACTAAATAGTTTCTTCATGATTTACTTTTCGTTTTCATTTACTATAATAACCTTGGTGGTCACTCAATTTACAGAAAAGCAGATATGGAGCAGCAGAGATCTCACAGGGATGGTTGCTCAAGCCCTATGAAATCACTGTACTATTGTTGCCTCGCACAAAGGCCTGGGAGAAAACGACTCCATTTCAATTAGCTGGGCCTTTCTGTACCCGTGCTGTTGCTGAAAGTTTGATGAGCATGTGTTGGCTGGGTGGTGTTCGGGTGGTTTGGCATTTGCTCTGTGAGGGAAATGTGAGCTGTCTGTCTGGGACGTCCACCCTCCTCTTTGACCTCCACCAACCGTTAAGCCGCCTGCATCACTCTCTCGCTAATTAGTTTTCCTTTGCCATCCATACCACATGGGAGGGTTTTTGTTCTTGTTTACTAGGGGGTGGTAGTGTGTGGTGTTTACAGGAAGTATACAGGATCCCCCTCACATTCAAGTTAAGTTTGATTCCTTTTGCGGAAATGAAGCATTTCCCCCACATGCATCTTTTACTCTGTGCATTTATTATTTTAATGAATGAGCTATAGAAAAATGATGAGGACAGTAGTTTCATTGTGATGCAAGACTCTCTGCCCAGGGGGAGAGAATGACAAAGATAGCAAGGTGTGGTTTTTCCACATGACGCTCTACTGAACCACAGGTGGGACCGACCGGTCTTCCACTCACTGGGGCTCAACTGTTGCTGTGGGAGCCAAGGAAATGGAGAGAAATATGTATGGATAGCATTTGTTGCTATGGGATGGAGAATGATTCAGGAAGAAAGAATGAGAGAGATGAGTGGAAACAGAACAGGAAAAGGCAGGAAGAGAGATGAAGACAGTCCCTGGATGCCAGACAGGAGACACAGCAGTGATACAGTGTACTCGTAAGTGTGTGTGTGTGTGTCTGTGAACGCGCATGCAACTAATGAATCACTGAGCTGCCTATCCCCAGCAGACCAATAGACATAGAAGAGACAGAGCAGGAAGGGGGAGAGAACGGAAGAAGGGGGGAGGATAGATGGGAGAGAAGGGGGGATAAACAGGAGGGGAGGGAGGAGAGAGATAGACGGGAGGAGAGGGATAGACGGGAGGGGAAGGGATAGACGGGAGGGGAGGGATAGACGGGAGGGGAGGGATAGACGGGAGGGAGGGGATAGGCGGTAGGGGAAGGATAGACGGGAGGGGGAGGGATAGACTGGAGGAGAGGGATAGATGGGAGGGAGGGGATAGGCGGGAGGGGAGGGATAGATGGGAGGGGGAGGGATAGACTGCAGGAGAGGGATAGATGGGAGGGAGGGATAGATGGGAGGGGGAGGGATAGACTGCAGGAGAGGGATAGATGGGAGGGGGAGGGATAGACTGGAGGAGAGGGATAGATGGGAGGGAGGGATAGATGGGAGGGGAGGGATAGATGGGAGGGGGAGGGATAGATGGGAGGGGGAGGGATAGATGGGAGGGGGAGGGATAGACTGGAGGAGAGGGATAGATGGGAGGGGGAGGGATAGACGGGAGGGGAGGGATAGATGGGAGGGAGGGGATAGGCGGGAGGGGGAGGGATAGACGTGGGGAGGGGAGGGATAGACGGGGGAGGGGAGGGATAGACGGGAGGAGGGATAGGAGGGGGAGGGATAGATGGGAGGGATAGACGGGAGGGAGGAGGGGGATAGACGGGAGGGAGGAGAGGGATAGACAGGAGGAGGGGAGGGATAGACAGGAGAGGGAGGGGAGGGATAGACGGGAGAGGGGGATAGACAGGAGGGAGGAGAGGGATAGACAGGGGAGGGATAGACAGGAGGGAGGAGAGGGATAGACAGGGGAGGGAGGAGAGGGATAGACAGGGGAGGGAGGGGAGGGATAGACGGGAGGAGGGGGATAGACAGGAGGGAGGAGAGGGATAGACAGGAGAGGGAGGGGAGGGATAGACGGGAGGAGGGGGATAGACGGGAGGGAGGAGAAGGATAGACAGGAGAGGGAGGGGAGGGATAGACAGGAGGGAGGAGAGGGATAGACAGGAGAAGAAGGGGAGGGATAGACAGGAGGAGGGGGATAGACGGGAGGGAGGAGAGGGATAGACAGGAGAGGGAGGGGAGGGATAGAGAAAGAGAGGAGTGACGTCAGCGGGGAGTTTCAACCATGGTCAGACTGTAAGAAGGTATCAGAGCCATCTGGTGATCTGAAGAGGGGGCGTCGGAGGCAGGGGGGGGAAGATGAGAAGACCGCCACCTTGTGCGTGGCCAGCACCCTGGGGTTTGCTCTGACCTTTACTGTACCAGCCAGAAAGGAGGCAGGAGAGGAGGCGGGGGAGGAGGAACCCTTGGCTGGAGATGCGTGAGTGTGGGCTGAGGTGTGCAGGGCAGAGTGCTGGGGTGGACAGCCAGGTCAGACAGCTGAGGAGGAGGCAGTGGACAACCCCTGGCTCTTTGGCTCCAGGCACCTCTAGGGAGGGAGAGTAGATGCCTGCGGCTGCTGTTACCCAGGGTGTTCCCCTCAACCTGGGGGCCCTGCCTGGCTCCAGCCTCCCACTGCTGGTCCAGCCGCTCCACACGGACTACTGTAGGCTAGGGGAACACAGCAGGGGCAGGGCACTCATTGTCATAGGGTAAGTCAAGTTGTGTTTTTTTGTAAGGAAGCTATAGTTAATTCATTATAAAAAATACATTTGAGACATTTATCTCCACTCCATTCATCTGTATCGCCTGATGGCGTCTAGTTTCAATGACATTTGTTTCCGTGCTTGACTTGGGCAGGAGCTCACCGTAGTTGAGAACTGGCACCTCACATTTTCCACAGCTTGAGCTCCTGTTCCTCTTTATAGAATATTAGCTCAAAGTATTGTGTAGCTCCTGCACCTAAATATAAATAGTACCAGCACCCAGAATGAGTACCGGCACCTATTTCAGTCCAAGTCGAGCACTGATTTGGTTTCAGTTTCCATTTTGTAATGACTTTTCAGCGGTTTAACAGTTCCATTGCTCTATGACATAGTTAATTGTAATATTTGTAGCATGCTGTGTATGTTGCAATAGTGTCCGGACACGTTGTTCATTATCCCAGCCCAAAACTCAGCAGGGACAAGAAATGGCATTATCAGACAGTGTACATTTACCTCATACACCAGTTTGTGCTGTTCTCTCCTTAGATTATTGTGTACAAGAGACATTTAAATGGAAATCCAGGGACATATTATGCAAGAAATTGAAACAATATGACAAGTGAATATGAATTTCAAATATATATTTAAATGTTTTTAAGTCTAATTCTGTCTATCCATTTTTATTTCAAACAAACAACAAAAGATGAAGTAGTAGACTAACTCATTCAGGCATGTAATTGTCGGCATATTTATTACCGTGCCTTGTTCTGGTTGAATTATTAATGTCATAACTAGCAGGAGGATTAGGGGGGCAGTCAGTCAGTGGAAGAAAGCTGGCTGGGGTGCTGCTGTACGGGCTGGGTGAGGGTTTGTTACCATCAGCGTGCTAATGTTGCTGGTGTCCTTTTGAACGGGACATCTGTTTGGCACTGTCACTCATCAGGTAAGCATGGAGGTGACGTATCAGGTGTGACTTGACTGTTTTGTGGTGCATGTGGTATGTATAATGTGAGCGGACCAAGTCATTTGGTGTCACTCTAAAGCGGAAAGGTGGAATAAACGAGTCAAGAGTAGGTTTTCTTGATTCAACACAGTTCTCTATTGAGGGATTTCTGACAATACAAACACTCCAAAACAGTCAATGAGAATCTCCAAAGGAACAACATACATCTTCTTCTTTAGATGACCCAGGATCACATTACGATTATCTTCAAACTATAACAACAATCACATATTCGTCACCGTCTTAATGGATCTTCTTGGATAGCACCTCTCTACTCTGTAGCCATTCTCCAGAGATAGTTTATCTTCCCCTCTTCTTGCTGTTTCCATCCTCTCTCTTGTAGGGGAAAGAGAATATCTCATTAGTACCGTCAGCTGTGCTTAATTGACTCGGGTTACCTTGTCTCACATGCCTTGTTGGGCTACTATCCGTGAGCCCAGCCTGCCCTCTGGGGGTCCTTCCACATACCTCCCCCCTCAGGACCGGACGGTCGGGCGCCAGACGCACCGTCTTGGTCGCGTCGGGACAGCGCGTCTGCATTCCAGTTCCTCGATCCGGCCCTGTGGATGACATGGAAAGAGAACGGTTGTAAAGCAAGAAACCATCTGGCTATTCGGTTGTTATTGTTTCTCTTACCAGCCATCCACGTGAGGGGCGCATGGTCCGTAACTAATGCAAACCTCCGACCCAGTAGGTAGTACCCGAGATAATCGAGGGCCCACTTAATGGCTAGGGCCTCTTTCTCTACGGTAGCATATCTCTGTTCCCGATCGCTGAGCTTTCTACTTATAAAAGAGAATCGGCCTCTCTGCTTCGCCTTCACCCTGAGCTAGTACGGCCCCGAGCCCCGTATCCGAGGCGTCTACCTGTACAATGAACTCTTGTGAGAAGTCAGGAGCCTGTAGGACGGGATCAGAACACAGGCCCTCTTTTAGCAATTGAAAGGCCTCTTCCGCCTCATCTTTCCACTCTACCCGGTTTGGCAAGTTTTTCTTGATGAGGTTTGTGAGGGGGGTTGGCAATGGTTGCATATCCAGGGATAAAACGGCGATAATATCCCGTTATCCCTAAGAAGGCCCGAACGTCCCGCTTGGTCTGGGGTCGAGGCCAGTCCCGAATTGCCCTGGTCTTCTCTGCCTGTGGGCGTATTTTCCCATTCCCCACGGTGTACCCCAGGTATTCCGCTTCGGACAGACCCAGGCAGCATTTTTTTGGATTGGCCGTCAACCCTGTGGCTTCCAGACTCATGAGCACCGCCCGTAGTCGTAGGAGGTGACTATCCCAGTCCTCGCTGTGGATGACCACATCGTCTATGTACGCCGCTGCGTACTCTTGATGGGGCCGTAGAATGGCATCCATGAGGCGTTGGAAAGTTGCAGCAGCACCATGCAGCCCGAAGGGCATCCTCACATACTGAAAAAGCCCCTCCGGTGTGGCGAAAGGCAGTCTTTGGGCGGTCCTCTGGAGCCACCGGCACTTGCCAATATCCTTTCGTCAAATCAAGGCTGGTGATGAACTTGACTTTCCTAAACGCTCCAAGAGTTCATCCACGCGGGGCATGGGATACGTGTCGAATGTAGAGATTGCATTCACGCTCCTAAAGTTGTTGCAGAGTCTCATACTACCATCGGGTTTGGGGACCAGGAATATGGGACTGGACCACTCACTCGTCGATGGCTCGATCACACCCATCCTCAGCATCTCCCTTACCTCGTTCTTGGCGATGACTCAGCGGGCCTCAGGAATCCTGTAAGGACGGATATGCACCTTCTTGCCGGGTTCAGTGTGGATATGGTGGAACAAGACATCTGTTTGTCCTGGGAATGGAGAGAATACCCGGCCGAAGTTCATAATCAGCTTGTCTAGCTGTCTCGACTGTTCCGGCAGGAGAGTTTGGCCATGGCGCACCTGTGGTAGAACCTCCTCTTTTCCTTGGCCCTCCATGGCCATCAAAGCCACCTCCTCCTCTCTTCCATGGTACTTCTTCAACAGGTTTATGTGATAGAGTTGGACCTTCTTCCTCCTGTCGGGTTGTTTGATGAGGTAATTGACCGGTGAGACCCTTTTCATTACCTCGTAGGGCCCCCTCCACTGCGCCAGCAAGCGGTGTTCAGCTGTGGGCACGAGCACCATCACTTTCTCTCCTACGGAGAACTCACGGGATGTCGCGGACTTATCGTAGGCCCAGCCTTGGGTCCTTTGCGCCTTCTCCATATGCTCCTTTACTATGGGTCACACTGCCGACAGGCGGTCTCTCATCAGGGTAACATGTTCTATTGTGGATCGAAAGGGACATAGTTGGGTCTCCCAGGTCTCCTTGGCTAAGTCGAGGATCCCTCGACAGGGTCTGCCGTAGAGCAATTCAAACGGGGAGTATCCAGTGGACGCCTGGGGTACTTCTCGCAGGGCAAACATTAAGTGTGGGAGAAGCATGTCCCAGTTTTTCCCATCTCTGGACACCACTCTTCTCAACATGCTTTTAATCGTTTTGTTCAAGTGTTCGCACAACCCGTCTGTTTGAGGGTGGAATATGCTTGTACGTATCTGTTGAACCTGATATAACCGACACAAGTCCTTCATCAACCGGGACATGAACGGGGTTCCCTGATCGGTTAGGATCATCTTGGGAAGGCCTACCCGAGAGAACATCATGAACAATTCCTTGACAATTCCCTTGGACGACATGTTACGCAGGGGTATGGCCTCTGGGAACTTGGTAGCGTAATCTACGACCACTAGGATGTACTCGTGTCCTCTGGCAGATTTTGGGAGGGGTCCCACGAGGTCCATAGCTATGCGTTCAAAGGGAGTCTCTATGATGGGGAGAGGAATCAAAGGGTTACGTAGGTGTGGCCGTGGAGCTGTACGCTGACATTGATCACACGTCCTACAATACCTGGCCACATCCCGGGTGACACGGGGCCAATAGAATCTCTGCATGATTCTGTCGATAGTCTTGTCCCGTGCCAGGTGTACTCCTAGGACGTGGGAATGGGCTAACTGTAGGACTGTATCCCTGTATGGTCAAGGCACCATTAGTAATTCCTGGATTTCCCCCCTTCGTTGCACGACCCAATATAAGAGACCCCGCCTGATTGCATAGTAAGGAAG
The DNA here is from genome assembly GCF_965601325.2 of Salmo salar. Taxonomy (NCBI): domain Eukaryota; kingdom Metazoa; phylum Chordata; class Actinopteri; order Salmoniformes; family Salmonidae; genus Salmo; species Salmo salar. The sequence goes on from NC_138299.1 coordinate 86,994,207, forward strand.
AGGGGGCTCACCTGATCCGTCGAAGTTCCTCCCGTCGATCACCTTCACCTTCCTCATGGCCTCCCTTAGGTCTGGGTCTCTATGCTGCGAGGTGCCGAACTGTCCCTTTAATTCCTGGGGCAGGTTGACCTCGGTAGAGGGGTGTGGAGGTTGTTCCCCATCCCCTCCAGGGGTGACCGAGGAGAATCCCTTCCAGGTTCCCTCCTCGGATGGGGCTTCAAATATATCCCTTAGCGCCTGGTTGCTCCTTCCTTCCTGCGTCGTGTATAACCCTTCGCAGGTGTCTTCATCGGTGGTTTCCTGGAATATCTGTCGTAAACGTTGGGTCTCTATTTCTTCCTCTGCTCCAGAGGACAAGGACAAGGCTACGTCTCCTTGTAGGACTACTACCTCGGGCTTGGATTTTGTTTTTTTCTTCTTTCCTGTCCTTCTTCCCATGCTTAACGTCATCTGCTGCAGCTCTTTATATAGAGGACAGTCTCTCCCGATCAATAATGGCACCTTCAGCTGGGGTACTTTCCCTGCCCTGACTGTACATCTTCCTTTCGGAGTGAGAATAGACAGATTCACGGTGGGGTAATAGTCGGTGTCTCCATGGATACAGGACACGGCTACTTTGTCTGGTAGCAGTGTTGCTGAGGTCACCATCCGCTCCTCTACTAACGTAACCATACTTCCCGAGTCGAGAATGGCTACCACATCTTGTCCTTCTACTCGAACCGGAATCTCTGGGGCTGGGGCTATTTCTGTTAACCAACAGTGTTGATCATGCCCTCTCGAACCGGGATGCATGGGGATGGGCAGCGATGACTCCGTGACCATGGACTCGTCCTTGCTAGGACATTGTGAGGCATAATGGTCTGGAGACTGACATTTATAACACCGACCCTGCTGTGTGGGGGATGACTTCTCCCACCTCCGGAGGTTTCGGTGGCGGACGTGCCGGGGCGAGTCGTGGCACGGGATTTGCAGAATCCTTCCGTTCCTTCTTGTCCCCTTTTAACAACTCCCCTGTAGATCGGTATGTTTCCACCGCCTGGGCTATGTTGTCGGCTGACAACGGGTTGGTTTGACCCAAAACCCTTTTTAAGTCACTGGGTAATTCCCTCAATATCTTGTCCACAACGAGGGTCTGTATTACATGTCCTACTCCCTTTCCGGGTTCCATCCACTGTTTCATCAGTCGTATTAAAGCGAAGATCTGGGCACGGACGGGTTGGTCAGCCATATAGGTCCACTGATGGAACTTTACAGCTCTATCTCTGGCAGTCAGCTGGTACCAGGACAGGATCTCGGATTTTAGTCACCAATAGTCCGCAGCTTCGCGGGAATCCAGGTCAAAATAGGCTTCCTGGGCCACCCCGGTCAAAAGAGGGGCTAATGCGCTCGCCCATTCTGTGGGCGGCCACTCTTCCAAGGTGGCCGTCCTTTCGAAGGTCATGAGGAAGGCCTCGATATCATCCTCCTTGGAGAGACGAGGTAAGATGGCGTGAGCAGCCGCTCTAGGCTTCACTCTAGGTTCTTCTCGCCCACTCAGCTGTCGTTGCAGGAGTTCTATGGTTGTCTGCTGTGCCGTGATCAAATCAAATTTATTTATATAGCCCTTCTTACATCAGCTGATATCACAAAGTGCTGTACAGAAACCCAGCCTAAAACCCCAAACAGCAAGCAATGCAGGTGTAGAAGCACGGTGGCTAGGAAAAACTCCCTAGAAAGGCCAAAACCTAGGAAGAAACCTAGAGTAGTAGGGTGTTGTAGTAGTCAACTGTTGTAGTAGGGTGTTGTCCATCGTTCTTGAATGGTTCCTCTGTGTCTACTGGAAGAATCTTGATTTACTCATTATCCTTGTGTCACTCGTCCACCTAGTGCCCGCATTCTCCACCAATGTGAGCGGACCAAGTCATTTGGTGTCACTCTAAAGCGGAAAGGTGGAATAAACGAGTCAAGAGTAGGTTTTCTTGATTCAACACAGTTCTCTATTGAGGGATTTCTGACAATACAAACACTCCAAAACAGTCAATGAGAATCTCCAAAGGAACAACATACATCTTCTTTAGATGACCCAGGATCACATTACGATTATCTTCAAACTATAACAACAATCACATATTCGTCACCGTCTTAATGGATCTTCTTGGATAGCACCTCTCTACTCTGTAGCCATTCTCCAGAGATAGTTTATCTTCCCCTCTTCTTGCTGTTTCCATCCTCTCTCTTGTAGGGGAAAGAGAATATCTCATTAGTACCGTCAGCTGTGCTTAATTGACTCTGGTTACCTTGTCTCACATGCCTTGTTGGGCTACTATCCGTGAGCCCAGCCTGCCCTCTGGGGGTCCTTCCACAATAATGTATGCAAGATAATCACATAGGTATGGAACTTCCTCATCTGCCTTCCATCTACCTACCTACTATTCTTCCCCACGAAGCAAAAACGTTTAAACATTGCCAGCTTTTCTTTGCATTTGTTCCAGGAAAAAGCTGGTCAGCGAGAGGAGCATTTTCTCAAACCCTTCCCTCTTCACCCGAGGCAGTCAAGGAGGAGCCATTGCAAGTCAGCTAAGGTACTGTGCTTCAAATCAATCATGTGATACATTGTAATTTTCCAATGATAGAAATGGGTAGTAAATGTTTTAACAGTAGTTTTAACAGATAGCAAGAAGTAATATTTTATATATTGACTTGTTTCTTAATGGAAAACCAGGTTTGCTTCTCTAATGGCACCCTATTCCCTCTATAGTGCACTACCTTTGGCCACTACTTTTGACCAGAGCCCTTGGTCAAAAGTTGTGCTATAGGGAATAGAGTGCCATTTGGGATGCAACCAGTGTGGGTGAGGTCTTCTCTGATGCTAATGTATTCCTCCAGTGAGTTGTCTTCGTACCAGTCTTCCTGTGGAGGAGTAACCCCTGAGAGATGCCTCACCTGCTGGTCTGAGACTCAGAGCTGTGCTACAGGCCTCTCTACTGGACAGAGCTCCCTCTACTCATGGAGATACGATGTACGAGCACACACACACACACACACACACACACACACACACACACACACACACACACACACACACACACACACACACACACACACACACACACACACACACACACACACACACACAGAGAGCCCTTTGCAGTAAATAAGGTCTTGTGAGTGTGTGCCTCCTGTGGTGTGTTCAGGAGTTTGACAGAGTGAACACCCAGCGTGTGCGTCAGCTATTCAGTGATGTGGACGAGCTGCTGTATGAAGGGAGGGTGAACAGCAGCTCCCTGGGACTGCAGGAGGAGTGTCAGGAGTGGAACGGACACTCCCCACACCTCAGGTACACCAACAGCATGGCCATGTCCCAAATGCCTACCTATACTACACTTCTTTACCCTATGGGCCCTTGTCAAGTGTAGTGCACTACATAGGGAATAGGGTGCCAGTTGGGATGCAAACAAAGTCCTTCATGTGAAAGTGTTTAATTGAATTGGCTCTCCCTCTGTGTCTCTTTCCAATACTTTCTTATATTGTTTCTGTCTTTCCTTCACAGAATTCTGGGTAATCAGCTGGAGTCGCCCAATCAGGAAGGGTTTCAGTACGTTCACAGGAGAGTGGTGGCCAGTGGAGGGAGAGGGAGTGCAGTGCTGCCCCCGTGTGTGGACAAGAGGGAGGACTCTGGAGAGTAAGGCCTGGCTCCTTGTGTATACTACACAAAAACAACAACAACATGACGCTAACATCTCACGGTACTTCAGTTGGTTTCCCATGGCAACAGAGCAGACATGAGAATTTTGGAGGAGCGGTATTATGGTTGTGTGTTCAGGTGTGTGTTGTTGAGGTGAGCTCTGTGGCAAGGGGCCAGCTAAGGGACAGATGGCATAATGAGCAATCTGCCATGGTTCTGGGAATAACATCCAGGCAGTCTGTCTCCAGGCAACACAGTTGTTGTTTACTAATCAATTCCCTACGAGGACTTACCTTAACAAACACACCTACTTAAACACACCTATTACAGCCTTGTTTGTTCAGGACTCAGTGAGGGAGCCAGACTAGTGGGAGAATGACTGTCTGGCTGCATAAATACACATACTGTAGTATGGTATGAATACAATGCAAGTGGTAGCACAGTATGCTTTCAAAGGTGATCCAAAACAATGATCTAGAAATGATCTAGTAAGGAGAAATGCCAAAAGACTGAATCCAAGTACACGTCAAGATGAACTCTGAAAGATTTAACCAACCTTGATGTTTTTTCAGACCATAGCTAACTAAAATCCCTTTTATATCAAAACCCACATTTCTTTACCATACTGTCTGCCTTATACAGTGCCTTCTGTTTTTTATATCTGAAAGGGGCAGGGGGTAAAAAATGTGGTACATGAAAACCCGCATCGGGACACAGTCATGGTTGTGGTATTTTCTTACAAAAATTCATTCGATGCCTCTGAAAACTTGTCCCGGCTTTTTATTTTATTCATTGTTTTAGCACATTTTTTGGTGCATATTTACAAAAAAATTATTAACAACAAATCAATACAAAAAGTACATGGGGAACACAGGTACAGTAGTTGAAGTCGGAAGTTTACATACACTTAGGTTGGAGTATATTAAAACTTGTTTTTCAACCACTCCACAAATTTCATGTTAACAAACTATAGTTTGGCAAGTCGGTTAGGACATCTACTTTGTGCATGACACAAGTAATTTTTCCAACAATTGTTGACCGACAGATTATTTCACTTATAATTCACTGTATCACAATTCCAGTGGGTCAGAAGTTTACATATACTAAGTTGGCTGTGCCTTTAAACAGCTTGGAAAATTCCAGAAAATGATGTCATGGCTTTAGAAGCTTCTGATAGGCTAATTGACATAATCTGAGTAAATTTGAGGTGTACCTGTGGATGTATTTCAAGGCCTACCTTCAATCGCAATGCCTCTTTGCTTGACATCATGGGAAAATCAAAAGAAATCAGCCACGACCTCAGAAAACAATTGTAGACCTCAAAAAGTCTGGTTCATCCTTGGGAGCAATTTCCAAACCTGAAGGTACCACGTTCATCTGTACAAAAAATAGTACGCAAGCATTAACACCATGGGACCACGCAGCCGTCATACCGCTCAGGAAGGAGACGCGTTCTGTCTCCTAGAGATGAACGTATTTTGGTGCGAAAAGTGCAAATCAATCCCAGAACAACAGCAAAGGACCTTGTGAAGATGCTGGAGGAAACAGGTACAAAAGTATCTATATCCACAGTAAAATGAGTCCTATATCAACATAACCTGAAAGACCGCTCAGCAAGGAAGAAGCCACTGCTCCAAAACCGCCATAAAAAAGCCAGACTACAGTTTGCAACTGCACATGGGGACAAAGATCGTACTTTCTGGAGAAATGTCCTCTGGTCTGCTGCAGGAGGGACTGGTGCACTTCACAAAATAGATGGCATCACGAGGAAGGAAAATTATGTGGATATATTGAAGCAACATCTCAAGACATCAGTCAGGAAGAACTTCTTAGGGATAGGGTTTAGTTTCCTGAATTTCCACCTGACTGACATGCCCAAAGTAAACTGCCTGTTACTCAGGCCCAGAAGCCAGAAAATACATATAATTGGTAGCATTGGATAGAAAACACTTTGAAGTTCCTAAAACTGTTAAAATAATATCTTAGACTATAACAGAATTGATATGGCAAATTAAAATCTGAAGAATAACCAAGACTCTTGGTTTGAGGTCCCAGGCACTTACAATGGAAAGCTATGGGCCCTATGTAATTCCGTCTCCCAGATTACAATTCCTATGGCTTCCACTAGATGTCAACAGTCTTTAATCAAGGTTTCAGGCTTGTTTTTTGAAAAACGAGCAAGAATTTAGAGATTTGGTGAAGAGAGCACCTGAACAATATCAGTCTTTCGGCGCGCGAAGGAGAGGGCGCGTGCTTACTAATTTTGTTTTGCTATTGAACATGCTACTTTCTGTATGAAATATTATAGTTTATTTACATTTTAGAGAATCTGAGGATTAAATAGAAACGTCGTTTGACTTGTTTGGATGAATTTTAGCGGTAGCTTTTTGGATTCCTTTGTCTGCCTGTTGAACGAGTGGATTACTGAAATCAATGGCGCCAACTAAACTGACTTTTTGGGATATAAAGAAGGATTTTATCTAACAAAACGACCATTCATGTTGTAGCTGGGACCCTTGGGATTGCAAACAGAGGAAGATCTTCAAAAGTAAGTGATTTATTTAATCGCTATTTGTAATTTTATGAAGCCTGTGCTGATTAAAAAATATGTTGATGTGGGGCGCCGTCCTCAGACAATCGCATGGTATGCTTTTGCTGTAAAGTCTACTGTAAATCGGACAATGCAGTTAGATTAACAATAATGTAAGCTTTTAAATTATATAAGATACTTGTATGTTCATGAATGTTTTATATTACGATTATTTATTTGAATTGCGCGTCCCCCAATTTCACTGGATGTTGTCGGCTGGTGTCCCGCTAGCGGGATGACCTATCCCTATTAAAGCTTGGTCGCAAATGGGTTTTCCAAATGAACAATGATCCCAAACATGCTTCCAAAGTTGTGGCAAAATGGCTTGAGGACAACAAAGTCAAGGTATTGGAGTGGCCATTACAAAGCCCTGACCTCAATCATATAGAAAATTTGTGGGCAGAACTGAAAAGGCGTGTGCGAGCAAGGAGGCCTACAAACCTGACTCAATTACACCAGCTCTGTCAGGAGGAATGGGCCAAAATTCACCTAATTTATTGTGGGAAGCTTGTGGAAGGCTACCTGAAATGTTTGACCCAAATTAAACAATTTAAAGGCAATGCTATCAAATACTAATTGAGTGTATGTAAACATCTGACCCACTGGGAATGTGATTAAAGAAATAAAAGCTGAAATAAATCATTCTCTCTACTATTATTCTGTCATTTCACATTCTTAAAATAAAGTGGTGACCCTAACTGACCTAAGACAGGGAAATTCTTACTAGGATTAAATGTCAGGAATTGTGAAAAACTGAGTTTAAATGTATTTGGCTAAGGTGTATGTAAACTTCCGACTTCAACTGTATATATAAAGAATATACAAAGGACATTTGAGTTAGGAGGTACAGTATGAAAAGCAGTGTTTCACTGGAAATGTGTCAATATAATTGCAAACCAACGTGAAAAAGTAGAGAAGACATGATGAGGAATACATTTCCACATAGAAGGGGGTCTACTTAGGAATGAATTTATCCAATTGATTTTAAAAGTATTATTTAGTAAAGTCCAGATAATTCAGCCTGCCATACTCATAAGTGTTCATTACAACAGTACGGTTTCTCCACAGAAAGTAGAAAAGCATCTGGTCTATGTCTTTGCTTATTTTACCACCAAGATATAAAGATACCTTCAGCCTTGGTTATTAGGACTCTTCCTTTTAAAGATACATCCCTCTGTAGCCATTGATTTAGCTTCTTCTGGGTTTTTAAATAAGAAGGTTAACATTTAGTAAGCCTCTAGACTTCTGATCCTTATTAATGGTTATGCCTAAATATGTAAGTGCTTCTTTCACTGGCATACCATAATATGAGGGTGTCACACAATATTTGACAGTCATGAGTTCACATTTATTAATGTTAAGACATAGAATCATTTTCCAAAGCATCTGGTCTATCACATTGATCGATATGGGAATCTGACTAGCGTCTTTCAGAAAAAGTGTAGTATCGTCAGCCAGCTGGCTTATAATAATTTATTTACAAGCTATGGAAATACCTTGTACAGGATTATTATTTAAAGAATTTGTAAACAGTTGGATGATTAATAAAAACCGATACGGTGAGATGGGACAACCTTGCCTAATTCCTGTCTTTAACTCAAATCTAGGTGAGGTGCCATGTTTCAATTTGATAGAGCTGTTACCATTCGTATAGAGAGTCTTAATAGCCTTACAGAAAAAATCCCCAAAGCCAAATTTCTCAAGGGAGTTGAAGAGGAACTGATGCTCCACTGTGTCAAATGCGTTATAAAAATCTAAAAATAATATGAAGCTATCCTCGGTTATTAGGTCTGAGTAGTCAAGCATGTCTAATACTAGTCTGATATTGTCATAAATATGTCTGTTCCTGATAAAGCCAGACTGTGTTTCATCAATGATTGCATCCAGGACTTCTTTAATTCTTTTTGCAAGTAGTAAGGGTAATATCTTATAATCATTATTAAGAAGACAAATTGGATGCCAGTTATCGATGAGCAGCTTTGGTATCAGTGTTATTAACCCCTGACATTGTTTTTAATACTCTCTTAAAAAGACTTCAAGTAGGAAGGAAGCTACTTGTTCAGAAATTCGTAATTCCATCAATACCTGGGGATTCATTGTTCTTTAAATGTTTGATAGACTCCATAATCTCTTCAACTATGATGGGTTCATCACACTGTTTAGATTCTTTATCACTGATAGTGAACATTATTCAGTGCGTCAAAAAACATATCTGTGGATTCCTAACAGTACATAGAGCTATATAATTTCCTGTAAAAATTGCTGCAGTAGTTAGCAAGTCATGTTTGGTCATCTGTAATAACACCATCAATGTTTAAATTATGGATAGTGATATTTGTAGAGTGAAATAGGATGAACTCTGTTCTCCCTCATCAAGCCATTTTTTCCTAGATCTAATAAAGGCTCCTTCTGCTTTTAATCTATATATATTATCTAGTTTATTTAATCTATATATATATTATCCAGTTTATTTAATCATATATATTATCCAGTTTATTTAATCATATATATAGATATGTGTGTGTATTTATTACCCAGATTATTTTGTAACTCAATCAGTTCCATGTTCTACTCCCCTGAGAGGCTGGCTGGGGACCTCTGAGAAAGGGAAGTTATCAGCTCTTCTGGTCTTTTACTACCAGATTTTCTAAGGTATTTGCCAGTTCAAATTTAAGGAGCTCCCAGTTCTTGCAATAAAATGTTTCTTCACAATCTCTTTCCCAAAAGTGTGAGAGCAGATGTTTAACCTCAAACTTAACTATATCATTATTTAACAAGGAGCTATTTAGCTTTCAGTAGGACGCTCGACCTAGGTTAGTATCAGGGGTAAATATTTTGACATCAATGTAAATGGCCCTATGTTCTGTGAAGAGGTATTGCACTTCACATTGTTTCGTAACCCTCTGAAGGCTCCGCTGGGGTCATTACAATGAAAAATACCTTTGGTATATAAACAGTGACATATTTTTTTACAGACAACATAGCATGAATTCTGTCTGAAATAGGTATGCAGTGGCTTGTGAAAGTATTCACCCCCCCTTGGCATTTTTCCTATTTTGTTGCCTTGCAACCTGGAATTAAAATGTATTTTTGGGGGGGTTTGTATCATTTGATTTACACAACATGTCTACCACTTTGAAGATGCAAAATATTTTTTGATTGTGAAACAAACAAGAAAAAAGAACTTGAGCGTGCATAACTATTCACCCCCCAAAGTCAATACTTTGTAGAGCCACCTTTTGCAGCAATTACAGCTGCAAGTCTCTTGGGGTATGTCTCTATAAGCTTGGCACATCTAGCCACTGTGATTTTTGCCCATTCTTCAAGACAAAACTGCTCCAGCTCCTTCAAGTTGGATGGGTTCCGCTGGTGTACAGCAATCTTTAAGTCATACCACAGATTCTCAATTGGATTGAGGTCTGGGCTTTGACTAGGCCATTCCAAGACATTTGTTTCCCCTTAAACCACTTGAGTGTTGCTTTAGCATTATACTTAGGGTCATTGTCCTGCTGGAAGGTGAACCTCTGTCCCAGTCTCAAATCTCTGGAAGACTGAAACAGGTTTCCCTCATGAATTTCCCTGTATTTAGCGCCATCCATCATTCCTTCAATTCTGACCAGTTTCCCAGTCCCTGCCGATGAAAAACATCCCCACAGCATGATGCTGCCACCACCATGCTTCACTGTGGGGATGGTGTTCTCGGGGTGATGAGAGGTGTTGGGTTTACACCAGACATAGCGTTTTCCTTGATGGCCAAAAAGCTACATTTGTCTCATCTGACCAGAGTACCTTCTTCCATATGTTTGGGGAGTCTCCCACATGCCTTTTGGCGAACACCAAACGTGTTTGCTTATTTTTTTCTTTAAGCAATTGCTTTTTTCTGGCCACTCTTCTGTAAAGCCCAGCTCTATGGAGTGTACGGCTTAAAGTGGTCCTATGGACAGATACTCCAATCTCCGGTGTGGAGCTTTGCAGGTCCTTCAGGGTTATCTTTGGTCTCTTTGTTGCCACTGATTAATGTCCTCCATGCCTGGTCTGTGAGTTTTGGTGGGCGGCCCTCTCTTGGCAGGTTTGTTGTGGTGACATATTCTTTCCATTTTTAAATAATGGATTTAATGGTGCTCCGTGGGATGTTCAAAGTTTCTGATATTTTTTTATAACCCAACCCTGATCTGTACTTCTCCACAACTTTGTCCCTGACCTGTTTGGAGGGCTCCTTGGTCTTCATGGTGCCACTTGCTTGGTGGTACCCCTTGCTTAGTGGTGTTGCAGACTCTGGGGCCTTTCAGAACAGGTGTGTGGATATATACTAAGATCATGTGACAGATCATGTGACACTTAGATTGCACACAGGTGGACTTTATTTAACTAATTATGTGACTTCTGAAGGTAATTGGTTGCACCAGATCTATTTAGGGGCTTCATAGCAAAGGGGGTGAATACATATGCACGCACCACTTTTCCATTTTTTCTATCTTTTATTTTTTGAAACAAGTAATTTTTTTCACTTCACCAATTTGGACTATTTTGTGTATGTCCATTACATTAAATCCAAATAAAAATCTATTTAAATTACAGGTTGTAATGCAACAAAATAGGAAAAACGCAAACAGGATGAATACTTTTGCAAGGCACTGTACTCAAAATAATCTGCTTTCCTGACTACAGGTTATGTGTTGAAGGTCACAGTCTTTCCCCAACTCCCTGCACATTGCAGGGGGCAACCCCTCTCTCCCACTCTCTCCGTGATCACTCCTCCCTTCTACAAGAAGAGATCTACGAGGCAGAGGGAAGGATGGAGGAATTTCTTGCCTATGATGCCAAAGACACGTAAGGCATTTGAACTTTACTTTCTCAGCATGGCATTTAATATTTTGAGAGTATGTGCAAGCATGTAACAGCCTGTGGGAGTTGTGGGAGAGAGAGAGAGCGTGTGCGTATCTGTGTGTGCGTGTGTATATGTGTTTGTCTGTATGCGTGTGTATGTGTGCAAGCCTGTGGGTGGAACGAGGGCCATATTGCTCCAGTGTCTTGACGTCAGTGTTCTCTCCCCAGGGAGGATGAGTGGGTAGGTCAGAGAGGAGTCTGGGGATCTGTGGGGGCAGCAGGGAGGTCCGGAGTACCCCCTGTGTCTCCCCACACCTGTATCAGGGATGCCGTGGCTGACGAGGCCTTTGATGACATGTGGAGGGAGGTGGTGAACTCTCTGGGGGAGCTCCTCCACAAACACTGGCAGAGACAAATCACTGGTCTGTCTATCTACAAACCACTGTATTACAGAGCTGCCATAGAACTACATGAATACCAATGATGATATGCCTATTATACACAGCAACCATGGTACTGCACACCAACTCTGTTATAACTGATGCTTTTTGTTATGCTGTGTTATGAATTGGGCTAGGACTTTGACCTGATCACCTGGCCTGGCCAGGATAAACTCTGGGTCCTAGTTATGAATCAACGTATTTTGTTTTTACCGGAGGTGGAGCAGGTCACAGAGGAGTGTTGGAGGCTCTTGGTGGAGTCTTGGGTGATCCCTCTCCTCACATCAACAGTAAATGTCAGCGTGTCCCTCTCTCCAGGGGCTCCAACACACGTAGCATGCTGCTGTGGTCCAACTGTTGCCCCAGTTCACAGGTGAGAAGTCTGCCAGCCACCAAAACACAGTGTCAGCTGCTGCCATTGGCTCTCTAGAGGAGCTCCTGCACTTCTGGCAACAACACCATTCACATGAATTAACATTTATCTCAAATACACTTATAACAATGGCCTCAACAGAGGAGCCAAGGCCCCCTTAAAACAAGCCTTGAGCTATATTTATTTACTTTATTTTTTTCTAGGCCTCTCAGGTATCAAGTACCTTCAAGATTAATTTAAACGGTGTTATGACAATCCAAGCTAAGCCTCTTCAACAAAGACAACACGGATTTGCAGAGAAGTCTCAGTAAGTCTGTCTGAATCCCCAGCTAAAAGCTCGGGCCTGATCCTGAACAAACAAAACCATCCCTGTTTGTCTTTGGGGCTGGACAGGGTGCCATTTGGGATGCAACCTTTCAGTTAGGCTTTGAGATCAGTACAAATAAGAACTCCAACATCTAAAATAGATTAGAAAAGAAATTGGCACACTGGTATGACTTTAAGTAATGTCATTAGTATCACTACTTTTTGGACTTCTCTGTAGTTGTGATCTGGAGGACAGACCCAGCAGAGCTCCAGCAGCCACTGTGTCTCCATCCAGGAGAGCATGTAGTACGCCCTCCCACAGAGCCACAGGCCCAGCCCAGAGAGGCCTGCCCCTGCCCAGGCTCCATATCTGCTCCAGACCCAGCTCCACCTCCAGAAGTACCAGCTCCAGGGGCAGGGCCAGGAGCTGCCTCAGCCCCAGACACACTGTCCCCAGACACCAGGTCATCAGAGGAACCAGACTGTGAGATATCTACTGTATATATTAATAAGCTAGTAATTGCAACACAATCATAATTGGTAACTACATTAAATGATTAGGACTTGGTTATGGTAATATTTACATTTTTAGGTCAAATAATGAAATTGCAGTTTTGTTCTAGAGACGTGTTAGCCATAATGACTATTACATTTTACATCATTTAGCAGACACTCTTATCCAGAGCAGCTAGGGTTAAGTGACTTGCTCAAAGCCATACCGAGAGATTTTTCACCCATGACTCTGGGATTTGAACCAGCAACCTTTCGGTTACTGGCCCCATTGCTCCTAAGCGCTAGGTTACCTGCCGTCCAACTATCATAACAAGGCTGTAATTGTCCTGGTTTGAACTGTAGGACCACAGTGACAGAAGGACAGCCGTCCCCAATCCTCAGTTCAATACAGAACCAGAGGCTCCTCCCCCTCCTGCATGCTGACCAATCAGAGCTGGAGCCCTCAGTGTGTACTGCTGCACCCATGCAGGTACCAGGTGACCTACTGTTTCATCAATGTACTCAAATGTCAATACAGGAAGTTAGTATATCAATGTGTCAATTCTAACGCAGGTTATAGTAAATTACATTTGCCTGAATACCATAATAAATGGGTAATGATGACATGTCTTTTAAATTACTTGTCATTCTGACCGAACGTAAATTACCATATTGATTCCGCTTCTTGTATTTGCATGGACATGGAAAGCAAATATGTGTTGGCTTGGCTGACCTTGCAAACATGCGTATCTCCAGTGCAAAGAGCAGGTGTGTGCTCTGGTGTAGGGCAAGTGAACTTTGGTCTCTCAATTCAATTCAATGGCTTTATATCTCTCGCTCTCTCTCACAGCTCAGGGGGAGGATTCTGCAAGGAGGACATGCCACTGTACCAATCTCCATCCTTCCACCCCTCAGAGAGCCCACTCTGCTGTTGGAGTCCCTGTCTCGTCCCAACACCACACACACACTCCGGGTACGAGACACACACACACACAGTGGTGGCGTGGTGGGGTTGTCTGTGGGAGTGGTAGTAGAAGAGATTGTATTACTGTCTGTTGCATAGCAGATGCCCTTATCATTATATAAAGGGTACAGAGCTGTCTGCTTTGCTGCGTGGTTTATTGCTCTACCTTGGTCAACTCGTTATTGGAAAAGCCCCCTGGAGTCGATGTCTGCGCCCCTGTGGAGATCTAATTAGCATAATAAAAAATCCCCATTAAAATCCGTCAATTTAAGTTAGAGTTATCTGTTTTTGCATTGGATGCGTCTCAATCCACCACATCCGCCGATATCTCACTTCTGCATCTGCGGTGAAAGGTGGCAGAGCTAGAGCAGTGTTTGTCAGACCATGATGTAGCATATAGCCCCTCTATGGAGAGATGAGACTCTCACAAACACGATGGTGTTCTCCGTTTTGCTCTGAGGTACAGCCGATCTGCCAAGTTATGTCTGTAGCGTCTGAACAGTTTGGGCTACACACAAATACGAGACTCTCACGAACACGTACATGTCGGTTGTTTTACTCTAGGATGCCCACAGGCCTCACAAGACTTGTTTGAAGGTCCCCCGGTACCAGTTTAAAAAATGAATGGAAGTATATATGGAGACAGTTTAGTGGCAAGAATAAGGGGTTAAATACATGTAAAATAATTTGATTTAATATCTTTCAGTAGGACAGATTTTTTGGGGGGACTATCTTTTGTTTCATGTAGTGAAAATGTTATTCAACGTGTTTATGTGGGTTAATAGCAGTAAGTGTCACGTATACTCCTTCTCTGACCTCTAGGTCATCAGGCTGTTGATTATCCCGCACACCTGTCACCATCGTCTCGCGCACCTGCGCCTCATGACCCTCACCTGAACTCCATCACCTCCTTGATTATCTTCCCTATATCTGTCACTCCCCTTGGTTCTTTCCTCAGGTGTTATTGACTCTGTTTTCATGTCGGTGCGTTGTTTCTTTTATTTATTAAAACACTCACTCCCTGAACTTGCTTCCCGACTCTCAGCGCACTCGTTACATTAAGGCTTAGTCTGTAGTAAATAAATAAAAGCTGTCTACCTTTTTGTACACTGAGATGGTAATTATGGTAACATAATAGATTATTATCCTTGTTTTAACTTGGATTACTGTACATATTACATATTACCACTATTTATCGAGGTGTGTTTGCTCAAATAAAGTATCCTTTTTCTTTTAACATATGACTTGAAAGCAGCTCTTTGTTTTCTAGTCAGACACACCCATGAAGCGATTGTTCACTCCCATGGATTTCACCTGCCACATGAAGACTGGGAAAGGACCTCAGCCAGGTGACCGCTATAGTACTGTGTACTCATGCGTCTAGCCAACAAATGACAGGACAGGTGTCCAGTGCAGCGGGATCTATAAGTATTATGTACATTGTAAATATTGTTTTAGATTTATGTTTTGACTAAGCAGGACAGTTTTTTTTTCAGTGCGTGTTCGTAGGCTCGTGGTGTTGGAAATCATTATTTATTATTACAGCCTCACAGCCTCTGAGGAAAGTGGAGGTTAAACGCAGAGCCAGAATGTGTCATCGTCCCCATTGGCCCGGTTCAAAGTAGTGCATTAGACAGAGGCTGTGTTTCAAACTCATAAAAGACACCCTTGTCCACTTACCCTCGCCTTATGCCCTTGGGGGAATCCCCACGGCCATATTTGTCGTCGGTCCAAATGATTAGCCAAGAAAGGGAAGTTTGCAACGTAAGCCCTTCAGCCCTTGTTTTTAATGGAGTTTGCGAGTATACAATTATGTTGGGGCCTGAAACACCCCATAATTCAATTTGCGATGATTGTACATCCGCTAAGAAAAGTCAGCCGAAACCTCAACGTCAATATGGAGTCAACATACAAGTGTAAGTAAAAAACGAATGTAAGTAAGTTAGAAATTGTGCTACTAATGCACAAACACGTCTCGTAAAAGTAATTATGTTTTTGTTTGTTTAGCTTTTGGAAATTGTAGAAAACATTTTCCTTCATAAGTTCCAGCTAGGCAGGCTAACGTGAGTTAGCTAATTAATTTGCTATCTATCATACAGTAGCCGTATATTAATAATTCTATAGTTAATATAAGACATGCGATCATAATTGACTGTAGCGCATATAAAGCATCCACAAGCTACCGGTGGCTGAAAACCCAATCATCGCGGGATGAACGAATTTCCAGCCAAGGGCGGTCCATTTAAAAATCAATTCTTCCTCCCTTGCCCTGCAAGTGTACTCGTCAGACGTCATGATACATCATCAGAAGTGTCCACTTAATTTGAGCGCTGAGGGGCGAGGGTGTGTCTTTTTAAGTGTTTGGAATGCAGCCAGAGAATAGGGTGCCATTTGGGACAATACCTGTGTCAGCGTTAGACGGGCATGTCGTAATGCGTCACCTCTGGTCTCCTAGGTGACTGTGCTCTGATTGGAGTGACAGGCTTTGGCGTGGGTATCACCTGCTCCGGCTTCTCCGAGAGCACCATGGCAACGAGGAGACACCAGCGCCCGCCATCCTCCTCCGTGGAAGGAGAGAGTGGGACCGAACCACTGCTCTTAGGTAAATACTGTATAAAGGGAAAATGACTACATGGAGTTATTAGGAGGAAAGTGGAGAGGGTACTGCATAGGCCTGGGAATTGCTAGGGACCTCACAATACCATATTATCACCATACTGAGGGACCTCACGATACCATATTACCACCATACTGCGGGACCTCACGATACCATATTACCACCATACTGCGGGACCTCACGATACCATATTACCACCATACTGAGGGACCTCACGATACCATATTACCACCATACTGCGGGACCTCACAATACCATATTACCACCATACTGCGGGACCTCACGATACCATATTATCACCATACTGCGGGACCTCACGATACCATATTATCACCATACTGCGGGACCTCACGATACCATATTACCACCATACTGCGGGACCTCACGATACCATATTACCACCATACTGCGGGACCTCACGATACCATATTATCACCATACTGCGGGACCTCACGATACCATATTATCACCATACTGCGGGACCTCACGATACCATATTACCACCATACTGCGGGACCTCACGATACCATATTATCACCATACTGCGGGACCTCACGATACCATATTACCACCAT
This sequence comes from Salmo salar, assembly GCF_965601325.2. Lineage (NCBI taxonomy): Eukaryota > Metazoa > Chordata > Actinopteri > Salmoniformes > Salmonidae > Salmo > Salmo salar. The sequence goes on from NC_138299.1 coordinate 87,011,055, forward strand.
ACTGAGGGACCTCAAGATACCATATTACCACCATACTGCGGGACCTCACGATACCATATTATCACCATACTGCGGGACCTCACGATACCATATTACCACCATACTGCGGGACCTCACGATACCATATTACCACCATACTGCGGGACCTCACGATACCATGTTATCACCATACTGCGGGACCTCACGATACCATATTACCACCATACTGCGGGACCTCACGATACCATATTACCACCATACTGCGGGACCTCACGATACCATATTATCACCATACTGCGGGACCTCACGATACCATATTACCACCATACTGCGGGACCTCACAATACCATATTATCACCATACTGCGGGACCTCACGATACCATATTACCACCATACTGAGGCACCTCAATCATATTATCACCATACTTAGGTGCCGATACGATATGTATTGCGATTCGATACTGCGTTTTTATTTCCCGATTTGATGTTCCAGACATATCGCTCACCAGAGGGACAAGAGCGGGCCATGAGAAAATGAGTTTTGATCAGTCAGGGAAATATAAAAGTGGCGATGGAAAACATGCTATAGGATAAAAAACACCAGAGTTTTGGCACAGGTACAGCCAACTAGAGCTAGCTAACGCTACCTAGCAAAAAAAAGAAGTTCATGTAACCATATAATAAACTATATTGCGATATGTAACTATTGATTTTTTTTCCTCCATCACTAGTACTGTTTAGTGCAATGTGCAAGAGAACAGGGCTGCTCGTAGATTGTTGTGCACAGGAAGATTGATAGTAGGTAGATAAGTAGAGGGAGATGAGAAAAGTGAATTGAATGGATAAGGAAATGAAGCAGTACACTATGTGTCATTTCTACTGTAGTTTAACTGAAGTATAAAACTTATCCAGGTGTTCCTCATCAACGTAAAGTGTTTGGTCGGTTTCCTGGTCATGTGAAGAAGAGACTCCAGGTGGTGTTGTCATAGCAGCACAGTCCAGACAGGAAGACCAGAATGCATCACGAACACCAACACTTGGAATTAAGAGGTTAATGAGTGTGACTAGATGAAGCACAGCTACGGTGAGATTTACCATTGAACTACCACAAAAGTTTGGATTTACGTTTTGAGGCCAGATGATGAGTCGGAGTTGAAGATCAATTTTCATTGCTATGGCGATAGCTAGCTAGCCTCCCTGACAGTGGCTATCTAGAGGTAGGACCGCAATGTGCAGATAACGGGTGGACAATAAGGACAAGATTTTAATTTGAAAAGACCACATTTAGGTTGCAACGGCATTTAGCAGGACAAATCTGCTTGATTATATTGTATATCTGCCATTTTAATTAGATACATTGTAGTTTATTTATGTGGCAAGAGTGATTACAGGATAGGATAAATGTGATTAAACACATTGACCACTACTGTTTGTTTACCTAGATGGTGATTTTGCAAGCTAGCTAGCATTGTGAAGCAGTGTCTATGCATACAAGCAACCGTACGCTGATATTTCATCCAAAATAAACAATCGCCAGTGAAATATTGATTGTTACTTTGTGAAAATCTAAGTGATATCAAATACAGTACAATATGGGGCCTCCCGAGTGGCGCAGCAGTCTCAGGCACTGCATAGCAGTGCTTGAGGTGTTACTACAGACCCAGGTTAAATCCCATGCTGTGTTGCTGCCGGCCACGACTGGGAGACACATGAGGGCACACAATTGCCCTAGCGTCGTCCGGGTTAGGGGTTTGGCCAGCCGGGTTGACCTTGTCCCATTACGCTCTAGCGACTCCTTGTGGCAGGCCGGGCACCTGCAAGCTGACTTCGGTCACCAGCTGGACGGTGTTTCCTCCGACACATTGGTGCGGCTGGCTTCCGGGTTAAGCAAGCAGTGGGTCAAGAAGCAGTGCGGCTTGGCAGGGTCGTGTTTCGGAGGACGTATGGCTCTCGACCTTTGCCTCCCGAGTCTCTACGGGAGTTGCAGCGATGGGACAAGACTACCATGAAAAAGGGGTAAAAAAAAAAGTAATTCAAATGAAAATAAAAAGGCAGAAACTGCTTCTCCAATAGAAATCCCTGATCACAGTTGTAGGCGATGTCATGGTGACGTTGGCTAGCTAAGCTCTGCAGAAACACGTCATCAGCTTTAACGGTCGTCACGTGCCGAACTGCGCATGTGCATGCCATCAAATCAAAGGGACTCCTTCAATATCAAAGTATTTTTGACTAAAATGAAAATGTGTCACTTTCACGTGGTTGGAGTAATAACATGTTCAACTACTTAAGACATTGTCTCAAATATAAGTTGTGCCTTTAGATTTCGAGAAAACGAAGGAATAATTTTTCACTTCTCTCATGGACCCCAAACCCTGGCCTGGTCTGCTTGGTCTAGTTCGCAAGCATTTCCGGAAGTCTCGCGATGTTGCGCATGTGGTGATATCCAACTCAGACTCATCATCTGGCTTCAAAACGTAAATCCTAACTCTTGCGGTAGTTCAATGGTAAATCTCATCCGTAGCTGTATTCTACGTAGTCATAACCGGAATTTATGGAAACAACAGGAAGAAAGGTCCAATTAGATTTTCATTTGGCTAAATTATTCTCGATGCAATGCATAACATTTATCCAGATTATTAGCTGCTTCTTAACACAACAGGTCATTACTACATCTAAATTCAATGTGGCTAAATACATTTGCTAAATGAGCCATGTTAGGAGGAAAAACATGAACTTGGTCCAACTTGTATGTTTTCTACAGAAATGTCAGTGTCTTGAATACCCTAGGTTTTTCAAGGAATGATCATTCATTCAAATATTATTTTGAAATTGTAACAATATAATTTTGTTATGCAATAAATGGCTATTTCTGTTACATGCCACATTTGTATTTCTGGAGTGTAATGAGCTTATCTAATCAGTGTGCAAATGATAGTGTAGTTCTGGTTTAATTACCCCATGAGTCAATGTCAGAGGAGAAGAGAAAACAACTATTAACTACCAAATGCACACACACACATTGTGTAATTGCCATCATTACACAGCCAACCTTTGTTTTCATATTACCCATCCCCATCAGTCCACCCCTCACTTAACTGCTGCAGCCAACATGACCCAGTTTCTCACACTGTAGCTGCATGAGAGTCGAGGTTCCAGTACCCGTACGGTTAACTGTGCCAAAGGAGAAGTGCATAACTAGTCTAAAGTCCGTCAAAAGCTGCTCCGCATACAGATCAGAGGGATTTCACAACATAGCAGACTGCTACATTAAACCAAGATGGTGATTATGTCTGGAACATACACGCTGGGGATCATATGTCTGGTCCTTCTGATTGTTCTGTTGGCCTGCATCATGTACCATCCACTGAAGAAATACTTTCAGGACTGGAACGAGTTGAGGCCAATCCCTGGAGTGGATGGAGCTTATCCAATCATTGGGAATGCACTTCTGTTCAGCACTAATGCAGGAGGTAAGATCCTCTCCTCTGTGCTGTATTTAGGTTAGGCTATCTAATATTTCCCAAGTAAAAAATGCAATAGCAGTACATTTTTCTTTTTTGGTAGATTTCTTCAACCAAATTATTGAAGGCACTAAGGAGTTCAGACATTTACCATTGCTGAAGGTTTGGGTTGGACCCCTGCCATTGGTGGTCTTATTTCACGCAGAGACTGTGGAGGTAATCGCCACACTGCTGGGACTTTTTTACTACCTGTATTACTGCTGACGCTGACTGGATAATCATCAGATACTGTCAGAGATATATAGCACATTACCTATACATTGAGCATAATTTTAATGTTTAAACTTAATTCAGATCCTGACGACAGCTAGTCTTCCAATCTTTTGTTAATTCTGGTCTGTTTTTCTGGATCTGTTCTCATTTCATTTGTTCTCTTTGAAGGGGATTCTGCACAGTTCCAAACACATAGACAAGGCCTATTTCTATAGGTTTATGCAGCCTTGGCTGGGGACTGGCCTGCTCACCAGGTAGGTCATTTTCCCCTTCCTTCCTTCCTTCCCCCATTATCAAAAACAGTATTGGCACAGAGGACTTTAAACTGATTACATATATATCGCTGTCGATTTAAGGCAGCCCTCTGCACCCCTCTGATTCAGTGTTGGTTGCATCCCAAATGGCACCCTATTCCCTTTATAGTCACAAATTATAAATAAAAAAAATGGGAACTTTTTTACCCCTTTTTTGTATCCAATTGGTAGTTAGTCTTGTCCTATCGCTGCAACTCCCGTACGGACTCGGGAGAGGCGAAGATCGAGAGCCATGAGAGCCAAACACGATCCTGCTAAGCCGCACTGCTTCTTGACACACTGGTTGCTTAACCCGGAAGCCAGCCACACCAATGTGTCAGAGGAAACACCATCTAGCTGGCAACCGAAGGCAGTGTACATGCGCCCAGCCTGCCACAAGGAGTCGCTAGAGCGTGATGGGACAAGGACATTCCAGCCAGCCAAATCCTCCCCTAACCCGGACGACACTAGGCCATTTGTGCACCACCTCATTGTTCTCCTGGTTAAGGCCGGCTGCGACACAGCCCAGGATCAAACCCGGGTCTGTAGTGATGCCTCTAGCACTGCGATGCAGTGCCTTAGACCGCTGCACCACTCGGCAGGCCATAGTGCACTACTTTTAACCAGGGCCAATAGGGCTTTATAAAGAATAGGGTTGTATAAAGAATAGGGCTGTATAAAGAATAGGGTGTCATTTGGGACATACTCGAGGTAATTCTCTCTGTCCTGCCTCTAACAGCACAGGGGATAAGTGATTCTCTCTCTGTCCTGACTCTAACAGCACAGGGGATAAGTGATTCTCTCTCTGTCCTGACTCTAACAGCACAGGGGATAAGTGGCGTGGCAGAAGGAAGATGTTGACCCCGACCTTCCATTTCTCCATCTTGGCTGAGTTTCTGGAGGTGATGAATGAGCAGTCTGAGGTTTTAACACAGAAACTGGAGAAGCAGGCGGGAGGAGATCCATTCAACTGTTTTAGCTACATCACACTCTGTGCTTTGGACATTATTTGTGGTGAGTGACTGATTTTGGAATGGCACTATAAAAATCAACTCTCCAAATCTGTGATAAAAGTAATTTGTAATAAATGCTAATGATGACACATTGTTTCCTATTTTTTGTTTTTGTTTCAGAAACAGCAATGGGAAAGAACATCTACGCACAAAGTAACAGTGAGTCTGAGTACGTCCGCAGTGTGTACAAGTAAGTATTAACATGTTAATAAACTATCATGACATAGTCTTATACACTGTCTACATCCTGTCTACATCCTGTCTACATCCTGTCTATATCCTGTCTACATTCCTTGGGGGAGTAGATTTACTGAGATTTACTGAGCTCTCTTTACAGAATGAGTGACATCATCGGTCGTCGCCAGAGAGCTCCCTGGTATTGGTCAGACTTCATCTACAGTCTGTTATGGGAGGGGAAGGACCATGACAATAGACTGAGGATCCTCCATTCATTCACTCAGAGTGTGAGTAGATCTACTGAGGTCTTTAAAGTACCTATTGTATGTCCAAGTGTCTGTGGTTTGGACTGCCAAAAATGATCATGCTAACAAAATGGATATAACAGATAAGAAAGGATTCCAGTTGACTGACTATCATCTTTTATATATTGTAATAATCATCTTGTTAGCATGGCTATTGGCACAGATTTATTTTGCACAAAAATGAAATAAAAATGTATGGTATTAATGTTTGTGTAATCTCCAGGTGATCAAGGAGAGAGCAGAAAGCATGGAGAATGCAGGTTCTGACAGTGAATCTGACCATGGCATCAAAAGTAGAAGACTTGCCTTCCTGGACATGCTGTTAAAAGCCACTGATGAGGAGGGAAATTACTTGAGCCATAGTGATATCCAAGAGGAGGTGGACACCTTTATGTTTGAGGTAGTGTAACGAAACCCACCACCAATATGATCACACATTTAGCATGTGACTCCACTGAGGCCCTCTGCAATCGAACAACACTTCATACTGTAGGTGGGATAGTTCCTCTTTGTACTTGAAATTACTAGATGTACATTAGACAACTGCACATGGGTTACGTCCCAAATGGCACACTGTTCAACACAACCCTAATGCGCTCTTCTGAATGATTGTGTGTTGTTAGGGCCATGACACCACAGCAGCCTCTATGAACTGGACCCTTCACCTACTGGGATCCTACCCTGAGGTCCAGACCAAGGTCCAGGAGGAGCTCCAAGTGGTGTTCGGTAAATATACTCCTTTTCATTCATATTCCTGTTCTCTCCTCATCCCATGTGACAGTTGTATTACATATAGCCACGTGTCTCTCTGTCTCACTACTCCTTTTCATTCATATTCCTGTTCTCTCCTTTTCGCATGTGACCATTGTATTATGAAATCCCATCCATATGTCCCTCTTTTTCCCACCCAGGTTCCTCCAACCGTTCCGTCACCGTCGATGACCTGAAGAGGTTACGTTACCTTGAATGCGTCATCAAGGAGACCCTTCGCCTCTTCCCCGCCGTGCCCATGTTCGCGCGCACCGTAAGCGACGACTGTCACATCAGTAGGTGGCAGCAGATTGTCCCAAAGTGCACCTTTACCTGTAAAATGGCAGCAGACTAAGAGCCTCACTGTTTGAAGCCACGGGTGTCATCTCCATCTCATTGAAACAGCACCTGTAAGGACTTGTATTTCCGTCTGCCAATGTCAGCTCTGGCAGCCTGTTCTCCATTCTCTCCGCTTGCAGTAAAAGCATTTTCTTATAGCGTAAAACCACTGTTAGACTAATTAGAATATTATATGCACTTCCTGTTATCTCTGAATATAAGCATAACTGTAGTTTTAGAGGAAATACAGATTTCGACATTTTCAGAGGAGTTTGTCGACTCAGTGGCGAAATCACAGTGTTAGTAATCCGGTGTTCCTTCTCAAGGTGGGCAAGCATCTGTTAGTCTGAGTATGGGTACATGTCACTCTTTGCCAAAGAACTGAGCTTTGATTCCACTGTGTGACCAAGCAACACCCTTACTTAATACAAGTCAGTGTTTTACTGCAGGTAGAAAATATTGACATGATGTTTAACGCAACTGTCAGCACAATGAGCCCACAGTTAGAAATGAATTAAATGTAATTCCATGACTGATACTTAATATCCTCCCATTGCAGATGGCTTTAAAATTCCTAAAGGAGTGAATGCCCTGATCATTCCCTTCGCCCTGCACCGCGATCCACGATACTTCCCGGATCCCGAGGAGTTCCGGCCAGAGCGTTTCCTGATAGAGAACAGCACAGGACGACATCCCTACGCATACATCCCCTTCTCCGCTGGACCCAGGAACTGCATCGGTTAGCTCAAGACGTATTACCATTCATATCCCTCTCTCCTCTTAATATGGGTCTAATATACAAACCGTGATATATCAAAATGATTGCAATGGTACAGACACAGGTCAAGGACCCAGCTGAATGATTTTGACCCACAGTCTGGCTTCAGGAAGTGGAAAAGAAACTGAAAGGAGAAGCTCAATTTAGAAGCAGGGCGCTGCACCTTCCCTGATGGGTCACATTGAATTAAAGCCAACACTTATTATGAAACTGCTTCCTCACTTACCTCTTTTACGCTCCCATTCTCTTTAAGAGCCCACTCTTCCTCAATCAATCATCCATTTAGCGAGGAGGAGCAAAGGAGCACTGACTCTCCATCTCCTGAGAGGAGAGCCGCTGCCGCCAATCAGCCCTGTCTCCCACACACTGAATGAGACAGATTGTCTCTCTCCTCAAGTTGATAGAGTGTGGGGGGGGGGGGGGGGGGGGGTAGATAGGACAGAGAGAGAGTGACAAAGAGAGAGACCCACAAAATCTGAATGAAAGGAAACAGTTGTCTGATTTTACGGTCAGATTGTTGTCTACTGTATGTCTGAATCTCTATTGCCTACTACTTACTAAAACTACAGACTGTGTACTAATACTACATACTATTTTGAACATACTGTTCAGTAAAAAAGTATGCAGTAAGCAACAAATATAAACATACCACTCATACTCATACTCATACTGAGAAGGCTTCATCTGAATGCGCAAGTGAGCTTGATCCCCGCCATTCATCATTTTTGTAGAGCGCGTCCCCTATTTTGATTATCAGCTGTTGTGAAACACCTGTGAGGGTGAAAAGACAATTCTCTTCCTCAATAGTGTGCAGCAAATTCTACTTGATAAAATACAAAATTAGTATGACATTTAAAGCATACTCAAATTTCTAAATATCACATACCCAAAAAGCCTACAATTTAGAACACAAGTATGGGTATTCGGAAAAGGCCTGTGTCCTCACATGCATGTCTGTATGTCCTTTGTCTCCAGGCCAGCGGTTTGCCATGATGGAGGAGAAGGTGGTGCTGTCTTCGGTGTTGCGTCACTTCTCCGTGCGGGCCTGCCAGAGCCGAGAGGAGCTGAGACCTCTGGGTGACCTCATACTCCGACCAGAGAAGGGTATTTGGATTACGCTAGAGAAGAGACAATGCTAGAGAAGAGATGCTAGCCTCCCCTAGCTAACAGCTTCCACTATAATACTATGGTACTTTGTTGTGCTAGAGAAGAGATGCTAGCCTCCCCTAGCTAACAGCGTCCACTATAATAATATGGTACTTTGTTGTGCTAGAGAAGAGTTGCAAGCCTCACATGGCTAACAGCTTCCACTATAATACTATGGTACTTTGTCATGCTAGAGAAGAGATGCTAGCCTCCCCCGGCTAACAGCTTCCACCATAATACTATGGTACTTTGTCATGTCGTAATACATTGTTTTGTTGTAGCCTCTTTCTCAATCTTGTGTCTATATTATAGCAAGTGTTTTTTTAATAAATACAAATGATGTATGAAGGTTAAATTGTTTTCTTTAGCTGAATAAAGTAAAACAAAGGGATTCTGGCTGGATAAATATATTTGCTAAATCAGTGTTTCTGACCTAATGATTCAGCTCCAGTGGCGACCCATAATTCAGGGCAGGTGAGGCAGAGCCCTGTTTAGCAACAAAAAAAAGTGGCTGTTATTTTGGCTTTAATATGTGTCACATCAGTTTGCAAACAATGTAAAAAAAAAACATAATTGAGTTAATAAAGCCGCTTACAAACATGGTCTCTTTTGCTTTCTTGAGTAAGGCAGCTCCAAAATGGAGGTGTTTCAGCCTAGCTCAGAGCTTTCTGTGGTGGTGGGGAAGCTAGCAGAAAATACGGAGCGTAGGGGTTGGTAATGTTCTCTAGTTGCGCCGTGATTGTCCCAGTGTTCTGTCACTCATGGGGACACTACGTCACCGCAAAATCTACGGGCAGAGCTCGAAAAATAAAGCCCCTTGGGTGCTGCCATATAGTTACATTAGAAGTGCCCATCCAAGAAGGCTCAAGGTGATTGGCCACAGATAAAATGACGTCAAATCACGTTATATCTACCGTAGCTTTGATTGGACTGTCAACATCATACATTCAATCTTGGCTAGCAAGCTAGCAGTCATCAACATGAATCAAGTCGACAATCTACTGCAAATCCTTTTTAATCCTTGTCATATGAAGAGAAATTATAGATAAAACGTATCGGTGCTCATAGGCCATTGGACATAAACATTACACAAGTTGGAAATCGCTAATTCAACGAGTGGTTTGGAAGGAATCCGTGGCTAACTGCAAGTGTTGCAAATTAATCACTAGCCTGCTATTCAGTGGAGTGGATGTGTGGTCTGGGTTTAAGGGTCTCTTTTCCAAGCTTAAAAGGATAGACATTCAACATTGGCCATGCTGTCAATCCAGCATGATTTCTGCCGCGTTCAAAACAACTGGAAACTCGGAACTGGGAAATCTCAGACTTCAGTGAGTTCAAGACAACTGTTGGTCATCCAACTCAGAATTCCAAGTCGGGAAATCGGGATTCTTTCTAGCGCTCCGACCTAACGGTCACTGACGTCAGTGGAACAGTTGTCTTGAAAGCACCGTAAATCCAGAAAATGTTAGACTTTGATGACAAAGTTTGATGACAAAATTTGCCCACGAAGGACCGCTGCACCACCTTCCTGTTCAAGTGAGCACAGCACAACAAGGTGAGTCCAAACATGTCTTGTATGCTGCTGCATACATGATGTAATATGCCAGGGAGATTATATATATATATATATATATATATATATATATATATATATACTGTAGCTAAGAAAGTCATACTGAGTGTGTGTTGTGTAGTAAGCTATTAGCAGTTGGTGGTGCACATGTAGCCTATAGCCCGTTTTAGAGAAATGTCATCGAATATTGTAAGAGCTTTCATTGTCTGCTTATATGCCCCCTTTATTTATCCTACGGTTCTGACTTCATGCACATGAAGAATACTGTAAGAACGGCCCATGTTCTGAATTCTGTCACTGTATATTTCAGAAGTGCTGAACAAATAGTTATATTGACTATGTCCGTCCAAGCTCGCTCATTAATGCATTAATGGAAATTATGAATTGCCTCTTATCAGCTTCGTCGTCCCCTTATGTCATAGTTTTTACATCTCAATTCACAGTAGAAACCATATTTGTTTAAGCAAGTCAGCCATATCAGCTATGTTTTTTTTTAAAGGCAGTAAATGAGACTGAATGAACTGTTTCACTGCCAGACAAGGCTCCGCTGATAGCCTGGTGTAGCAGTGGTAAGGATTCACTCCATGGTGCTGATAAGAGAGCTCTGCTGTTGGTACATCTTTATGTAGGCCCAAACAGTTTGTGGGAACCTTTTGTCACCGTTATAGTGCAATTAATGTGTTGTGTAATGGCTTAGCTGGCATGCTTCACATTTTTTGTTGTTGTTGAGTTTGCCCAACCAATATTTACATGCTGTTCAGCTCTGAGATGCTGGGTATTACCTGTAATGAATTCCATCATGATGGGCTTCAGATTGGCAGCTCTGCCCTCCCTGGCTCGCCGATGCCCCATCATTTCCAACATAATTTGCAGGATGTCCAAGTAATAAAGAGACTGGCAGGAATCTTCCATCATTAGTTGGATTCCAGGTTGTGAATGTGTCAGGTGAGAGCTGGTCTCCTGGGAAACTGATCTGACTGAGCTGACTAATGCAAAACTCAGTATGCCCACTTCACAGTGGCCATGCACCACCAAACTTTACCACACACTAGTCACCAGGGTGAACGTTTGAGGATTGATTAGTTAATTGGAACCCATCCAAACTGATCAAAATAGCACCCTCCTGAGAAGGCTTGTTTGAAATAATGCAGGATATCCACCGTTGGCCAGTATTGCACCTCACCGGCAGTGATGTAGTGGTTACAAAATAATTGTTGGGTAAACTAATCGCAGGACACAGTGAAAAAAGCTCCCTATACTGACAATTAATTTTTCCACAAAAGATGGGTAAAGTGCGTTACTTGTTTACCCTCCACTACAACACTGCTCATCAGCTGTTCACTCTCCTCAAGGCAACAGATAGGGTGCAAGTCAGGGTCCATATCCACAAAGCGTCTTAAACTAAGAGTGCTGATCTAAGATCAGGTCCCCCCTGTCCATGTAATCTTACTCATTGTGATCTAAAAGGCAAAAGTGATCCTGGAACAGCACTCCCACTCAGACACACTAGCCCAGTTTATACCTGATTCAAACATGTCCTTTGTCCTGATCTTGTCCACATTCTGATTTTGCCTGTCATTTTTAGACAAGTGCAGATAATAAAAAGACACATTGTGATCAGATCTCCCTGCCAACCTCCGGAGGAAGTCAGGGACTCATTGTGTCTAGATATCTTACAAGTCTAGACAGATCTGGACAATGAAACCATTTAAATCATCATTATTTCACTCTCTAAAATCATTGACAGGTGGCACCATTGACTTGATGTCTCTTTAAAAAAATATATACATATTTGTTTGACAGAATTTCTATAAAATAATGTGCATACAGGGAGGGACCAGGAAATCCTTTCACAATGTGGACAGATAAGAGAGACATTTTAATACCATGTGTAAATGCAATGGCTTATTATATGTGGGCACAATCAGAGTGTGGATGAGATCAGGACAAAGGACGAATGTTAGAACCAGGTATAAACAGGACTTTTGTGAATCCAGGTCAAGGGCTCCAGTCTTACTCATACCACACTGGGCATAGCAGTCAATTTAACGTCTATTCTACGTTGGTTCAACGTAATTTCATTGAAAGGACATGGAAACAACATTGTTTCAACCAGTGTGTGCCCAGTGGGAAATGGACACTCCAAATCAGCAAAGGTTGAATGGGAGGTCCCACAGTCAATCAATGTAATGCATTAGAATTAGTGGCTGGCTAACATAATGCCTCTTCGAGGAAGTATAAAGCTGACAACATTCCAGATCCCTTTTTAATGGATTTCTCAGACCCTGTTGAAACAGAAGACAAGATCCATGGCCATGGCAATGTTTACAAGGGCCTATTCATTACACCCATTCTGTTGGATAACTGCAAACAGAACAGGGAGGGACCTGCCTGAATTTGTCCAATAGAGACTCTTGTTTTGCAGTTTACATTTTAGTCATTTAGCAGACACTCTTATCCAGAGCAACTTACAGTAGTGAATGAATACATTTCATACATTTTTTTCCATACTGGTCCCCCATGGGAATTGAACCCACAACCCTGGCATTGCAAACACCATGCTCTACCAACTGAGCCACACAGGACTATTGAGCATTTGGTTGTTAAATGGTCAATCGTTTCCATAATGAATACACCCCAGGTAGTGAAGTGATGCTCATGCAGTAAAAGGCTCCATGTTGTTGTATGGTGAAAAGCAGTTGTTTCATGACACCTCCTCTACAACATCCACTCCCCTAAAATAATGTGAGGCCCAACCGAACAACTACACAATAACATGAATAACACAATGAATAGGGTCAAGTAGGGCCTCCTGAGTGGCACAGCGGTCTAAGGCACTGCATTGCAGTGTGAGAGGCGTTACTACAGACCCGGGTTTATTCCTGGGACGTTGCACAATTGGCCCAGCGTCGTCCAGGTTAGGGTAGGGTTTGGCCGGTGGGGCTTTACTTGGCTCATTGTGCCCTAGCAACTCCTTGTGGCGGGCTGGGTGCCTGCAGGCTGACCCCTGTCGCCAGTTGAACAGTATTTTCTTTGACACATTGGTGCGGGTGGCGTATGCGGTGCAGCTGGCAGGTGTTAAGGCGCGTGGTTAGGTGGGTCATGTTTCGGAGAATGCATGACTCCATCTTCTCCTCTCCCGAGACCGTTGCAGCGATGAATAGGGTCAGGTGTTATCAGTGTTTTGGTGTTCTAGGCATTAACACAACCTCAACACAGTCCCTTTGGTAAAATTTGATTTGTACCAGACAGACTGCTGAAAGCACAGAGAAAAAAGACTGATTTAGAGTGGAACACACAGCCTGATTCTTTTGAAATGTGTTTGAAGGACAGCTCAGCTCACTGAGCCGCATGCAAACAGTCCACAACCTGTGATACTGAGTGAGTAGGGTAGATGTGCCTCCCAAATTGCACCCTATTCCCTATATAGTGCACTACTTGTAACCAGGGCCCATACAGGGTGCCAATTGGAAGCAACCTCTGTGACCAAGACCCAGTGCTAGCTGCTGTCTGGCTTGGAGGTAGCCCGTCATTACCCTATTAGGAGATTACAGCAGATAACACCAGGACTTCAGTCTTCTTCATCAAACGCCTCTACATGCGGCTTACACTTCACAACGAGGGGAGATCCATGCCATCCAAAACATAGAGGGAGGATGTAAAATCTCCTGAAATAACTAGCTGGAAAACCTCTCTCTGTTGATTGATTCTCCCTTGAAGAGAACAATCTTCAAACTTTTAGTTCACAGGCTGTTTTGAAATAGCAGCAGCAGAGTTGTGAAAAGAATGTGTAACAGCGTTTGCAGCATTATACAGGTACCTGCCAAACTAAAGTGCTTATGGTGTCCCAACGCGCTATTAAGACCCTTTATGTTGGTGTTTCCATTATTTTGGCAGTTACCTGTAGATTTCAAGTGAGAAGTGACTCAGGTTCGTGTTTTGATGAATGAACAGCTACAGATGTAGGATCTTAAATGAATCCCTCTTTTATTGCTGAGATTCTTCCTGTCAGTAATGATAGTTTGTGGAGAGAGATTTCTCCAACTTTGTACAAGACAACAAAACCTGACCTTGCTGAATGAAAATTCCTTTCAGTGAGTGTATGAGTAGGGAGAATGTTCAATCAGCTTTCATACCCACTTCTAGTAGTTGTCTTATGTTATTCCCTCCACAAAGCAATCAAGCAGGCTAAATGTCAGTATAGGGGCAAAGTTGAGTCCCAGTTCAACGGCTCAGACACGAGACGTATGTTGCAGGGTCTACAGACAATCACGGATTATAAAAGGAAAACCAGCCACGTCGCGGACATGACGTCTTGCTTCTGGACAGGCTGAACACCTTCTTCGCTCGCTTTGAGGATAATACAGTGCCACCGACGTGGCCCGCTATCAAGGACTGAGGGCTCTCCTTCTCCGTGGCTGATGTGGGTAAGACATTTAAGTGTGTTAACCCTCGCAAGGCTGCCAGCCAAGAGGGTATCCCTAGCCGCGTCCTCAGAGCATGTGCAGACCAGCTGGCTGGTGTGTTCACAGATATATTCAATCTCTCCCTATCCCAGTCTGTTGTCCGCACATGCTTCAAGATGGCCACCATTGTTCATGTACCTAAGAAAGCAAATGTAATTGAACTAAATGACTATCGCCCCGTAGCACTCACCTCTGTCATGATGAAGTGCTTTGAGAGACTAGTCAAGGATCATATCACCTCCACCTTACCTGCCAACCTAGACCCACTTCAATTTGCTTACCGCCCCAATAGATCCACAGACTATGCGATCGCCACCACACTGCACACTGCCCCCTGTTCCATCTGGACAAGAGGCACACCTATGTAAGAATGCTGTTCATTGACTATAGCTCAGCATTCAACACCATAGTACTCTCCAAGTTCGTCATCAAGCTCGAGGCCATGGGTCTGAACCCCGCCTGTAACGGCCGTCGTCAAAATGAGACCAAGGTGCAGCGGATGATGTGTTCATCTTGAAAGACTTTAATGGACTAAATGAACACTTACAAAATAAATAAAGTCATTTAGCAGACACTCTTATCCAGAGCAACTTACAGTAGTGAATGAATACATTTCATACATTTTTTTCCATACTGGTCCCCCATGGGAATTGAACCCACAACCCTGGCATTGCAAACACCATGCTCTACCAACTGAGCCACACAGGACTATTGAGCATTTGGTTGTTAAATGGTCAATCGTTTCCATAATGAATACACCCCAGGTAGTGAAGTGATGCTCATGCAGTAAAAGGCTCCATGTTGTTGTATGGTGAAAAGCAGTTGTTTCATGACACCTCCTCTACAACATCCACTCCCCTAAAATAATGTGAGGCCCAACCGAACAACTACACAATAACATGAATAACACAATGAATAGGGTCAAGTAGGGCCTCCTGAGTGGCACAGCGGTCTAAGGCACTGCATTGCAGTGTGAGAGGCGTTACTACAGACCCGGGTTTATTCCTGGGACGTTGCACAATTGGCCCAGCGTCGTCCAGGTTAGGGTAGGGTTTGGCCGGTGGGGCTTTACTTGGCTCATTGTGCCCTAGCAACTCCTTGTGGCGGGCTGGGTGCCTGCAGGCTGACCCCTGTCGCCAGTTGAACAGTATTTTCTTTGACACATTGGTGCGGGTGGCGTATGCGGTGCAGCTGGCAGGTGTTAAGGCGCGTGGTTAGGTGGGTCATGTTTCGGAGAATGCATGACTCCATCTTCTCCTCTCCCGAGACCGTTGCAGCGATGAATAGGGTCAGGTGTTATCAGTGTTTTGGTGTTCTAGGCATTAACACAACCTCAACACAGTCCCTTTGGTAAAATTTGATTTGTACCAGACAGACTGCTGAAAGCACAGAGAAAAAAGACTGATTTAGAGTGGAACACACAGCCTGATTCTTTTGAAATGTGTTTGAAGGACAGCTCAGCTCACTGAGCCGCATGCAAACAGTCCACAACCTGTGATACTGAGTGAGTAGGGTAGATGTGCCTCCCAAATTGCACCCTATTCCCTATATAGTGCACTACTTGTAACCAGGGCCCATACAGGGTGCCAATTGGAAGCAACCTCTGTGACCAAGACCCAGTGCTAGCTGCTGTCTGGCTTGGAGGTAGCCCGTCATTACCCTATTAGGAGATTACAGCAGATAACACCAGGACTTCAGTCTTCTTCATCAAACGCCTCTACATGCGGCTTACACTTCACAACGAGGGGAGATCCATGCCATCCAAAACATAGAGGGAGGATGTAAAATCTCCTGAAATAACTAGCTGGAAAACCTCTCTCTGTTGATTGATTCTCCCTTGAAGAGAACAATCTTCAAACTTTTAGTTCACAGGCTGTTTTGAAATAGCAGCAGCAGAGTTGTGAAAAGAATGTGTAACAGCGTTTGCAGCATTATACAGGTACCTGCCAAACTAAAGTGCTTATGGTGTCCCAACGCGCTATTAAGACCCTTTATGTTGGTGTTTCCATTATTTTGGCAGTTACCTGTAGATTTCAAGTGAGAAGTGACTCAGGTTCGTGTTTTGATGAATGAACAGCTACAGATGTAGGATCTTAAATGAATCCCTCTTTTATTGCTGAGATTCTTCCTGTCAGTAATGATAGTTTGTGGAGAGAGATTTCTCCAACTTTGTACAAGACAACAAAACCTGACCTTGCTGAATGAAAATTCCTTTCAGTGAGTGTATGAGTAGGGAGAATGTTCAATCAGCTTTCATACCCACTTCTAGTAGTTGTCTTATGTTATTCCCTCCACAAAGCAATCAAGCAGGCTAAATGTCAGTATAGGGGCAAAGTTGAGTCCCAGTTCAACGGCTCAGACACGAGACGTATGTTGCAGGGTCTACAGACAATCACGGATTATAAAAGGAAAACCAGCCACGTCGCGGACATGACGTCTTGCTTCTGGACAGGCTGAACACCTTCTTCGCTCGCTTTGAGGATAATACAGTGCCACCGACGTGGCCCGCTATCAAGGACTGAGGGCTCTCCTTCTCCGTGGCTGATGTGGGTAAGACATTTAAGTGTGTTAACCCTCGCAAGGCTGCCAGCCAAGAGGGTATCCCTAGCCGCGTCCTCAGAGCATGTGCAGACCAGCTGGCTGGTGTGTTCACAGATATATTCAATCTCTCCCTATCCCAGTCTGTTGTCCGCACATGCTTCAAGATGGCCACCATTGTTCATGTACCTAAGAAAGCAAATGTAATTGAACTAAATGACTATCGCCCCGTAGCACTCACCTCTGTCATGATGAAGTGCTTTGAGAGACTAGTCAAGGATCATATCACCTCCACCTTACCTGCCAACCTAGACCCACTTCAATTTGCTTACCGCCCCAATAGATCCACAGACTATGCGATCGCCACCACACTGCACACTGCCCCCTGTTCCATCTGGACAAGAGGCACACCTATGTAAGAATGCTGTTCATTGACTATAGCTCAGCATTCAACACCATAGTACTCTCCAAGTTCGTCATCAAGCTCGAGGCCATGGGTCTGAACCCCGCCTGTAACGGCCGTCGTCAAAATGAGACCAAGGTGCAGCGGATGATGTGTTCATCTTGAAAGACTTTAATGGACTAAATGAACACTTACAAAATAAACCAAAAACGACCAGCAACAGTTCTGTCAGGTTGTAAAACTAAACAGAAAACATTCACCCATCAACCCCAAAGGAAAAACAGGCTGCCTATGTATGACTCTCAATCAGCAACAACGATCTACACCTGTTCCGGATTGAGAGCCATACACGGCCGAAACAAAGAAAACATAGAAAAAGAAACCTAGAACGCCCACCCATGTCACACCCTGGCCTAACCAAAAATAGAGAACAAAAAACCCTCTCTATGGCCAGGGCATTACAGTACCCCCCCCCCCCCAAAGGTGCGGACTCCGGCCGCATAACCTGACTCTAAAGGGGAGGGTCCAGGTGGGCCTTCCTACGGCGGCGGCTCTGGTGCGGGACGTGGACCCCGCTCCACCCTCGGCTTAGCCCACTTAGGTGGTGACCCTGGCTGCGCCCGGCTGGCGGGCAACCCTGGCTGCGCCCGGCTGGCGGGCGACCCTGGCGGCTCCGGACAGGCGGGCAACCCTGGCGGCTCCGGACAAGCAGGCGACTCTGGCGGATCCGGACATGCGGGCGACTCTGGCGGCCCCGGACAGGCGGGCGACTCTGGCGGCCCCGGTCAGGCGGGCGACTCTGGCGGCCATTACACCGCCCTGTGCAACTGGGTCCTGGACTTCCTGACGGGTCGCTTCCAGGTGGTGAAGGTAGGAAACAACACCTCTTTGCTAATCCTCAACACTGGGGCCCCACAAGGGTGCATGCTCAGTCCCCTCCTCTACTCCCTGTTTACCCATGACTGCGTGGCCATGCGCGCCTCCAACTCAATCATCAAATATGTAGACGACACAACAGTAGTAGTCTTGATTACCAACGATGAGACAGCCTACAGGGAGGAGGTGAGGGCTCTGGGAGTGTGGTGCCAGGAAAATAACCTCTCATTCAACGTCAACAAAACAAAGGAGATGATGGTAGACTTCAGGAAACAGCAGAGGGAGCACCCCCCCTATCCAGACCGATGGGACTGCAGTGGAGGAGGTGGAAAGCTTCAAGTTCCTTGGTGTACAGTACACATCACTGACAAACTGAAATGGTCCACCCACACAGACAGTGTGGTGAAGAGGCGCAACAGCTTCAACCTCAGGAGGCTAAAGAAATTTGGCTTAACACCTAAAACCCTCACAAACTTTAACAGATGCACAATTGAGAGCATCCCGTCGGGCTGTATCACCGCCTGGTACGGCAACTGCACCACCCACAACCGCAAAGCTCTCCAGAGGGTGGTGCAGTCTGCCCAATGCATTACCGGGGGCAAACTTCCCACCCTCCTGGACACCTACAGCACCCGATGCCATAGGAAGGCCAAAAAGATCATCAAGGACATCTACCACCCAAGCCACTGCCTGTTCGCCCCGTTATCTTCCAGAAGGCGAAGTCAGTACAGGTGTATCAAAGCTGGGACCAAGAGACTGAAATACAGCTTATATCTCAAGGCCATCAACAGCCATCACTAGCACATCAGAGGCTGCTGCCTATAGACATAGATTAGGAATCACTGGCCACTTTAAGGAAATTAAACACTAGCCACTTTAATAATGTCTCCGTATCATGCATTACTCATCTCATATGTATAAACTGCACTCCACACTATTCAATGGTATCTTAGTCACTTTTAAATTGTGTTTACATATTGCATCACCTATTTCATATGTATATACTTACTGTATTGTATTCTATACTATACCACTGACTGTTAAACAGCCATCTCCAGCACATCAGAGTCTGCTGCCTATAGACATAGATTAGGAATCACTGGCCACTTTATGGAAATTAAACACTAGCCACTTTAATAATGTCTCTGTATCATGCATTACTCATCTCATATGTGTAAAATATACTATTCTACGGTATCTTAGTCACTTTAATTGTTTGTAAATATTGCATCACTCATCTCATATGTATATACTGTACTCTATACTATGTCACTGTATCTTAGTCCAATGCTGCTCTGACATACACTACCATTCAAAAGTTTGGGGTCACTTAGAAATGTCCTTGTTTTTGAAAGAAAAGCAAAAAAATGTGTCCATTAAAATAACATAAAATTGATCAGAAATACAGTGTAGACATTGTTTATGTTGTAAATGACTATCGTAACTGGAAACGGCAGATGTTTTATGGAATATCTACATAGGTGTACTGAGGCCACCATCAGCAACCATCACTCCTGTGTTACAATGGCACGTTGTGTTAGCTAATCCAAGTTTATAATTTTAAAAGGCTAATTGATCATTAGAAAACCCTTTTGCAATTATGTTAGCACAGCTGAAAACGGTTGTTCTGATTAAAGAAGCAATAAAACTGGCCTTCTTTAGACTAGTTGAGTATCTGCAGCATCAGCATTTGTGGGTTCGATTACAAGCTCAAAATGGCCAAAAACAAAGCACTTTCTTTTGAAACTCGTCAGTCTATTCTTGTTCTGAAAAAATGAAGGCTATTCCATGCGAGAAATTGCCAAGAAACTGAAGATCTGGTACAACGCTGTGTACTACTCCCTTCACAGAACAGCGCAAACTGGCTCTAACCAGAATAGAAAGAGGAGTGGGAGGCCCCGATGCACAACTGAGTAAGAGGACAAGTACATTGGAGTGTCTAGTTTGAGAAACAGATGCCTCACAAGTCTTGAACTGGCATATTCTTTAAATTGTCACACCCTGATCAGTTTCACCTGTCCTTGTTATTGTCTCCACCCCCTCCAGGTGTCGCTTGTTATCCCTGGTGTATTTATCCCTGTGTTTCCTGTCTCTCTGTGCCAGTTCGTCTTGTATGTTTCAAGTCAACCAGTGTGTTTTTCCCGTGCTCCTGCCTTTTCTATTCTCTTTTACTAGTCCTCCCGGTTTTGACCCTTGCCTCTTTTTGAGACTCTGTACCCGCCTGCCTGACCATTCTGCCTGCCCTGACCTCGAGCCTGCCTGCCACACTGTACCACCTGGACTCTGAACTGGTTTTGACTTTTTGCCTGTCCGCGACCATTCACTTGCCTACCCCTTTTGGATATAATAAATATCAAAGACTCAAACAATCTGCCTCCCGTGTCTGCATCTGGGTCTAGCCTTGTGCCCTTATAGTACGAACTGGCCATGACAGACTCAGCAGACTTGTACCAGCTCCGCCACGCTGTCTCCCTGCAGGGAGCCACCATTGGGAAGCATGAGGAGCTACTGCTGGACCTTTTGGAAGGGCTTCGTTCCCTGACGGAACGTCACGACCAAGGGTTCAAGGCTATCATAGAGCGAATCAGTGAGTTAGCTCATAGGCAGCCTGCCACCTCCGAGACCTCCCAACCATCCAGTAATCGGCTTCTCGAAAACGCCGCTTTCCTCCTCCGGAGTGATATTCTGGGGATCCTGGAACCTGCCGGGGTTTTCTTTCTCAATGCTCCCTTATTTTTGAGATGTAGCCATCTTCGTTCCCTTCGGACCGGTCAAAGATAGCGTATATTATTATGCTAATGTCAGGAAGGGCGCTCTCCAGGGCTACGACAGTTTGGGAGCAACAATCCGCCATTTGTTGTCATCTGGAGGATTTCATGGCAGAGGTGAGGAAGGTATTCAATTCTCCGGTATCCGGGAGAGAGGCGGCCAGTAAACTCCTGTAGTGTGGCAGAATACGCGGTTGATTTTCGCAAGTTGGCCGCCGAGAGTGCCTGGAATCCAGAGTCTCTTTTTGATACCTTTCTTCATGGATTATCTGAGGTGGTAAAAGATGATCTAGTTGCTCGGGAATTACCGGTGGACCTCGACTCCCTCATCGACCTTCACCATTAGAATTGATGGGCGCCTAAGGGAGCGCAGGAGTGAGAGGAGGTCTGGTCTCAGGCACACTCGTTCATCCACTATGGCTCGCTCACCTTCGAAGGAATCCGAAAGTTCCCGAAGGCAGTTTTTCCGAGAAGATCTGAAGCCACCCGAGCACTCTCATGAATCATCAACGACGGGTGAGTTGGATACTCCTGAGCCTATGCAGTTGGGAAGAGCTAGGTTATCGGTTGGGGAACGCTCACGTAGGCTGAGTTCAAACTGTTGTCTGTACTGTGGAGGGTCAGGACATTATATAGCTACCTGCCCTTTTAGGAAACCCTTGTCTCTGGTGGGTACAAGTACTCTGGTGAGCCAGATTGGGAGTTCCCTAATTCCCATCACCCGCACACCTTTTTTGTGCTTTTGCTGTGGGGAGACCAATCTAAGTCTCTCCGAGTGCTCATTGACTCTGGGGCTGATGAAAGTTTTATGGATGCTACTATTGTTTCTGAGCTTGGGATTCCCACTCAACCTCTCTCGGTTCCCATGGGTGCTAGGGCACTGGACGGCAGCTCCATAGATAGAGTCACCCACAGTACTGTGCCCATTCATATACGGGTTTCAGGTAACCACAGTGAGACCATACAGTTCCTCCTCATTGCATCTCCCCATGTTCTGGTTGTCTTAGGATTTTCATGGCTCCAAAAACACAACCCTGTTATTGACTGGACCACGAGCTCCATCCTGGGTTGGAGCCCATTTTGCCATTCCCACTGTCTTCAAGCTGCACAGCCTTCCCCGAGACGTCTTCCTCAGGACGTTAGCAAGGCTTTGGATGTTTCTGCCATTCCCACTGAATACCATGACCTCCTTGAAGTTTTCAGTAAGGCACGTGCTACTTCCTTTCCCCTGCACCGTCCTTATTATTGTGCCATTGATCTTCTCCCAGGCACCACACCACCTCGGGGTCGGCTATATTCTCTATCTGGGCCGGAGACCAAAGCTATGGAGGAGTACATAGAGGAGTCTCTGGCTACTGGGGCCGTCCTTCCGTCTGCATCTCCTGCCGGCGCAGGGTTTTTCTTTGTGGAGAAGAAGGACAAGACCCTTTGTGTTCGTCTACCTTGACGACATACTGTTTTTTTTTCTTCATGTCAGGCAGGTCCTTCAGCGCCTCCTGGAGAACCAATTGTTCGTGAAAGCCGAGAAGTGTGAGTTACACTGCTCTACAATCTCCTTTCTGGGATATGTCATTGCTGAGGGTAATGTCCAGATGGATCCTGGAAAGGTGAAGCAGTGGTGGATTGGCCTCAACCTACGTCCAGGGTGCAGTTGCAACGATTCCCAGGCTTTGCTAACTTCTACCGCCGTTTCATTCGGGGTTACAGCACCCTGGCAGCCACAGGTGGGCCATGTTTTTCACCCGTTTTGTTTTCACCCTTTCTTACAGACCAGGTTCCCAGAACGTGAAGGCAGACGCACTGTCCCGGGTGTATGACACAGAGGAGCGGCCCATGGATCCCACCCCCATACTCCCGGCCTCCTGCCTGGTGGTGCTGGTAGTGTGGGAGATGGACGCGGACATTGAGCAGGTGCTACGTGCAGAGCCCACTCCCCTCCAGTGTCCCGCTGGGCATCTGTACGTTCCGTCTGTTGTCCGTGACCGGCTGATCTATTGGGCCCACATGTTACCCTCTTCTGATCATCCAGGCATCGGTCGGATGGTGTGTTGTCTGAGTGGGAAGTACTGGTGGCCCACTTTGGCTAAGGACGTGAGGGTTTATGTTTCCTCCTGTTCGGTGTGTGCCCAGTGTAAGGCTCCTAGGCACTTGCCCAGAGGGAAGCTACACCCCTTACCCGTTCCACAACGGCCTTGGTCGCACCTGTCGGTGGATTTCCTTACTGATCTTCCTCCCTCACAGGGTAACACCACGATCCTGGTTGTTGTAGA
This sequence comes from Salmo salar, assembly GCF_965601325.2. NCBI lineage: Eukaryota > Metazoa > Chordata > Actinopteri > Salmoniformes > Salmonidae > Salmo > Salmo salar. The sequence continues at coordinate 87,034,464 of NC_138299.1, forward strand.
CCGGTTTTCTAAGTCCTGCCATCTCCTCCCTCTGCCTGGTCTCCCTACGGCCCTACAGACTGCGGAGGCCTTATTTACACACGTCTTCCGGCACAACGGGGTGCCTGAGGATATAGTGTCTGATCGGGGTCCCCAGTTCACTTCGAGGGTCTGAAGGGCGTTCATGGAACGTCTGGGGGTCTCGATCAGCATTACCTCGGGTTTTCACCCCGAGAGTAATGGGCAGGTGGAGAGAGTGAACCAGGATGTGGGTAGGTTTCTGAGGTCTTATTGCCAGGACCGACCGGGGGAGTGGGCAGCGTTCGTGCCCTGGGCAGAGATGGCCCAGAACTCGCTCCGCCACTCCTCTACCAACCTCTCCCCATTCCAGTGCACACTGGGGTAACAGCTGGTTCTGGCGCCTTGGCATCAGACTCAGATCGAGGCTCCTGCGGTGGATGACTGGTTCAGGCGCACGGAGGAGACATGGGACGCCGCTCATGTTCACCTTCAGCGGGCCGTGCTGCGCCAGAAAGCCAGAGCAGACCGTCACCGCAGTTAGGACCCGGTGTTCGCACCGGGGGACCGGGTCTGGCTCTCGACCCAAAAACTGCCCCTCTGCCTGCCCTGCCGGAAGCTGGGGCCGTGGTTTGTGGGGCCATTTAAAGTCCTGAGGAGATTGAACGAGGTTAGTTACAGGTTACAGCTTCCCCCCGATTACCGTTTTAACCCCTCGTTCCATGTGTCTCTCCTCAGGCCTTTGGTGGAGGAGTCTGAGTCTGAGGTGCGGGAGGTTCCTCCGCCCCCTCTGGACATCGAGGGGGCCCGGCGTATTCCGTTCGCTCCATACTGGACTCGAGGCGTCGGGCGAGGGGCCTTCAGTACCTCGTGGAGTGGGAGAGATACAGGGTTCCGGTGGAGGACGTGTTGGACCCTTCAATGCTGCGGGAGTTCCACCGTCTCCGTCCAGATCGCCCTGCACCTCACCCTCCGGGTCACCCCCGAGGCCGGTGTCGGCGCGCTGCTGGAGCCGTGCGTCCTGGGGGGGTTACTGTCACGACTTCCGCCGAAGTCGGTCCCTCTCCTTGTTCGTTCGGCGGTCGACGTCACCGGTCTTCTAGCCATCGCCGATCCATCTTTCATTTTCCATTTGTTTTGTCTTGTTTTCTCACACACCTGGTCATCATTCCCTCATTACATGCCATGTATTTAACCCTCTGTTCCCCTCATGTCTGTGTGTGTAATTCTTTATTGTTGAGGTTGGCACGCTTCCGGCTGGTTTGGCCGAGTTTATTTTATTACCCGTGCTTTGTGGCAGCCTGTACTTTGTACTGTTTTTGTACTTTGTGCTGCCTCACTGGTTTGTTGGGCATTTGTTTTGTGACGCAGTGGCGTTCTGTGCAAATGATTGCCTTAGTAAAGTGCTTTGTCCACTCATCTCTGTTCTCCTGCGCCTGACTTCGATGCACCAGCTACACTCACCTCATGACACCCATGGTGTTTATACTTGCGTACTATTGTTTGTACAGATGACCCTGGGACCTTCAGGCTTTTGAAATTGCTCCCAAGGATGAACCAGACTTGTGGAGGTCTAAAAAAATAGGTCTTGGCTGTTTTCTTCTGATTTTCCCATGATGTCAAGCAAAGAGGCACTACGTTTGAAGGTAGGCCTTGAAATGCATCCACAGGTACAGCTCCAATTGACTCAAATGATGTCAATTAGGCTATCAGAAGCTTCTCAAGCCATGACATCATTTTCTGGAATTTTCTAAGCTGTTTAAAGGCACAGTCAACTTAGTGTATGTAAACTTCTGACCCACTGGAATTGTGGTACAGTACAAAACTATAGTTTGTTAACAATACATTTGTGGAGTGGATGAAAAACGAGTTTTAATGACTCCAACCTAAGTGTATGTAAACTTCCGACTTTACATTCACATTTACATTTAAGTCATTTAGCAGACGCTCTTATCCAGAGCGACTTACAAATTGGTGCATTCACCTTATAATATCCAGTGGAACAACCACTTTACAATAGTGCATCTAAATCTTTTAAGGGGGGGGGGGGGGGGTTAGAAGGATTACTTTATCCTATCCCAGGTATTCCTTAAAGAGGTGGGGTTTCAGGTGTCTCCGGAAGGTGGTGATTGACTCCGCTGTCCTGGCGTCGTGAGGGAGCTTGTTCCACCATTGGGGTGCCAGAGCAGCGAACAGTTTTGACTGGGCTGAGCGGGAACTGTGCTTCCTCAGAGGTAGGGAGGCGAGCAGGCCAGAGGTGGATGAACGCAGTGCCCTTGTTTGGGTGTAGGGCCTGATCAGAGCCTGAAGGTACGGAGGTGCCGTTCCCCTCACAGCTCCATAGGCAAGCACCATGGTCTTGTAGCGGATGCGAGCTTCAACTGGAAGCCAGTGGAGAGAGCGGAGGAGCGGGGTGACGTGAGAGAACTTGGGAAGGTTGAACACCAGACGGGCTGCGACGTTCTGGATGAGTTGTAGGCGTTTAATGGCACAGGCAGGGAGCCCAGCCAACAGCGAGTTGCAGTAATCCAGACGGGAGATGACAAGTGCCTGGATTAGGACCTGCGCCGCTTCCTGTGTGAGGCAGGGTCGTACTCTGCGAATGTTGTAGAGCATGAACCTACAGGATCGGGTCACTGCCTTGATGTTAGTGGAGAACGACAGGGTGTTGTCCAGGGTCATGCCAAGGCTCTTAGCACTCTGGGAGGAGGACACAAGGGAGATGTCAACCGTGATGGCGAGATCATGGAACGGGCAGTCCTTCCCCGGGAGGAAGAGCAGCTCCGTCTTGCCGAGGTTCTGCTTGAGGTGGTGATCCGTCATCCACACTGATATGTCTGCCAGACATGCAGAGATGCGATTCGCCACCTGGTTGTCAGAAGGGGGAAAGGAGAAGATTAATTGTGTGTCGTCTGCGTAGCAATGATAGGAGAGACCATGTGAGGATATGACAGAGCCAAGTGACTTGGTGTATAGCGAGAATAGGAGAGGGCCTAGAACAGAGCCCTGGGGGACACCAGTGGTGAGAGCACGTGGTGCGGAGACAGATTCTCGCCACGCCACCTGGTAGGAGCGACCTGTCAGGTAGGACGCAATCCAAGCGTGGGCCGCGCCGGAGATGCCCAGCTCGGAGAGGGTGGAGAGGAGGATCTGATGGTTCACAGTATCAAAGGCAGCAGATAGGTCTAGAAGGATGAGAGCAGAGGAGAGAGAGTTAGCTTTAGCAGTGCGGAGAGCCTCCGTGACACAGAGAAGAGCAGTCTCAGTTGAATGCCCAGTCTTGAAACCTGACTGATTAGGATCAAGAAGGTCATTCTGAGAGAGATAGCAAGAGAGCTGGCCAAGGACGGCACGTTCAAGAGTTTTGGAGAGAAAAAAAAGAAGGGATACTGGTCTGTAGTTGTTGACATCGGAGGGATCGAGTGTAGGTTTTTTCAGAAGGGGTGCAACTCTCGCTCTCTTGAAGACAGAAGGGACGTAGCCAGCGGTCAAGGATGAGATGATGAGCGAGGTGAGGTAGGGGAGAAGGTCTCCGGAAATGGTCTGGAGAAGAGAGGAGGGGATAGGGTCAAGTGGGCAGGTTGTTGGGCGGCCGGCCGTCACAAGACGCGAGATTTCATCTGGAGAGAGAGGGGAGAAAGAGGTCAAAGCACAGGGTAGGGCAGTGTGAGCAGGACCAGCGGTGTCGTTTGACTTAGCAAACGAGGATTGGATGTCGTCAACCTTCTTTTCAAAATGGTTGACGAAGTCATCCGCAGAGAGGGGGGGGGGGGGGGGGGGGGTAGGAGGATTCAGGAGGGAGGAGAAGGTAGCAAAGAGCTTCCTAGGGTTAGAGGCAGATGCTTGGAATTTAGAGTGGTAGAAAGTGGCTTTAGCAGCAGAGACAGAAGAGGAAAATGTAGAGAGGAGGGAGTGAAAGGATGCCAGGTCCGCAGGGAGGCGAGTTTTCCTCCATTTCCGCTCGGCTGCCCGGAGCCCTGTTCTGTGAGCTCGCAGTGAGTCGTCGAGCCACGGAGCAGGAGGGGAGGACCGAGCCAGCCTGGAGGATAGGGGACAGAGGAAATCAAAGGATGCAGAGAGGGAGGAGAGGAGGGTTGAGGAGGCAGAATCAGGAGATAAGTTGGAGAAGGTTTGAGCAGAGGGAAGAGATGATAGGATGGAAGAGGAGAGAGTAGCGGGAGAGAGAGAGCAAAGGTTGGGACGGCGCAATACCATCCGAGTAGGGGCAGAGTGAGAAGTGTTGGATGAGAGCGAGAGGGAAAAGGATACAAGGTAGTGGTCGGAGACTTGGAGGGGAGTTGCAATGAGATTAGTGGAAGAACAGCATCTAGTAAAGATGAGGTCAAGCGTATTGCCTGCCTTGTGAGTAGGGGGGGAAGGTGAGAGGGTGAGGTCAAAAGAGGAGAGGAGCGGAGCGGAAAGAAGGCGGCAGAGAGGAATGAGTCAAAGGTAGACGTGGGGAGGTTAAAGTCACCCAGAACTGTGAGAGGTGAGCCATCCTCAGGAAAGGAACTTATCAAGGCGTCAAGCTCATTGATGAACTCTCCAAGGGAACCTGGAGGGTGATAAATGATAAGGATGTTAAGCTTGAAAGGGCTGGTAACTGTGACAGCATGGAATTCAAATGAGGAGATAGACAGATGGGTCAGGGGAGAAAGAGAGAATGTCCACTTGGGAGAGATGAGGATTCCAGTGCCACCACCCCGCTGGCTCGATGCTCTAGGGGTATGCGAGAACACGTGGGCAGACGAGGAGAGAGCAGTAGGAGTAGCAGTGTTATCTGTGGTAATCCATGTTTCCGTCAGCGCCAGGAAGTCTAGGGACTGGAGGGTAGCATAGGCTGTAATATTACCTGTAGAGCGAAGCGTAGTGCGACTGCTCGCTCCAAACCGGAAGTCCCACTTCAACTGTATATGTCAATGGTCTATTTGCATGTAGACCTACTGCAGCTTTGATTGGTTATGGTGCACCGGTCTGTGTGGAGTACTATCCTGCAAGTCCTACCTGTCAATACAGTAGAATCCTACTCCGATGCGTTCTGCCCACAACAAAATCTCTTGCATAGTTAGTTTTGTTTAGTTGTTTTGTAATGTTGCATTGATTCGATCACAATTCCCACAGGAACGGGAAACGTTGATAGTGTTAATTAATGGAGAAAACTAGCAAGTTGAGTGAAATTCAATCTTGTGCTTCTCTGCGCAGGCTGATATTTAATCTGCAGCTTAGAGGGAACATTTCTCGTAAGGTAATATATATTTTGTACATTACATTTAGAAGATATTCTTATACAGAGCTTCTTACTACACCACCTGTTCTGTAATGGTCTTGATAAAACAGCAGGTCTACATGCTGTCTATGAAAATTAAAATCGTAGTTTTCTGCCCTGTGATGGAATAGTTAATCCGTATTGATGAGGGTGTGAGGATAGAGATGAGGTGTGTCTGAACAGTCAAGCAGAGGACTCTTCAGGCCCAGAGGAGGAAAGGCTGAAGAGTGGGTGGACTTGATTTAAACTTTTAATACAAAGATTCTGTAACATGAATGCAGAGGAATTCTGTAACATGAATGCAGAGGAATTCTGTAACATGAATGCAGAGGATTTCTGTAACATGAAAGCAGAGGAATTGTGTAACATGAAAGCAGAGGAATTGTGTAACATGAAAGCAGAGGAATTGTGTAACATGAAAGCAGAGGAATTCTGTAGCATGAAAGCAGGGGAATTCTGTAACATGAAAGCAGAGGAATTCAGAAACATGAAAGCAGAGGAATTCTGTAACATGAAAGCAGAGGAATTCTATAGCATGAAAACAGGGAAATTCTGTAACATGAAAGCAGAGGAATTCGGAAACATGAAAGCAGAGGAATTCAGAAACATGAAAGCAGAGGAATTCTGTAACATGAAAACAGAGGAATTCTGTAGCATGAAAGCAGGGGAATTCTGTAACATGAAAGCAGAGGAATTCGGAAACATGAAAGCAGAGGAATTCGGAAACATGAAAGCAGAGGAATTCGGAAACAGGAAAGCAGAGGAATTCAGAAACATGAAAGTAGAGGAATTCTGTAACATGAAAGCAGAGGAATTCTGTAACATGAAAGCAGAGGATTTCTGTAACATGAAAGTAGAGGATTTATGTAACATGAAAGCAGTGGAATTCTGTAACATGAAAGGAGAGAATTGTTTTTCTTCTGGATGCTACTTTCCATACTGAGACTATATAAATTCCTCCAAATCCCCCTTCTTTCCTCCACCCCTTTCTATCTCTCCACCACCCACCCCTCCATCCCTCCACGCCACCCCTCCATTCATTCCATTACTCCACCCCTCCTTCCTCCACATCTTCCCATTCAACTCCTCCAACACGGCATTCCCTCCACCCCTCCATTTCCCCCACCCCTCCACCCTCCACCCCTCCATATCTTCTCATTCAACCCCTCCATTCCCTTCTGAAGACCCTGCTTGAAATTATATCCACACAGACTATTATGGACGTATAGTCTCTGATTGGCTGATCATTGGTAAACATCATGGATCGATTACACTAAAAGAGAAGTTTAGAGTGAGCTCATCAACAAGGTTGTGTCCCAAGTGTCACGCTGTTCCCTATATAGTGCACTACTTTTGAACAGAGCCCAATCGGAGTCAGTTAAATTGCTGAGATTGACAGTATGAGACTGAGATGAGATCGAGAGCATGAGGCTAGAAACATGGCAAATCTCTGGGCAAACTCATCTACATCATTTAAAGCTGGAATCCGTAATGGTGAAACTGCCATGTCCATTTGCAATATTACAACGACAAAGGAGTTTCTTCAAACGATGATCACGTTTTTTCCCACTCGTATATTATTGCACATCATTGAACATCATTGGACATCATTGCACATCATTGGACATCATTGGACATCATTGGACATCATTGAACATCATTGGACATCATTGCACATCATTGAACATCATTGCACATCATTGAACATCATTGGACATCATTGCACATCATTGAACATCATTGAACATCATTGGACATCATTGAACATCATTGGACATCATTGGACATCATTGGTTATCATTGAACATCATTGAACATCATTGGACATCATTGCACATCATTGAACATCATTGAACATCATTGGACATCATTGAACATCATTGGACATCATTGCACGCGTGATAGAACAGCTATTTTTTTTTACCACAATGCTGAATACTCCTCTCCTCCATTTTATCAACAAAAAACTATAACAAATGTGCTGGGGCTAACAGTGGTGCTGTTTCACCTTATGCAGATTTCAGCTTTAAGACTAATGATTTTAAATGGGTGTTTTTGTCATGTAATGAGAGGAAGGGCTTTGACTCAGAACATAAAGGTCCCTCTATCTATAGATACCGTTTCATCAGTATTGTATTGTAATCATTCTGAGATGACGTAAAACAAATGCTGCATGCCAGGTTGCATTTTCAGGATATATACTTTTCTTACCCAAACTAAATGAGACATTAGTAATGCCCTCACATGCAAAAGGGAATCTGCTGCAACCTTTCCCCTTGGAGACAAGCATGAGATCAGGGCTGGCATTTGGAAGGTTACAGTGCTGCTGAACACCTAAGAGCAATGTCATCGCCCTGTCACAGAGAAAAGGTCAAATCCTCCCAAGTACAGCTTCATAATTGTCTACAAAGGTCTTACCCCATCCATTTTCCTGACTTCTACTACTAACCCTTATCTTAATCCTTATCTTAACCTTTATCAGGTTACTACTGGGTTATAGCCGTGTCACTTTATCGTTAACTATAATTTTCAGTTACCGTAGCTTTGCTCCAGATCTTTTCCTTGGTGATGAATTGACTGCAATTCCTTCATGAGGAAGGCTGATGAGGTAAAATTAGAACTTGTGGTTCACATTTGTCACACCCTGATCAGTTTCACCTGTCTTGTGATTGTCTCCACCCCCTCCAGGTGTAGCTTATTTTCCCTGGTGTATATATCCCTGTGTTTCCAGTCTCTCTGTGCCAGTTCGTCTTGTATGTTTTTCAAGTCAACCAGCGTGTTTTTCCCGTACTCCTGCTTCTAATCTCTTTTTTCTAGTCCTCCCGGTTTTTGACCCTTGCCTGTTTTCTGGACTCCGTATCCGCCTGCCTGACCATTCTGCCTGCCCTGACCTCCAGCCTGCCTGCCACTCTGTACCTCCTGGACTCTGATCTGGTTTTGATCTTTTGCCTGTCCACGACCATTCTCTTGCCTACCCCTTTTGGATATACATTGGTGGTTACACAAATAAAATTTAGATTTTACAGTAGTTTGTATGTTTCTTCTTCTTGGAATAGTGGTGATAATTATACTGAGGCAGTAATGCACGCACGTACAGTGAGCTAGCTAGTGTAACAGTTCTGCTTCTGTCCCCCTCCTTGCCCCAACCTGGGCTACAACCAGGGACAACGCTGAACACATCAACAACTGCCTCCTACGAAGCATCGTTACCTATCGCTCCATTAAATCCGCAGCCATTACAGAGCAAGGGAAACAACTACTTCAAAGTCTTAGAGTGATTGACGTCACCAGTTGAAACACTACTAGCGCACACCGCTAACTAACTATCCATTTCACACCAGTTACACTAGGTTACCTTTCGTCTTGCAGCGTGGGCTAACTGAATCTACTAGTGCACACCGCTAACTAACTAGCCATTTCACTCCGGTTATACTAGGTTAGCTTTCGCCTTGCAGCATGGGCTAATCCTATCTACTAGCGCACTGCTAACTAGCTAGCCATTTCAGTCCGGTTACACTAGGTTAGCTTTCGCCTTGTAGCGTGGGCTAACCGAATCTTTGAAAGTTTCTTTGTTATCTTCCATTGTGGGAAAATAGCAGCACGAAGCAGTGTGTTGTTAAGACGATCAGATATAATGAAAAACCAGGGCCTCCAGAGTGGCACAGCGGTCTAAGGCACTGCATCGCAGTGTGAGAGGTGTTACTAAAGACCTGGGTTTATTCCTGTGTTGTGCCACAACCGGCCGTGGCCGGGAGTCCCATAGAACGGTGCACAATTGGCCGAGCGTTGTCCGGGTTAGGGGCTTTATTTGGCTCATCTTGCTCTAGCGACTCCTTGTGGCCGGCTGGGTGCCTGCAGGCTGACCCCGGTCGCCAGTTGAATTGTGTTTCCTCCGACACATTGGTGCGGCTGGCTTCCGGGTTAAGCTGGCGGGTGTTAAGGAGCGCGGTTAGCCGGGTCATGTTTCGTCGGACACGTGTCACGTTGTATACTGATTGGAGACAGACGCAGGAATATGATTTTAAAAAAATGTTTATTTCACTACCCAAAAATAGCGTACAAACACGTACTGTAAATCACACAGGGCTGTAACCCAAACCAAAGAGCGAGGTGTAAACCTAGAATAAATACACGGGACGAGACCCGTAATGACGATACACGGGACGAGACCTGTAATAACAAGCGCACACTAACACGGTATGTAAGCCATAATACAATGTACAGTAAACATAGGTACTCACAAGACCAACGGACATGGAACAATAATCGACAAGGACAATGGGGAACAGAGGGCACAATTATACACATACTAATCCGGGGGAATAGGAACCAGGTGTGCGTAATGAGACAAGACAGTCCGGGGTTTGTGGTAATGATGCAGTTCGGGGAATCCGTAACATCATAACTCCACCTTCGCCTCTCCCGAGCCTGTTGGGGAGTTGCAGCAATGAGACAAGATCAAAAATTGGGGAGAAAAAGGAGATAAACTACAACAACAACAAATAAAATAATAATCATGAAAAGCAGCATTGTGTGTGAGGTAAGAGGCGTGTCTTTATCACATCATCTTCCTTTGAACTTTTTGCATAATGAATCTGAAACATATTTGAATGCATTAAGAACATCATTACGGTGAACATTTACACTTAATTAAACTGAATTAGATCCCTTTGTTCTTTCAGGGCTGTATCTTTGTAAACAGGAGCTCTATGAGGCTGAGGTAAAATCAGCCATTCCCACGCCTCTGCACTACAGAGGCTGCCCAAGATAGGATGACCTCAGACTGGGTATTGATTGTCCTTGCGCTGGCTACTACTCTGGGACCATTCCCGCTCAGATATAAGCATATCTGAATCACAACGACTTAGAGCAGATTAGCAATTTGATCTCCTCAAAAAAATATCTAGAGAGGAACAATGTTAAGAGGCAAGGTAGGCTACTGTATAATGAATAGCTCTTGCTAGGGACAAATTGACACAAGTGAAGGGGCCAACGCAGCATCATGTCTTGCATCAATCAAAACCACGAATAGAGTCAGACAACAGTTAGAGACAGACATCAGATAGATAGAGATACATTAGATAGAGACAGACATTAGACAGAGACAGACATTAGATAGACAGACATTAGAAAGAGAAACACACTAGATAGAGACAGACACCAGATACAGACATTAGACAGAGACAGACATTAGATCGAGACAGACATTAGATAGATAGACACAGACATTAGATAGAGACAGACATTAGACAGAGACAGACATTAGACAGAGACAGACATTAGATAGAGACAGACACCAGAGACAGACACCAGATAGAGACAGACATTAGATAGAGACAGACATTAGATAGAGACAGACACCAGAGATAGACACCAGATAGAGACAGACATTAGATAGAGACAGACATTAGACAGAGACAGACATTAGACAGAGACAGACATTAGATAGAGACAGACACCAGAGACAGTCACCAGATAGAGACAGACACCAGATAGAGACAGACACCAGATAGAGACAGACATTAGATAGAGACAGACATTAGATAGAGACAGACATTTGACAGAGACAGACATTAGATAGAGACAGACATTAGATAGCGTGGGCTAACCAAATCTTTGAACGTTTCTTTGTTATCTTCCATTGTGGGAAAATAGCAGCACGAAGTAGTGTGTTGTTAAGACGATCAGATATAATGAAAAACCAGGGCCTCCAGAGTGGCACAGCGGTCTAAGGCACTGCATCGCAGTGTGAGAGGTGTTACTAAAGACCTGGGTTTATTCCTGTGTTGTGCCACAACCGGCCGTGGCCGGGAGTCCCATAGGACGGTGCACAATTGGCCCAGCGTTGTCCGGGTTAGGGGCTTTATTTGGCTCATCTTGCTCTAGCGACTCCTTGTGGCCGGCTGGGTGCCTGCAGGCTGACGCCGGTCGCCAGTTGAACTGTGTTTCCTCCGACACATTGGTGCGGCTGGCTTCCGGGTTAAGCTGGCGGGTGTTAAGGAGCGCGGTTAGCCGGGTCATGTTTCGTCGGACGCATGTGTCACATTGTATACTGATTGGAGACAGACGCAGGAATATGATTTTTTATTTGTTTTTATTTCACTACCCAAAAATAGCGTACAAACACGTACTGTAAATCACACAGGGCTGTAACCCAAACCAAAGAGCGAGGTGTAAACCTAGAATAAATACACGGGACGAGACCCGTAATGACGATACACGGGACGAGACCTGTAATAACAAGCGCACACTAACACGGTATGTAAGCCATAATACAATGTACAGTAGAGACAGACACCAGAGACAGACACCAGATAGAGACAGACATTAGATAGAGACAGACATTAGATAGAGACAGACACCAGATAGAGACAGACACCAGATAGAGACAGACATTAGATAGAGACAGACATTAGATAGAGACAGACACCAGATAGAGACAGACATTAGACAGAGAGACATTAGACAGAGAGACATTAGACAGAGACAGACATTAGACAGAGACAGACATTAGACAGACAGACATTAGATAGAGACAGACATTAGACAGAGACAGACACCAGATAGATACAGACATTAGATAGAGACAGACATTAGATAGAGACAGACATTAGACAGAGAGACATTAGACAGAGACAGACATTAGACAGAGACAGACATTAGACAGACAGACATTAGATACAGACAGACATTAGATAGAGACAGACACCAGATAGAGACAGACATTAGATAGAGACAGACATTAGATAGAGACAGACACCAGATAGAGACAGACACCAGATAGAGACAGACATTAGATAGAGACAGACATTAGATAGAGACAGACATCAGATAGAGACAGACATCAGATAGAGACAGACATTAGAGACAGACACCAGATAGAGACAGACATTAGATAGAGACAGACATCAGATAGAGACAGACACCAGATACAGACATCAGATAGAGACAGACATTAGATAGAGACAGACATTAGAAAGAGACAGACATCAGATAGAGACAGACATCAGATAGAGACAGACATCAGATAGAAACAGACACCAGATAGAGACAGACACCAGATAGAGACAGACATTAGAAAGAGACAGACATCAGATAGAGACAGACATCAGATAGAGACAGACACCAGATACAGACATTAGATAGAGACAGACATTAGATAGAGACAGACATCAGATAGAGACAGACATCAGATAGAGACAGACATTAGATAGAGACAGACATCAGATAGAGACAGACATTAGAAAGAGACAGACATCAGATAGAGACAGACATCAGATAGAGACAGACACCAGATACAGACATTAGATAGAGACAGACATTAGATAGAGACAGACATCAGATAGAGACAGACATCAGATAGAGACAGACATCAGATAGAGACAGACATTAGAAAGAGACAGACATCAGATAGAGACAGACATCAGATAGAGACAGACATCAGATAGAAACAGACATTAGATAGAGACAGACATTAGATAGAGACAGACATCAGATAGAGACAGACATTAGACAGACAGACATTAGACAGAGACAGACATTAGATAGAGACAGACATTAGATAGAGACAGACACCAGATACAGACATTAGATAGAGACAGACATTAGATAGAGACAGACATTAGATGGAGACAGACATCAGATAGAGACAGACATCAGATAGAGACAGACATTAGATAGAGACAGACATTAGATAGAGACAGACATCAGATAGAGACAGACATTAGATAGAGACAGACATTAGATAGAGACAGACATCAGATAGAGACAGACATTAGACAGACAGACATTAGACAGAGACAGACATTAGATAGAGACAGACATTAGATAGAGACAGACACCAGATACAGACATTAGATAGAGACAGACATTAGATAGAGACAGACATTAGATGGAGACAGACATTAGACAGACAGACATTAGATAGAGACAGACATTAGATGGAGACAGACATTAGATAGACAGACATTAGATAGAGACAGACACCAGATACAGACATTAGATAGAGACAGACATTAAATAGAGACAGACATCAGATAGAGACAGACATTAGATAGAGACAGACATTAGATAGAGACAGACATTAGATAGAGACAGACATTAAATAGAGACAGACATCAGATAGAGACAGACATTAGATAGAGACAGACATTAGATAGAGACAGACATTAGATAGAGACAGACATTAGAGAGAGACAGACATAAGACAGACAGACATTAGATAGAGACAGACATTAGATAGAGACAGACATTAGAGAGAGACAGACATTAGACAGACAGACATTAGATAGAGACAGACACCAGATACAGACATTAGATAGAGACAGACATTAAATAGAGACAGACATCAGATAGAGACAGACATTAGATAGAGACAGACATTAGATAGAGACAGACATTAGAGAGAGACAGACATTAGACAGACAGACATTAGATAGAGACAGACATTAGACAGAGACAGACATTAGATAGAGACAGACATTAGATAGAGACAGACATTAGACAGAGACAGACATTAGACAGACAGACATTAGACAGAGACAGACATTAGAAAGAGACAGACATTAGATAGAGACAGACATTAGAGAGAGACAGACATTAGACAGACAGACATTAGATAGAGACAGACATTAGACAGAGACAGACATTAGATAGAGACAGACATTAGATAGAGACAGACATTAGACAGAGACAGACATTAGACAGACAGACATTAGACAGAGACAGACATTAGAAAGAGACAGACATTAGATAGAGACAGACATTAGATAGAGACAGACATCAGATAGAGACAGACACCAGATAGAGACAGACATTAGATAGAGACAGACACCAGATAGAGACAGACATTAGATAGAGACAGACATTAGATAGAGACAGACATCAGATAGAGACAGACATCAGATAGAGACAGACATTAGAGACAGACACCAGATAGAGACAGACATTAGATAGAGACAGACATCAGATAGAGACAGACACCAGATACAGACATTAGATAGAGACAGACATTAGAAAGAGACAGACATCAGATAGAGACAGACATCAGATAGAGACAGACATTAGATAGAGACAGACATCAGATAGAGACAGACATCAGATAGAGACAGACATCAGATAGAGACAGACATCAGATAGAGACAGACATTAGATAGAGACAGACATTAGATGGAGACAGACATTAGACAGACAGACATTAGTCAGAGACAGACATTAGATAGAGACAGACACCAGAGACAGACATTAGATAGAGACAGACATTAGACAGAGACAGACATTAGATAGAGACAGACATTAGATAGAGACAGACACCAGATACAGACATTAGATAGAGACAGACATTAGATAGAGACAGACATTAGATGGAGACAGACATTAGACAGACAGACATTAGATAGAGACAGACATTAGATGGAGACAGACATTAGATAGAGACAGACATTAGATAGAGACAGACATTAGATAGAGACAGACATTAGACAGAGACAGACATTAGATAGAGACAGACATTAGATAGAGACAGACACCAGATACAGACATTAGATAGAGACAGACATTAAATAGAGACAGACATCAGATAGAGACAGACATTAGATAGAGACAGACATTAGATAGAGACAGACATTAGACAGACAGACATTAGATAGAGACAGACACCAGATACAGACATTAGATAGAGACAGACATTAAATAGAGACAGACATCAGATAGAGACAGACATTAGATAGAGACAGACATTAGATAGAGACAGACATTAGAGAGAGACAGACATTAGACAGACAGACATTAGATAGAGACAGACATTAGACAGAGACAGACATTAGATAGAGACAGACATTAGATAGAGACAGACATTAGATAGAGACAGACATCAGATAGAGACAGACACCAGATAGAGACAGACATTAGATAGAGACAGACATTAGATAGAGACAGACACCAGATAGAGACAGACATTAGATAGAGACAGACATCAGATAGAGACAGACATCAGATAGAGACAGACATTAGAGACAGACACCAGATAGAGACAGACATTAGATAGAGACAGACATCAGATAGAGACAGACACCAGATACAGACATTAGATAGAGACAGACATTAGAAAGAGACAGACATCAGATAGAGACAGACATCAGATAGAGACAGACATTAGATAGAGACAGACACCAGATAGAGACATTAGATAGAGACAGACATTAGAAAGAGACAGACATTAGATGGAGACAGACATCAGATAGAGACAGACATCAGATAGAGACAGACATCAGATAGAGACAGACACCAGATAGAGACATTAGATAGAGACAGACATTAGATAGAGACAGACATTAGATAGAGACAGACATCAGATAGAGACAGACATCAGATAGAGACAGACATTAGATAGAGACAGACATTAGATGGAGACAGACATTAGACAGACAGACATTAGACAGAGACAGACATTAGATAGAGACAGACACCAGAGACAGACATTAGATAGAGACAGACATTAGATAGAGACAGACATTAGATAGAGACAGACATCAGATAGAGACAGACATTAGACAGACAGACATTAGAGAGACAGACATTAGATAGAGACAGACATTAGATAGAGACAGACATTAGATAGAGACAGACATTAGATGGAGACAGACATTAGACAGACAGACATTAGATAGAGACAGACATTAGATGGAGACAGACATTAGATAGACAGACATTAGATAGAGACAGACACCAGATACAGACATTAGATAGAGACAGACATTAAATAGAGACAGACATCAGATAGAGACAGACATTAGATAGAGACAGACATTAGATAGAGACAGACATTAGATAGAGACAGACATTAGAGAGAGACAGACATAAGACAGACAGACATTAGATAGAGACAGACATTAGATAGAGACAGACATTAGATAGAGACAGACACCAGATAGAGACAGACATTAGATAGAGACAGACATTAGATAGAGACAGACATCAGATAGAGACAGACATCAGATAGAGACAGACATTAGAGACAGACACCAGATAGAGACAGACATTAGATAGAGACAGACATCAGATAGAGACAGACACCAGATACAGACATTAGATAGAGACAGACATTAGAAAGAGACAGACATCAGATAGAGACAGACATCAGATAGAGACAGACATTAGATAGAGACAGACATCAGATAGAGACAGACATCAGATAGAGACAGACATCAGATAGAGACAGACATCAGATAGAGACAGACATTAGATAGAGACAGACATTAGATGGAGACAGACATTAGACAGACAGACATTAGTCAGAGACAGACATTAGATAGAGACAGACACCAGAGACAGACATTAGATAGAGACAGACATTAGACAGAGACAGACATTAGATAGAGACAGACATTAGATAGAGACAGACACCAGATACAGACATTAGATAGAGACAGACATTAGATAGAGACAGACATTAGATGGAGACAGACATTAGACAGACAGACATTAGATAGAGACAGACATTAGATGGAGACAGACATTAGATAGAGACAGACATTAGATAGAGACAGACATTAGATAGAGACAGACATTAGACAGAGACAGACATTAGATAGAGACAGACATTAGATAGAGACAGACACCAGATACAGACATTAGATAGAGACAGACATTAAATAGAGACAGACATCAGATAGAGACAGACATTAGATAGAGACAGACATTAGATAGAGACAGACATTAGACAGACAGACATTAGATAGAGACAGACACCAGATACAGACATTAGATAGAGACAGACATTAAATAGAGACAGACATCAGATAGAGACAGACATTAGATAGAGACAGACATTAGATAGAGACAGACATTAGAGAGAGACAGACATTAGACAGACAGACATTAGATAGAGACAGACATTAGACAGAGACAGACATTAGATAGAGACAGACATTAGATAGAGACAGACATTAGATAGAGACAGACATCAGATAGAGACAGACACCAGATAGAGACAGACATTAGATAGAGACAGACATTAGATAGAGACAGACACCAGATAGAGACAGACATTAGATAGAGACAGACATCAGATAGAGACAGACATCAGATAGAGACAGACATTAGAGACAGACACCAGATAGAGACAGACATTAGATAGAGACAGACATCAGATAGAGACAGACACCAGATACAGACATTAGATAGAGACAGACATTAGAAAGAGACAGACATCAGATAGAGACAGACATCAGATAGAGACAGACATTAGATAGAGACAGACACCAGATAGAGACATTAGATAGAGACAGACATTAGAAAGAGACAGACATTAGATGGAGACAGACATCAGATAGAGACAGACATCAGATAGAGACAGACATCAGATAGAGACAGACACCAGATAGAGACATTAGATAGAGACAGACATTAGATAGAGACAGACATTAGATAGAGACAGACATCAGATAGAGACAGACATCAGATAGAGACAGACATTAGATAGAGACAGACATTAGATGGAGACAGACATTAGACAGACAGACATTAGACAGAGACAGACATTAGATAGAGACAGACACCAGAGACAGACATTAGATAGAGACAGACATTAGATAGAGACAGACATTAGATAGAGACAGACATCAGATAGAGACAGACATTAGACAGACAGACATTAGACAGAGACAGACATTAGATAGAGACAGACATTAGATAGAGACAGACATTAGATAGAGACAGACATTAGATGGAGACAGACATTAGACAGACAGACATTAGATAGAGACAGACATTAGATGGAGACAGACATTAGATAGACAGACATTAGATAGAGACAGACACCAGATACAGACATTAGATAGAGACAGACATTAAATAGAGACAGACATCAGATAGAGACAGACATTAGATAGAGACAGACATTAGATAGAGACAGACATTAGATAGAGACAGACATTAGAGAGAGACAGACATAAGACAGACAGACATTAGATAGAGACAGACATTAGATAGAGACAGACATTAGAGAGAGACAGACATTAGACAGACAGACATTAGATAGAGACAGACACCAGATACAGACATTAGATAGAGACAGACATTAAATAGAGACAGACATCAGATAGAGACAGACATTAGATAGAGACAGACATTAGATAGAGACAGACATTAGAGAGAGACAGACATTAGACAGACAGACATTAGATAGAGACAGACATTAGACAGAGACAGACATTAGATAGAGACAGACATTAGATAGAGACAGACATTAGACAGACAGACATTAGACAGACAGACATTAGACAGAGACAGACATTAGACAGAGACAGACATTAGATAGAGACAGACATTAGATAGAGACAGACATTAGATAGAGACAGACATCAGATAGAGACAGACATTAGATAGAGACAGACATTAGATAGAGACAGACATTAGACAGAGACAGACATTTTGATAGAGACATCATTAGACAGACAGACATTAGATAGAGACAGACATCAGATAGAGACAGACATTTAGATAGAGACAGACATTTAGATAGAGACAGACATTTAGATAGAGACAGACATTTAGATAGAGACATCATTAGACAGACAGACATTAGATAGAGACAGACATTAGATAGAGACAGACATTAGTCAGAGACAGACATTTAGATAGAGACAGACATTAGATAGAGACAGACATTAGATAGAGACAGACATTAGATAGAGACAGACATTAGATAGAGACAGACATTAGATAGAGACAGATATTAGACAGAGACAGACATTAGATAGAGACAGACATTAGATAGAGACAGACATCAGATAGAGACAGACATTAGATAGAGACAGACATTAGATAGACAGACATTAGATAGAGACAGACATTAGACAGATACAGACATTAGAGAGAGACAGACATTAGATAGAGACAGATATTAGACAGAGACAGACATTAGATAGAGACAGACATTAGACAGAGACAGACATTAGATAGACAGACATTAGGTAGAGACAGACACCAGAGACAGACATTAGATAGAGACAGACATTAGATAGAGACAGACATTAGATAGACAGACATTAGATAGAGACAGACATCAGATAGAGACAGACATTAGATAGAGACAGACATTAGATAGACAGACATTAGATAGAGACAGACATCAGATAGAGACAGACATTAGATAGAGACAGACATTAGATAGAGACAGACATTAGATAGACAGACATCAGATAGAGACAGACATTAGATAGAGACAGACACCAGATAGAGACAGACATTAGATAGAGACAGACATCAGATAGAGACAGACATCAGATAGAGACAGACATTAGAGACAGACACCAGATAGAGACAGACATTAGATAGAGACAGACATCAGATAGAGACAGACACCAGATAGAGACAGACATCAGATAGAGACAGACACCAGATAGAGACATCATTAGACAGACAGACATTAGATAGAGACAGACATTAGATAGAGACAGACATTAGAAAGAGACAGACATCAGATAGAGACAGACATCAGATAGAGACAGACATCAGATAGAGACAGACACCAGATAGAGACATTAGATAGAGACAGACATTAGATAGAGACAGACATTAGATAGAGACAGACATCAGATAGAGACAGACATCAGATAGAGACAGACATTAGATAGAGACAGACATTAGATGGAGACAGACATTAGACAGACAGACATTAGACAGAGACAGACATTAGATAGAGACAGACACCAGAGACAGACATTAGATAGAGACAGACATTAGATAGAGACAGACATTAGATAGAGACAGACATCAGATAGAGACAGACATTAGACAGACAGACATTAGACAGAGACAGACATTAGATAGAGACAGACATTAGATAGAGACAGACACCAGATACAGACATTAGATAGAGACAGACATTAGATAGAGACAGACATTAGATGGAGACAGACATTAGACAGACAGACATTAGATAGAGACAGACATTAGATGGAGACAGACATTAGATAGACAGACATTAGATAGAGACAGACACCAGATACAGACATTAGATAGAGACAGACATTAAATAGAGACAGACATCAGATAGAGACAGACATTAGATAGAGACAGACATTAGATAGAGACAGACATTAGATAGAGACAGACATTAGAGAGAGACAGACATAAGACAGACAGACATTAGATAGAGACAGACATTAGATAGAGACAGACATTAGAGAGAGACAGACATTAGACAGACAGACATTAGATAGAGACAGACACCAGATACAGACATTAGATAGAGACAGACATTAAATAGAGA